>NW_027040895.1:0-376289 GCF_037179485.1 Ochlerotatus camptorhynchus | reverse complement strand
TTCAAGTGTTGTAAACACAGCAAAAAAATAATTTTGATATTACGTCAAAGTGGATGCACTACAATCATGTCGAAAATATGGTGTAATATTACTTGCTAAAAAGGACAAAATTATCATTAATACAATGCATGAACTGACATTACGTTGCTTCTACTGCATTTGTTTATTTATGTGGTCATAAAAATTACATGAAATTTTCGACATGATTGTAGTGCATCCACTTTGATGTGATATCAAAATTATTTTTTTTGCTGTGAACCTCTACCTAAATCAATTTCAAAGCATGACACAGTAGCAGTTCAGTTGTTTATCTCAAAATTATTAGAATTTTTATAGTCACAAATAACAGTCCAAAAGTGTATTTTTATGTTAGATAGAGCAGCATCACAATACAAAAACATAAAAAATTATGCTAGCATTTGTGGATTTAAAGATAAGCATAATGTAGAAATGGAATGGCATTTTTTTGCAACTTCACACGGCAAAGGTCCTTGTGATGCGATTGGCGGTACCCTTAAGAGAATGGCAACCAGAGCAAGTTTAGCTAAGCAACACGAGCACCCTATAACGAACCCTTAACAACTGTACGACTGGGCAAATAGTCGTAAAGAAGATCTTCAAACAAAAATGTCACGGAATTTGATCCAATTTTTAAGAAAGTGAAACCAATTCCTGGAACTCGAAAATATCATTGATATATTCCAGTTTCAAACAACCAAATTGCAGTAAAAATATTCTCTAATTCAAACGATACACCCAAATTATTCAATGTATTCAAATAATATGAGTTGTAAAATAAAATAATAAATATATACTGTTTCTTATCTCAACAAATCTTTCATTTGACCACATCAACGTGCTTCTCTTCCGCTGCCTCTAGATAGAAACGGGTAAGTCTGACAGCTACCATATCTGAGAATGAATTGTTTGGTTTTTAATATACAATCATGACATAAAATCTCGTTGCTGGACATCTCGACGAACATTTGAAAATGGCCTAAAATGTTGAAAATTGTTATAATTATATTTTTTTAATTTGCATTAACTTGAGAACGGCTGGACTTAGGAAAAAAGTTTCCATATGCAAAGTTATCGAAAATTATGCGTAGAATCCAAATAAATTGTTATTTTTCAAAAAAATATGCATTTTCATCAACTTGTAAATATCAACAAAAATTTAAAAAATTATAGATTTCTTTTTGAGGAAGTTACCAGCATACACTTTTCACGAAATTCAAGGGTATTCCATCAATTTTCTTGAAAAAAAAAAATTATAAAGATCGAAGGGGGGGTGTTTTGAGATAATCATCGTTTTACGTTTTTTAAATACTAATTTACGAAGTTTTTTCTTTCAGTGTATTTTTTCCGCAAAGATAATTTAATTACCTAAAACTTCTTCTCATATGCCGTTTTGATCAGATCAATAGTTTTCAAGTTATGATTTTTTGAATAAAAAATAATCAATTTATTTATACGCCCTTTTCAAAAGTTACTCTGGAGGAAAAAATCATATTTAAATGAAAAATGCAACCATTAGTAGCAGCGAACACGTGAGCAATGTTTCATTCAAATCAGAAGGGGTCGAGACAAAACTGACATTTTTTTTAACGATTTGAGCTAGAAATGCTCTATAGTCAAATCAACTATAGTTTCGGGTTATCTATAAAACAATTGAACAATATAGTTATTTTGACCGGAAAAATAATTGCGTCTGCTATAATTTGTTCTCCGTGCGATGTCACGGCAGCACAACATTCCATACTGCGCATAGCAGACGTGTCGTCACAGAAAACACCTGTTTCGTATAAAAAGATAAACATTGCGATGAAATACGACCACCACTAGACATTTTCACATTTCACGAATACCAATAAGCCGGATGGGCCAGACCTTGTATAATTGACATCGTGCTGGAATAGCAGGTTTATTTGAAAATTTTCCATCTTCCAAATTTAAGTAAAAATTCACCAAATGGAACACAGCCTGAGTTCCCCAAATTAGATAGTGTGTGCAAGACACTTTAAATAACATATATATTTTAAACCATGAGTGCCAAACAGTGCGAAGTGACCATCCCCTTGGTTTATCCTAAGGTGGACCCTACACGATTGCTTTTATTGACAATAATCGTATCATCGTAATCGTACATCGGTATTGACAATAATTCTGTATTCACATCATCAATATAATTGTCAATAATTCCCCTCCGCGTCAATTTATTGATACGTGTAGTGTTTGCTTAAGAGGAAGACAATACTACTAGTTTCATTTTGTCTGTGACGTATTCTCCTCTCGCGGAAACGACCATGCAAAAACTATTTCACTATGGGTGACGCAGTCGACTGTCAAAATACAAGAAAATAGATTCCATTGTGCTATGCATCTTCCCATGCAATTAATTATCCAGTACCAGCAAGAACATTTCCATTCTCTTTTTAACTCATTAGAAGATAGGAAAATTGAATGTAAATTGTTGTAAACCGAAGACTATAAAAGCCAAAGAAATTTGTAGAACAAAACAGTCTTTATCCAACCAGAGACTCAGCTTTCCTCAAAGCGATTTTCGACTGTAACCAGTCGTAAAAGACTGCTGACTGAAGAACTCCTCACAAACGGCGAATCCAAGTCCTCGCGACTGAAGATAACCGCCTGAATCTCAATGTGCGCTACACGATTACTTTTATTGACAATAATCGTATTGTCAATACATTCTATATTGACGTCAATATATCGAGATTGACAATATTTCTGAATTCACATCATCAATATTATTGTCAATAATTCCCCTTCGCGTCAATATATTGATGCGTGTGGGGTTTGCTTAAAGTGCACCCCACACGACAGAAGTTTTGTCAATGTTTCCATCCATAATTTCATGTCAATATTTTCTACAATATTTTCTGGGGTTCATCAATACAGGGTCGCTCCTCACTAACATTTATGTATCCGATGGAATATTGCGAGTCTAATCACAACCACCTTGACAAAAGTTGCCAAGAAACAGGTACCATCTGCTGCTGTAGTCAAACAGAAGGAGAAAATGAGGGGAAATATTGAAATATGAAATCAAACTTTTCTAATTTTACGTCAATATGTTCATCAATATTTCCGTCGTCAATATTTGTATCAATATGATTGTCAATACTTTTGACTATTGACAATATTTTTGCCCGTGTGGTGCTTGCTTAAGAGTAGTTGTGATAGGTTGTGATGAGCGCGCGAAAGTGTTGTTCACCGCAATGTTTCCTTAAGCTGGATATAGACAGGGCAAGTCAATTGATCAAGTCAGTTGAATTCAACTGACTTGAACGCGAATTGAACGTGTAAACCATGCAAGCTGGGTTTAGACTAGGCAAGTCAATTGATTAACTCAGTTGAATTCAATTGGCTTGAAAAGTAGAGCCTGGTTCAACTTGTTTCAATTCAAGTGAGTTGATCAAGTCAGTTGAATGGCATGGTTTACACGTTCAATTCACGTTCAAGTCAGTTAAATTCAACTGACTTGATCAATTGACTTGCCCTGTCTAAACCGAGCTTTAAGAAAGAAGGAACATTGCAAACCACCCGACCAATCAGGCGCTGGTTCGCGTTTGACAGAAAATTGGTTCAAAAAAGTCCCTCTATTGTTTCCTCATCCTCATCATCATCATCATAGTCGAGTCAATGATCGATCGTCGAAGGGATGCAGCAATCCCTTCATCTCGTGTTTTTTTTTCATGCTACTTATGATTGTCCAGATTCCTCCATTTGGAATGACTGTAGTCCTCCCAAGAGCCCTTCTTGAGATTGTGTGGAATCTCACTGGCATTGTCCGGAATCCTTTCTGCGATTGTTTGGGATCCTCTGTGGACTGTCATGAATCCCCCTCAATATTGACTGAAATCGTCATTGTGAATATCCAGAATCGCTCTTGGGATTGCCGAAGTCCTATCTGAAATTTTCCGGAAGCCGAACTGGGAGTGTATGGAATATTTCCTGGGAATTGTCTGGAATCACCCATAGGCTAGTTCGGAGTCCCTCCTGAGACTGTCATAAAACCTCTTTTCGATTGACTGGAATCCTTCCAGAGATTGTCCGAAGTCTTTCAGGGATTTTCCAGAATCCCCCTGGGACTTTCATGAATCCTCCTTGTGATTGTTCATCAGAATCCGTATTATGTGGTTGCTAATGTTTGCAGTAATCAATCGTCATCGGCATGGTAGTAAAGCAAAAAATCATCTCTGGCTATTCCGTATAGTCACCATCAAATTTTCCACCGATTTTGAGAGGGCTGCTTGTAGTTCTTTTCGGACGCGTGCTATACCAATGTGCAATTGCCTTCCCGTAAAAAAAGAACGATGTACCTGTAATGTATTGTGTACCGATGTAATGTATTGTAACCATACAATTGAATTTATTGTACTTAAAATAAATTGTATTGTCCAAAACGATGAAATAATTATAGAATTTATTGTTTCCACAATAGAATCTTTGGAAAATGGGGAAATCTATAATAGAACAAGGGGGTTTTATGTATCTTAACCGAACAAAAAAATCACTTTTTACCGAACAAACTTGAGCCATTTACCATTCATTTTATTATTTTACAATTATAGAAAATTCATACTATAAGAGACGTATTGTCACAGACAAACAGACATAATACATTGGATATTTCTCACTGTAAAACATCGTCACTAAAACATTACTGCCATCTATTGAGTACACTGTGGTGGGCAGTACGCTGAACAGATGGCAGTAGTGTGTAAACGTCAAATGCAAGGAAATGGATTGTGCGCGCCACAGGTGGTGGTACTACCTACTAAGATACTTTTAAATTTACCGTTAAATGCTTGTTCGATAAACAACTTGCGAATGTAATGTCTGCTTGTCTGTGGTATTGTTATTCTATTGAAATAACAATATTTTAAAGTTACTTGTATGATATGCATACAATTAGATCGATTGTTGGTAATTGATTTTGCTGTGATTTTATATTATTTTATGGTAATTTATGGTTATTTTTTCCGGGTTTCTATTGGGGAATGGGAATAAGGTTGTCCACGAGACAGTTGCGATCAGCTGACTTTTTTTGTTTACCAAGAACTTTTGACAGATCACAGTAGAACTGACAGTTCACTCTCATATGAATTTCTGCTTTGTTTATGTTTATATTCAGCACCATTAACACCAGATCACTCACACACTCTTGATTTCTAGCTGTCAGTTCCACTGAGAAACGTCTCTTGGATCACCTTATTATCTTTTCGGTTAAACTTTGGTCACCTTTGGTTTGAAAGGGCACCGCTTAAAATGTTGAAATACGTATAAATTATCTTTGCTTGACAGCATGGTTTCAATACAGCAACCAGGTAGCTATGTGTGGATGATGTTATGCAATGCTAAAATAATCAAAATTAACTCCGACATTACTCATGATCGAAAGCTGTCTTGCCTCAAGGTTTATTCAGCAAAATAGTGGATTGCTGAACAATTCAGTAAAGAAATATTGCTGAAATCGATGCTGATTTTCAGTAAATTGTTGTCATTTTAACGGAAGTTGGAATTGCTGGAAGATTCAGCAGCATTATTTTGCTGAATAGATTGCTGAACTTTCATTAAGTCTAAAATCAGCAAAATATTTCTGATTTACAGCGATTCAAATTTGGTGTGTAGAAATGTATACGCTGAGTGTAAAACCACGCCAGAGCTACGTCCCCTTCCGGATTCGTCACACGAAATTGACCACGGCCCATTCGTAACGCTCGATCGACATCGTAAAGTAAATTTTCGAGAAATTGATTTCCTAGTAAGTACGCCCGGAGGAGGAATTCCGTGGACCACGAGTCGGAGAGAAGCATTACCATGCGGTAAAGCATAAGCATCATATGTACAAACGCACATTCCAAACACCGAAAGAACGCCAAACCCGTCATCGTCACATGAATACTAATTGACGTTTCCATCGTCGTCGTCCATGGTGCGTATGAGCTGTTGTCATTTTGTCGGTGGAGATTTTGCTTTTCCCCTCGACCCCGGGTCTGGCAAGCCATGCCCCTACTAGGGTGGTTCAATATATTGATTTTTCTCCACCCAGCTCTAGCGATTCCAAATCAGGATGATTTGGATTCTACCACACAATTTGAGGTCATTTCAAGCTGAACAATACATTAGGTCCTAAGTAACATTGATCAGTGTTGGGAAATGATCAAACCTCACCAATGAGCAAAATCAACAAGCTAATAACAGCGGATATTACATGCTGTGATACGGTAGCTCTGATATCATGCTAAAGGCCGGCGCACAATGGATAAGTTTTCGGTTTTTTTTTTTACAGTTAGCGCATGCATTATCTGTCAAAAAAACCCGGAAACTTATGCATTGTGCGCCAGCCTTAACAAAACTAACCAACCGCAATTCTCACCAAACTGTGGTGAGTTTGAGCCTCAAGATTTGTACACCCGAATTGATGAATCTACGTTACGGTCGGCCAGCAGATGGAAATGATGTGAAAATGATAATGACGTTTTGCTAGCTGTCAAATCGTATGGAATATTTTTTAGTACATCATCACTTTTGTGGTTTTGGATTTCAAACCTAGGTGTTGCATGCACTGGTGCAGTTTCGCGTAGATTCATCAATACGAACCGAAACTTCCATCACTGCTAGCAGCAGTAACTTCGTGTCCGTGTTCCAAGCAGAAGTCCAAGCAATTCTTGAATGTTCTAAAATTTGCTTGCGTAGAAATAATAGACATTCGAATATCTGCATTATGTCTGATAGCCAAGCAGCACTAAATGCTTTGAAATCAGCAACATATAATTCTAAACTTGTATGGGAATGTGCAATGTCACTCCAAAAATTGGCCTGCCAAAACCAAGTGAACCTATTTTGGATTCCTGGTCACTGTGGAATTCAAGAAAATGAGAAAGCCGACACACTAGCTAGGTTTGGATGATCTCAACAATTCTAGATAGAGCTGGAATTAGGGCGTAACAGCTTTTGTAAACAATGACTTCTCTCGATGATTTCTAGGAATTCAAGGCACACCCACGCAAACTAACGTAACCTTCTGGTAGAGGAAGTCGTCCCCTAACCGATGGTGATGTTGATTTGCGTTGGTGAGCCTTGATTTTCTAGAAATCATCGAAAGAAGTCATTGTTTACAAAAGCTGTTACGCCCTAATTCCAGCTCTATCTAGAATTTATAGGACCAGAAACATTCTGTGGAGTTTCTGCTTGCTCTCTTAGAATGGAGTTCAAGAAATGGGAAAAAATGAAATTGGAGACCAAATGGAACAACACTCTCATTGCTAGGCAGTCGAAACGGTTTATTAATCCGAGCATTTCAATGACTAGCAAAATTCTTTTACTATCAAAGAAAGATCTCAGTATGTGCACTGGTTTAATAACAAGGCACTGTCCATGTAAATATCACTTGAAGGTAATAAGAAAACTTCAAGATGACATGTGTCGATTATGTGGCATAGAAAAAGAAGACTCTGAACACCTGCTATGCTCTTGTACAGCAATCTTCAATAAGAGGCGTATTTTTCTGGATAAGGGGCTGACAGAACCCTTTGATATTTGGAATTCAGTTCCCAGCCAAGTAGTGCAATTCATTCGAAATGTAATACCTGAATGGGAAAATGCTTTCGGTCAGTGTATGTCGGTCGCTTCATAAAATGGTGTTACGACATGCTAATAAAGCAATATTAAAACGAGGAATATATTACAATAGATCTAAGCACTGGTCACAGTGATCAAAATACCCAACACGGAAAAACACTTCGTGTCTGCCTTCTGTGAAGAGTTAAGAAAGATCGCAAACTACACACCAATCCAGGCCTACGTCGTTCGGTAAATTTTGAACTACAGAACTGTTCGGTAAAAGTTTAAAAATCAGTGAAAAATCCAATTATTAAAAAATTTATTCCGAACTTGTACAGAAGTTGTTCAGTTTACCCCATTTATTGATGAAAAATAAAATTTATAAATTTTCTTGATTTCTCACGTGTAACGGTCATTTGAAAATTAATTTAAATTATTAACAGTGAAATCAACATCAAAGAGTGCCTTCAAAAACGCCTATTGCCACTTCTAAATCATCATTCTCAAAACACCCAGTAATTTATTTGTTTACATTTTTTTGCTGAGTTTATCAGTATTTTTTCAGTAAGTATTTTTATGAATAATTTAGTAAATTTATAAATACAATTATTAACTGCTAAATGATTATTTTGGATACATTTTGAACGATTTTTATTCCGGCAAAGATTCAGCAGCAAGGACACAATACATAAGCGGTGAGATCCAGCTGATTATAACTAGATATAAAAATATGAAATGCATCCTACTAAATACGTCCCTGGGCTTTGGCAAAACCTTGAGGTAGTTTAACTAGGCTACCAGGTCCCAGGGCTGATCTGGATCTTTACCACTTTGGAAAGATGCACACTAGTGTTGCCAGATCAGTGTTGATGCTTACCAAAAGTGCATTTGAACCCGCTTATAAAAGCATATTGACAGATTAATCATCACCGTACATTGTTTGTTGCTCTGTACTAATAATAAATGATTAAGCACAGCATTTGATATTTTAGTAGGAATGCTGGATTTAGTCGCAGTGGAAATCATCTGTTTTTTAATCCATCCTTTATTGAATTGGATTATATTTCTATGGGTATGCACGTTTGGAAAGTATCATCACAAAGATTCTGCACTCGGTCTACAGCTTGTGGGCGGGAAGCGTTGTGTTTTTTTTTTATCTATTTATAGAGTAAAATTCTTAGAAATACGAAGCCAAAGACAAATCAAGCATTAAAAACAAGACCTTCAAGAAAACTAACAACACGAAGTCTGGAAATGGCAATGTTTCATTCAAAATGTCAAGTATTTCTAGAATATCGGGTGAGACCAATCTAATTGTATTTAATCTTATTTTTGTGTAGTAGGATATTCAATTGAATCGCTCCGGGTTATTATGAAGCTCTCCCCTTGGCTAGTTTTTAACCTGGACGTTGGTGGGCGGGCCTAATATAACGCTTCATAGTGGAGCATTGAAGACGGTTGGTTTAGGTTCGGCGTCGTTGGCTCATGGCGTGGCGTAGTGGCGTCATGAGCATGCGATGAGGATTTCTGAACTTTCCCTCTCTGATGAACCATTGCATGAGAGAACCAAAGTTCTAGTCTGAAGTGATATTATTACACCTGTTACTCCTTTTTTTAAAGAGCCGCGTCGTGGTACGCTTACGTATAGGCACTGACGTTGGTGCGATACTGGCTGGTTTTTCCGCAAATCACTCTTATTTTATTTATTTTTACACAGATGGGTTTGTACGGGAGTTGTACTATTGAGGTATTTTAGAGGGTGTCCAACGGTGCTCCTTCTACTTGCGTGACGGGCTTTGATTGTTGTTTTCATTGAGGTATTACTCAGGGAACAATGTTAAAAACCATTTTTGTACATGGTATTGTAACTAATCTTATAGGTGCTTCATTTTGATTTGGAATAAGTGTTTGAACTCTGGCTCTGGATTTCCACTGTGACGTGCTTCTATTGTGACATACCCATAAGTATTTTTGTGGTGCGACATAGTGGAAACGCGTGAGCGTAGTTGGAGCATATACCCTATGTAAGTTAAAAATCAGCTAAGAAACTAACTTCAAAGTGAAGCATTTTAGTCACTTGAAGGCGTGACCTGGGACGAACTGATATATAATAAGTATAGGTCAAAGTCAAAAACAACTTGAAACACGTTAAGTTTTGGATAGTATGCACAAGTGCAGGTACTTAATAAAGCATGGGTTATGGTTGATTGGGTAGATTAGAGATTTCAATTATTTATTAAATTAGTCTAATGAGATATCATAATCATCAAACGAAAATTTAGATAGCCTAATGACATTAGATTAAAAAAGAAGTTAGGATGCGGGGGTCCGCTTAGGGAGTCAACTAACCTTTTCATATATTGTCTGTTTATTTTGATGGTTGCTTTAAAATATCAATTTGGAATTTATGTGAAAGGATGAATCAGTGGGAGATGGATTTAGGGTTTATTTACATTTTGCAGCACAAATCTAGACACCTAGTTCATTTCCTCAAAACCCCCCAATAACCGACCTCTTCAATCCCTTCCTTTTCCCATGGCGTTCAAGTGGTCCGCATAGACTCTTCAGCCATTACCATTCCTTTATCCTCGGCTTTGGATTAACTTGCGCTCCCATTGCCCCACCAAACGCTGCAAAATGAAAATGAAATGAAAATGAAATGCATCCTACTAAATACGTGCCATCTACAAAGCAGGAATTGCTTTGATAATGGAAGTGTACACGCAGTACCAATATACATTTTATATCGGTACTACGTGTATGCGGGGCTTGTTGTAAGTGAAAGTAACCTCGGGATGGACGTGAGTGACCAGGCATTCTGAAATGGGTTACTGAATCTCAACAGTGCTATCACCTTTCAACTTCCGGGCTAAAATTGTTTGCAATGGGATCAGTATAAGATAATAATAGATTATATTGTAAACATTTTTCTTCCATAAAAACACTGCCGGACAGTGGAAGTTGGATTGTATATACATAGGGTTACGGTATGTAATGTGGGTCTAGTCCTTTCATTCGGCCTATCACGCAAATAAATAATTAATTAAGGAATATTACACAAAAAATAAGGAAAATATTGATCACTGATGATTGATAAATGTGTACCACACACAAATCAATTTATATCACAACATTTCAATACATTTTCAGCTCTCGTAAGTAATAAAACTGGTTGAGAATATCACTCTGTTCGGAGTTTTTAGCCGCCATGACTTCTAAGGTTAAGATGGGAAGGTTGCACTGACGATCATCAAATGGCCTGATTATGGCATTTATTGAATGGAATTACCTGATAATACACACTAGACGTAAAACTCACAGTTACTGTTTGAATATTTTATGTTTATTTTAATTGTTTAACAACGTTTTCACAAGTAAATCATGGACCCAACTTTAGGGACACATTTCTTTTCTATGTTCCTAACTTTGGCCCATGAAATTCATTTGACAGCATATAGCAATAAGAGTAACGTCAACAATGTGGTTTGCATTTGGATGATAAGGAACGAACAGGAAGGGAGATTTTTTCTGCCAAATCTGTATAATGAACATCACAATGTTTTGATTTAGATATTCTGCGGTCGAAAGACGATAAGCGAAATTTTTAATTTTTAATTTTTAACTTGAGTGATTTAATGTAGTTTTCGTAAAATTTTCTCTAAGAAATGTTTTGAGGAATGAAGAGTATTAAGTTAACAGTGATAGTGATAAAAAAAAAATACATAAGAAAACGTTACCAAGAGCGTTTTTTTTGAGAATCAAACAGGATAGGACGAAGTTGCATCCATAAATAGACCCAATTTGGGGACAATAGACCGATATTACATACATTTCCCTGGTGAGTTTTTGTCTTAAAAAAAGTAAGTTTTTCAACTTTTTGCGGTTCCTGATAGCAAACGACATGATAAGCATATCTAAGCATACCATTTAGCAGTAGAATATCGTTTGCAGGTAAATTAATTGATGAGTTATGATTAAAAACGTAATCTATGGCTGCATATTAGACCGAGGTTAGGGACGTATACCCTACATACATACATATATTTTGAACGATTTTTATTCCGGAACTGAGGTTAACATGTTTAGTGGTGGAGTAGCCGTGATTCTGAACTAGTTCTGGTTGAGCGGTCAGCGCTTCCTGATGATTCAACCGGATTGTGGCTTCTCGGTGTGCTGGATTGCGTGCCGAAGTCTGGAGCTCTATAGGGCAATTGTATTGAATGGTTCTGCTTCAAAATCAAACATCTGGAAGTCGATGCAGAAGTGCAGAAACTACCCAATTTTGTGGCAGTTTCTGCACTTCTGCATAGAGTTCCAGATGTTTCATTGATTTTCACAATGGTTTGCTTCTTCACGCGGATATTTCCGTTGTCAAGTCAGCGAGGTAGAACGGAGGAAGATGGCGTATGTAATTTGATTTACTGGTGTGATCAGCAATTTTCAGTAAATTTCAGTAAAAAACAATGAATACTGAAAACTCGGTACTCCATTTTACTGAGTTTCATTCATTCACCGTAAAGCTGTTATTTTACGGTAAATGCAGTACATGCTTTTACCGTATACAGTAGTTTGTCGCAATAGCTACTGACCATCAGCAGTTTTGTTGAGAATAGCTGAATGATCGGTATTTTTTTCGAAAACTTTAAAAAAAATTACCGAACATGGAACCCGTGATTAAGTGTGGCTGTTTTGTTTGATGTAAAGGAACATACTTGAGGACAATAAATGTTGAAAAAAAGGATTTGTTTGAATTTCTGTTAAACCTATAACATTCGTGTACAAAATTTATTTCCGGACACGCTTTAATAGCTTGTTTGATCGATCACTGAACAGAAATTAGTTGGAAATGTCTTAAAATGGCCATGAGAATGCAACAAAAAAGTCGACGAAGAGAATCTGCCAATGTTACTTAGCACTTAATGCATTGGTCAGCTTGATTTGGTTGCGATCTCATACTGCAAAAGAAAATTTGTTATTGATTGATTTTGAAGAATGATCAGGACCCGATTTGGAATCACTGGAGCTTGGTGGAGCAAAATGGCCCACCCTAATGCCTAGCGCAAGGATAGCCAAAACATATTAGAATTTTGTTTAGACATTATTTCTACCGGGCAGTTTGCAGTAGATTGTACTGCGAAAGTCGGTGCCTTGTTTCGAGCGCTTGTACGGATTTGTATGCACATCCATATCTTTGATTCTGCGCGATCGGTGGAACCGATCGGTGATATGGCCTTTGCATACCACTACTTCAAGTGGACGACAGCAGAGGGGAGAACAAACATCCATGTCGGAAATGGTCCGCACGTATAGCTGGTAGCCCTAGACTGGTTGGTCGAATTCTCCGCTTGGATTTATGAACGAAGCGGTGAATTTTCTACGGCCGGTTCCACCGATCGATCGAGCAATAGGACGACTGTTTGTATGTTTATGAATTCTCGTGCACTATTTGGTGCAAGCAAATATGTGCTGGCTAGTATGCATGCATTCATGTAGCATGATGACAGTAGGTACCTATTGGTGACCGTGGTTGATCGGTTTCTAAATTTGAACCACGCGCAGCATATCGTTTGGAACGACGAAGGGCGTTAAATCGTTGCGAGGAAGGGAGGAAGCTCCGCCAACCGTTTCTTCAAGAAGCCAAAACAGTAGTAGGTATCTAAGTACAGGCGATCGAGTCGATCGATGCTTTAGGATCAATAATAATCACGCAGTGTCAATACCTAATCGAGTTGGGTGGGGCTGGGACTGGGGCGCTTTGATAGCCGAAAGTAGTTTTCCATTTGGGAGGAATGTTTAAATAAATAGCGCCAGGTCCGCACAAATACCGCTCGGTGGAGGTTGGAATTATTTCTACAAATAATAGCTTGACTAAAGTGCCGATCAGGCAGAAGGTTCCAAATTGGAACAAGTAGCACGTGAGGTGATGGTTGAGTGTGTGCGTGTGTATGGTGGTGGCAGTCAATTGATCAACTGCAGCTCCATCTAAATTGTCAAATGTTTGATCTCAAATGGATGCTGATGAAGCTGTTGCACAGCTGTTGTGGGGTAGATACCGAGTTGCAACTATTACGCATGAAACATCTAAATTAATTACTCTAATTACAATCAGGGAAAAAAGTTGTGCACATTGTTTAGACATGCCTATAGAAAAACGAAAAAATGGTTTAAACAAGTTTTAACTTAAATCTCTGTTGTAGCTTTGCAGCATCCCTAGTAATGTCTAAGGAATACATTAGTTGCCTTTTCTGACTTAAAGGTGCGCTTGTTAACCAAAAATCAGTTTTTAGCTATCAAATCGATCCGATTTTTTACTCTCCTGATGTGACGAAAAGAATGTAAGTAATGCAATCCATCAATATTAAAAATGTGCAAGCTTATCTCAAATCATTTTATTAATAGTGGAATGTACAATTTTTTAAATTAATTCAAAATTTCACTTCTCTCTAATCATTCACGAAGTAACGAATGTACTCAAGAACAAATTTTCATTATGTCGTAAGTAACATTCGCACCAATTCGAGAAAAATAAAGTTTTGTTCTGATGACCGAAAAGTTATTCCTATTTCCAATTAAACACATATAATCTCATAGTGATAGCAATGTTTAATGTGTAATCATACAAAGCAGATCGCTAGCTTTGCTTTGCTAAAAAATACTGTTTTTTTAGTCAAAAGTTATTATACGTCGTTTGATGGCCCCATAATGTTACTTAAGTCAAAATGTATTTACCAGGATATTCGGGAGAATTATCAATCACGTCTCCTTTTAGGGCCACCAAAATCATCTTAGCAATAAATAGTTCGATTTATTCACTTTAATAATGAGCAAGCGAAACGACGAACGTACACTTTTCACGGGTTTCACAGCGCTGTTACTTAAGTCAAACGGCATCTCTATAGAAATCGGGTGACTTAAGTAACATCGAAAACTATTTTGATCGGAAGGTGATTACTTCAAAAATCAATTTGACTAGTAAATAAATTTAAAAATTGGATGTGATCCTATATCCGGTCAGTATATAGCAGGAGAATCGATTGACACTGATAGCTCGACTTTGTTTACCTTTGTTACTTTCGACGTAATGAAAATTTGCTTTTGTACTATAAGCAAACAATCGAAGAGTCACGATTGAGCTTTACGCCTAATAATGTTTGGCCTGGGTACTGAGGACTCAATGTGCTTGTTACTTGGGAGCCAGTGAGAACTGTCAAACGGGAGCCAAACATTCAGAAGCAACAAATGCAGTTACTGTTCTTATACATCGTCAAGTATTGCAGTATCATAAAAATGATTCATACTTTTTCATAAAACATTCTTAAAAGTAAGCTCACAGACAAAAACCAACAGGCTCAGTGATGAAAGTATAAGAACCAGCATAGTTTTTATGACCCAGCTGAGTTTTCAATGGATCATTGAAGATGCTGAGGTTTTGACAGCACCGTACTGTGGCTACCACAGTATTTTACATTGGTTCGTCCGTATACAGTAGCGCCAAATGAAAGCTGTGGTGGGTTCAAAACTCAGCCATCTAAAATGATCCATTGCAGTAAAACATACTTTGGCGAAACATGGATGTAAACAAACTTTGATAGAGCACTCCTGGCTCAGAGCTTTTGGCGGGAATCAACTGAGAAAGAACAAAGAATTTTAAACTTGAACAAATTTTCAAGCAGTACCCAGTGTTTGGCAGCTCTTGCTGCCAGCCAATAGCGAAGAATTAGATACGGGGTTAACCTCAATCGGATGACAGTTCAGTGGTACTGTTTACGTGGACTTAGTTGATTTTTTGTTAAGTAGATTTTTTGTTAAGTAGATTTTCTAGATAATTTTTCAGACTGCAGTGAGATGCAAACCACACTTCTGCAATGTCCACGAGCAACTCTTTTCACCGTGCATTTCCTCAACAGTGTTCAAATTAAAACCCAGAAATTTTTTTTTAAAGTGCTTGTAAACAGACCCACTAAACTGTCAAAAACTTCATCCGATAAACACTGATTTCATTTGTCATGTCGCTCTTGCAGTACCTAATCTGCCGCTTATCGCAACCCGCATAAACGCGAACCATAACCTGACCTTACCGAAAATGGTTAAAAATTGTTTATAATCCCTGCTTGACTTTAACTGAAATGGTTATGGAACTTTACATGAACGTTTGTGTGACAATGTTTTAACCTTATATATTATGGTTCTTTGGATGTGGCAAGTAACAAATAATGGATTGTTAAGATCCATTCCAAATTCTTGTTTTCTCCATACATTTTTGAGAAAGGAATTATATTGGAACCATTTTATTTATGATTTGAGAACTTTAATGGTAATGGTTATGGTAGTCGGTAAGGTTCATACATGGTTTTGTAACATCCATCAACTTTACGTGGAATATATCGCGAATTGGTTGCCCGTAAATTACTGATTACCAATTCGCGATACATTCCACGTAAAGTTGACCGATAATACAAAACCATTAATGAACCTTACAGGCTACAATAACCATTACAGTTAAAGTTCTCAAACGATAAGTAAAAAGGTTCTAATATAGTCCTCTCTCCGAAAGTGTATGGAGAAAACAACTATTTTGAATGGTAATGGTTCTTAACAACCCATTATTTGTAAGGTTCACTTCAAAAGAACCATAAGACATAAGGTTAAAACTTTATCACACAAACGTTCATGTAAAGTCCCATAACCATTTCAGTTAAAGTTTAGCGGGGATTATAAACAATTTTTAACCATTTTCGGTTAGGTCAAGTTATGGTTCGCGTTTATGCGGGAAGTCAGTCCCATTTGCGTATTTGTCAAGCTGTTCAATGTTTTCATACTACTGGCAGAACTCAACAATTTTGTTCTGGAAAAGTTTGGAAAAATAGCCAAACGGGATGTCCCATTACATAAGCAGCAATCGTACGAAGTAGAGAGGGTCTAGCGAAGGGTCTAGTATAAGAGAGGAACGGACTGGTTGGTTTTGAGCCAAACGAACTGTCAAAGCCAGAGCGCCTATCTTGATTGCATTGCACACTAGGCCAGGAATGCAATCTAGCGGAGCAAAATTAATAGCTCCGAAACAAAGCATTCCGCGACTTGGTGTCGTCGGCAAAGTTTCTCATCATAATAAGCACTATCTATTGACATAAACAAATAGTTCAAAACTCTTTCGCAAAGATGGCGCCACAATCTAACTTCTTTATCTGACGTTTTGGAGACTTGATGTTTAGGGTAATGGTTGTTTATCTTGATAAAATAAACAACTCTTTTGAGGACGTAAAATTTCCAAAGCCTACTCGTTCCTAGTTATATCGAGCTGAACATTGCATTAGGTCCTAAGTAACATTGACAGATTATCTTCGTCGACTTTCTCTTTGTAACCTCACGGCCATGTAAAGACATTCCCAGGTATTTTCAGTAAACAGATAGATAAAAGAAGCTTTTATCTAGCATCTAATACGACAAACACTACAAAAAACGGTTATGTGCTCAAGTTATTAACGAAGGAAAAAGTCGAAGAAGACCATCGATCAATGGACCTAATGCAATGTTCAGTTTGATATGGAGTTAAAAGATGTCGAAAATATGGTTTTTACTATCTGTTTCGGGTTTTCAGCTTATAACCATATAATGTTATATTTTACTCTTGTTGTTTTTTTTTTGTTTTTTTCAACAATATCTTTAAAATTTGAAGCTTAAACCAGTATGTTTCTGCACAACAATTATTTATTTAATGCATTTGCATAAGAGAAAAATATAACATTTCATGGTTGTAAGCAAAAAAAAAACATATTATCGTCATTTTTTAACTCCATATAACTCGGAACCAGTAGGCTGTGAAAATTTTACGTCTTGAAAAGAGTTGTTTAATTTGTCAAGATAAACAACTTTGCCGAAGACATCAAGTCTCCAAAACGTCAGATAAAGAAGTTAGATTGTGGCTCCATCTTTGACGAAGAGTTTTGAAATATTTGTTTATGCCAATTAACCACTTCATTCGAGCAGTGAAAATGACGTTTACTACCACTCGAACTTTGAAATAAAACATTATTTTGAGATTTTTTCTTCTTCAACCACGAGAAAAGTAGCCAACATTTGTGCGTTTAGTCGCTGGTAGAAAGTCATGCCAAAACTGCTTGACAAAGTGGTCAATAGATGGTGCTTATTATGATGAGAAACTTTGCCGAATACACCAAGTCGCGGAAATCCTTCGTGTCGGAGCTATTATTTTGCTCACCTAGATTGTATTCAGGTAATAAATTTAACCTTAGGAATGCAGAATTATTCCTTTCTAGGAATAAAGTCATCCAGAGCTATTTCTAATCGTGCGAAAAATCGCTGAATACGGATTGCCATTATAAAAAATGTATATAAAGGAAAATAGTAAAACGAGGGGCAGAAGCTGGTTTGTGCTTCCTCCTCCTGACACAGCAGTGACTTTGACAAATATGGGACACACAACCCATGAATAGTTATGCACTTTCGCGTATGAATAAATAAGGGCACCACCACCGAGGGAGTCACACTGAAAGGGGGAAAATCAGCATATCCCATTCTGCCGGAATACATAGGGGTGCTTTTCCTTTTTATGAACGTATTTCAACTAAAGCCATTCGAATTCATGTACCGAATCAATAAAGCCAACATCTAACCCAATAACTTAGCTCCAGCTCCAGCGATCTGATAAAGGAAATCCGATGGATTTAGGATGTCCAGTTTGTTTGCTCGTGCTCGAGAGAAATATTTTCCTGCACACTTGACACCATCAGTCAAGTTGTTTCTTGCGCGAATGCCCTCCTATCCATTTATACCATGGTTCGATGACGTACGCGATATGATTGTTCGTTAACGGTTTCGGAACGGAAGAAAAAGGACGTGTCCACCCTCGTCGTAACTTCGTAAACGCTGCTTGAATCCATCGTCAATACCACTCCTTAATTGCTTCCTTTTCCTTGGAGTTTCCCATCAAGCAATGTAGTACATATATTTTCCATGCAACGTTTTCCTCATTTCCTTCGTTATCTTCTGATAGTTGTTACTGACCGAACGAACACAAACCCGCCAGCTGCTGAAAAGGAAAAGTGTAGCTGTAGGTCGGATTATAACGATTATAACAACTATACAAGGCTGCGCCTCTTTCTTGCACCTTGCATCTTCCCAACACCTCACCACCCATGACCCTTCATCAGTTGAGTCGCATTAGTGTCAAAGATAATGGAGTCGACCGTAACGTGTGCTGGATCCTAGCGAGCGATCTCATTTTCAATCGACCGTAAAATGTAAACATTTATCGGTGTTGTACCTATTCATAGCAGGTGCACGGCTTGAGCTTAACGTAGTTTCAGATGGATAAGAGCGAGTATGACATCCAAGTATTTAAAATGCTTCCGGACTGTATGGCTCCATTGAATCGTTGTTGAAACACAATCATTAAACAACTTTTCACATGGAATACACCATACGTGAGCACGGCAAATCAGAACGACCCAAATTTGAGTTTAGTTCGCTCATAATTGCCAAAAGTGCAGGAACTCAGCAATGAGTAAGTTTGCCTCATGGTTTTCTGTGGAAAAGGTCAAAAAACTGCCGTAAAATGAGGAAAATTGATGAAAATTTTACTCAATCTAGGAGTAGTACCAATACACTGATAGGGAATTCGTTTATTATTCAGTTCCAACCTAGATCGGGTATCAAGATTGGGTCTGCTTGTTTTCTGACAAACGTCAGTTTGATCGTTTGTTTTTAAAACCCAGCTCAGGTTGAGGTTCGCACTGACAAAAAGTTCGGTTTCGCACTGGGTTGGAACTGGTTCCAACCCCGATAATAAACGAATTCGCTATGAGTGAATCCCATCTTTACTTTTCTTATATTGGGAAATTTCTAACTGGAAAAACTTGAGGAACATTTACTCATCGCTGAGTTCCTAACAATTTGTGATTTATGAGTTAACCAAACTCAAATTTGGGTCGTTCTCATTCGCCGTGCAGAAAAAAAATCCCGAACGTGATAAAAGTCAAGATTGGATTCACTCAGTCTATTAGGTTTTGCACCGTCGGGGTTAACCTCAATCTGATGACAGTTCAGTGGTACTGTTTACGTGGACTTAGTCGATTTTTTCTTGGGTGGATTTTCTCGATAATTTTTCAGACTGCAGTGAGATGTAAACCACACTTCTGCAATGTCCAAGAGCAACATCCTTTCAACGCGCTGTTCCTCGACAATTTTCAAGTTAAATTTCGGAAATTTTAGAATATTTTTTTCAAAAAAACGTCCAAGTGCTTGTAAACAGTACCACTGAACTGTCAAAAAGGTTCAGCCGATTAACACTGAGTTCAAGAGCAAATTTTCATTACGTCGAATGTAACAAAGGTAAACAAAGTCGAGCTATCAGTGTCAATCGATTTTCCTGCTATTACACTATATACTGTCCGAATATAGGATCAAATCCCATTTTTAAATTTATTTACCAGTCAAATTGCTTTTTGACGTAATCACCTTCCGATCAAAATAGTTTTCGATGTTACTTAAGTCACCCAATTTCTATGGAGATGCCGTTTGACTAAAGTAACAGTGCTGAGAAACCCGTGAAAAGTGTACGTTCGTCGTTTCGCTTTCTCATTATTAAAGTGAATAAATCGAACTGTTTGTTGCTAAGATGATTTCGGTGGTCCTAAAATGATGAATGGGCTGCACGTAAGGAGACGTAATTGATAATTCTCCCGAATATCCTGGTAAATACACTTTGACTTAAGTAACAACAGGGGCCACCAAACGACGTATAATAACTTTTGACTCAAAAACCAGTATTTTTAGCATGAAAGCTAGCGATTTGCATTTGTATGATTAAAACCCTGCTAAATATGTTAAACATTGCTATCACTATGAGATTATATGTGTTTACTTGGAAATAGGAATAACTTTTCGGTCATCAAAACAAAACTTTATTTTTCTCGGATTGGTGCGAATGTTACTTACGACATAATGAAAATTTGCTCTTGAGTTCATTCGTGACGTCACGCTGCAGAACCTGCATTCCGAGGTGGAACATGCACGTTATTTTAATTGTATTGCTATTAAAATATATGTTCCAGATTGATTATTATTTTTATTTCGCAACGGAATTCATGGACTCTTCCATGCACTATGAGACATGCTTGTTTAGCGATCGCTATTGTATCTAGGCTCCCATCAATCTGGTGGTAACTCTCACCTGCCTCCTCCGTTTTTCTTTCAAATTCTATTTCATTTTTTATAAAAATAGAGAATTTTTGTCGAGCTCAGCAGGGGCTGAGCTTCATTTCCAGTTCCAATTCAAAGATGCCAGTGGGGCATTTCGGTCAAGGAGAGAAACAATTAGTGTTGGGATGGTTGGGAAACCTTTCGTAAGAGATCGATTGTACTATAGGATTGGGCGATCTTCAGAGAAAGATCGATCTTATATTTGGCTCTAGAATCGATCCACTGATTAAATCGGCACCAAAGAATTGATCTTAGTTAGATCGATATTTTGATTTATTTTTAATACGCTTGTTTACGTTGGTACCCGTTGGTACGTTGTAAATTATTTCCTTAATAATATTCAATTAAATCACCGGTTAGAATTTTTTCTTTGAAAAAATGCGCGCAAAGCAACGAGCAAACGAAAACAAAGAGGAAATGAACGTTACACTTTCTCACTGTCAATGTGTGTGCGTTAATTCTGTTCGGTAATATTTTTTATCATTTTTGCGTAGTTTTGAATCATTAATGATTAATCAATCCAAATGTATTATTCTGTTTCTCCGAGTAGACAAAATGTGTCGGCAAGGAGCAATTGGCAAATCAAAGTTGGCACTCGTGGAGAATAGAAGAACTATGAAAGTGATGATGGTTTCAAAATTTTCCACGGGGAGGTATACGAATGCAATCTTAAAATGCTTTTATTTTGCAAATGGAGTATTTTATTTGAATCTGGTTAATGTTACGCTAGTAGAAAATTTAAGGACTATTTAATAGACACATAATATAGAAAAAATAATTTCTTATCAGATTTTTAGGTGTAGACATAGATTTCAGCTTTTCTACAACTGTAGCAGCAACCAGAATTAAATAAAATGCTCCATTTGCAAAATAAAAGCATTTTAAGATTGCATTTGTTTACTTCCCCGTGGAAAATTTTGAAACCATCATCACTTTCATAGTTCTTTTATTCTCCACGAGTGCCAACTTTGATTTGCCAATGATCATAGGAGGGAGGAAGCGCAAACTAAAGAGGCTGGATTGGGTATAGAGGCAGCGTTGCCAGATATACCGATTTCTCGGTATTTATTGGCAAATCAAAGTTGGTACTCGTGGAGAATAGAAGAACTATGAGAGTGATGATGGTTTCAAAATTTTACACCGTGAGGTATATGAGTGCAATCTTAAAATGCTTTTATTTTGCAAATGGAGCATTTTATTTAAATCTGGTTGGTGCTATGTTAGTAGAAAACTTAAGGACTACTCAATAGACAAATAATATAGAAAAAATAATTTCTTTTCAGATTTTTAGGTGTACACATAGATTTGAGCTTTTCTACCACTGTAGCAGCAACCAGATTTAAATAAAATGTTCCATTTGCAAAATAAAAGCATTTTAAGATTGCACTCGTATACTTCCCCGTGGAAAATTTTGAAACCATCATCACTTTTATAGTTCTTCTATTCTCCACGAGCGCCAACTTTGATTTGCCAATACCGATTTCCGAACCAGATACCGATACACAGATAAGGTTCCTCAGAATACCTATGTTTGAGGTTTTATACTGATTTACACCGATTTTTTTTTTTTCAATAATCAAAATGATTTTTGCCTGCCCGCGCTTAGAATTTCGGAGAAAATTATTGTGAGAGACTTGTATATTTTTGAATATCTCAATTTTTTTGAGCCTTTAAAATTAAAAAAAAAAAAAAATGTCTTATGGATACTCTGTCGATTAATGTTCCAATTTCCTCACCATTTTTGGCTACCCATGAATCGATAAACAGTCGATGGCTCTTTCTGGTAATTGCAGGAGAATCGGGAAATACTTTTTTAACATTATTTAAGTTCCTGGATTGTCTTCCAACTTACATCGTTAATTATTTTAAGATTCCTCTCAGAAGCTTATTTCGACTTCCCTTGGAAGCTTCTTCAACCTTCGTTCGAATGATTCTACCATATTCTCCAGTTTTTTTTTTCATCTTTCCCGGAACTTCAGGGATGCTTCCAGAATTTGATTGCGGATCCATACTACCTGCAGGAAGTTTTAAGAAGTTCTGAAACATCATAAAAGTCCAGACTTTTGAGTAAGTTTCGATTAATTAAAGAATGTTTCAATAACTTCTGTTAAAATTCTAAAACCCGGAAATTTCAGGAAAGTCCAGTGAACTTCAGTGAACTTAAGGAAACATCATAAATATTTTTAATACTTCACAAGTCCAAAGAACTTCGGGCAAATTTAATGGTTTTCAGGACAGTTTAGTTTCAGGAGAACATCAGGACAGATGAATAAATTTCAAGGAAATCGCTGAAATTTTAAAGGAGTTCCGAGAAACTCAGGCAATTTCCGAAAACTTAAGCAATGTTCCGAGGGGCTCATGCAAATTTAAGAAACATAAGGGAAGTTACATGAACATTAGCACATTTTGAGAACATTTTATGGGAAGTTCCGTGCTTATTAATGGCAGTGTCGATAATTTTTCTAAATAAGAAAAATCAAGAAGATCAGAAAACTTCAATGCTGATGTTACAATAAATTCAAGAAAATTGTGAGTGCGCCCAGGCATGGAAAATCATTTGCATTCATTTACATTCATTTGCCCCTAACTTTTTTCATCTACAGAATTCCTCAAAATGATGTTTAAAACTTTTGTAGGTTTTGCTATTACCTACAACTTTTGTTTGCAACGCAAATCCGTATCTCTTAAGAATGACGCACCAGAGCGAACAGAAGCCACTACTGTTTTTAAGTGAATGTATTTTACATTCACTGAAAAACAGTAGCAAGTTCTGCCCGCTCTAATTCGTGATGCATAAGAGATACAGATTTGAGTTGTGGGAAAAAGTTGTAGCTAATAACAAAACCTACTATAGCTCTAAACAACATTTTTTTTTTCACCTTATCCACTTGACAGGTCTTCTGCTCGATTGGAATAACTTTCCCTATGACTTTGACAGATAATCGGTTTAGGGGCGCTAAAATGGTGATACTTGCAAATGTAATCGCACTGATTTAACATAGTTCCTGTGCACCAAAATTTATGAAATTTTGGAATTAAGGTTCCTTGTTTAATGTAGATTACAAAAATATAAATACCCCTAAACAACCCCATTCCGGCTCTTTAGCGCAAATCTGTCAAATGTTGCTGTATTTGTGTAAACACACTTAGAAATTTTAAACCTTTTTTTAAGATCGAAAAGATCGAAAGAAAAAAACGATTTTTTCGATATTTTCGTCGACAAAGAATCGATCCGAAAAATCAGAAATCGGGATGAAAAAGATCGATCTTCCAATGATCGATCCAAGCTCGCCCAATCCTATTTTATTAACGGCACTAGAATCGATTTATCGATGTAGTCGGTATCAAACAATCGATATTTAATCGCGATTAAAAGTTACCCCTTGTGGCCAGTGATTCCACATTTTTTCGAAGTTCATAGTGTATTTTCATCCTAAAAAAATCTTTTTAATCTGTATTGGCGTCTTGCAGTGAAATTTTTCCAAGCATTCGCCACCTACATTTCGAAGCGAGAACTACTAGAAGGAGGATAGTTTCCAAATTTTCCAAGTAAAACAGACGATTTTTGGGGCAAATCGGTCCATAAAGATAAACTCATAATTTCCCGTGGAAACTATTGCTTGAATCGTGTAAGAAAACGTGTTTGAAAACTAATTGTTATTATTTCGGTATGGATTGGAGATGTTTTCATGGAAAATAATGCATAACAAGTTTGCACCCACAGCGAGAGGTTACCTCCTGCGCAGCTGCATTTTTCGGAAAATTGTGAATATGTGCGATTTCCACTAAGATGAAAGTGGAAATTAAGTGAATTTACTTAGGAAAGGTTGTATCATGCTGGTGGTAATGGAGAATTGGTTGTATAGGACGCCAATATTCAATAAATGTTCATTTTGGCCTTTTCTAAGCGAACATATTGATACTCACAATTTTCGACGGAAAACGCAACGGAGCTTGCTTTACTCAACACGCACCATACTATAAATGGTGCAATATGGTTTTCAAAGTGATAACAAGATGACAAATCATCTTTATTTTGAATAATTGAGCAATTTACTTCTGTTTACATCATATTTACGATGCAGGATTGACGAGGGGGGCGACACATCTAAATCTCAAGTCTAGATGCTTTACAAATCTCCAACTGGCGAATCAATCTTCGAAAAATCTTCTTTCATTTCTCGCATCTACTTGCATCGCGCATCATCTTTTTGCAGGAAATCTTCAGAATCGTCGTCAATCTTCTTTCTATATACTCAGCGTGCACGCAGCTAGCCATAGCAAAAGCACAATCTTTCCTGCATCGTAGATAGAGTCGTCCCCCTCGAGCATTGATGGAGCCGCGAAATAAAATGAATATATCTTATAAAAGATCAACTGGAAAATTCAAAGATGCACATCAGTCTGATCGTAAAAACGTTTTCTTCTTCAATTCGAATGTTATATTAGAAGGATTTTACACAGGCTTGATGAAAATTATGATTTAACGCTAATTTTCACGAATTTTATATACAGTCTGTTAACAATATCATCATCATGCAGTGGCGACATCGTTGAGCTTTTACGGCAATCTTCCATTCTGGCTGACAAAAATCTGTATAAAATCTGTATTATGGTCTCAGTGCGGATTTACGTAAATCTCCATTGAGCAAATTCATAGTTCAGTAGGAGTTTGTCCAATGGTTAGAACGAGAGGGACGACTCTATCTACGATGCAAAAAAGATTGTGTTTTGCTGTGGCTAGCTGCTCGCACGCTGAGTAGATAGAAAGAAGATTGATGACGATTCTGAAGATTTCCTGCAAAAAGATGATGCGCGATGCAAGTAGATGTGACACTTGATGTGACAAATGAAAGAAGATTTTTCGAAGATTGATTCGCTAGTGTGAGATTTGTTGAGCATCTAAACTTGAGATTTAGATGTGTCGCCTCCCTCGGGTTAGAATCATGAAAAATTACTTAAGTTTGCTTTCTAAAGAATTTGTCTATTTTAAACACATTGGCGTAGCTAATGGGGGTGCCAGTTTTTTGTTTGACTCATCGGTATTTTGTTAAGCTTGTCATGTTCGATGTTACTATTTAACTGCGATTAATAAAATTGGACTACAAATCAGTGTTGGGAAAATATCAAAACATCAAATCTCACCAACGCCCAAGATCTCGCTTGATTTTCGTAGACAAAAATCAACAAGCAAACTACTGCGGTTGATTTTGCAAGCTGTGATATCGCAGCTCAGAATATCAAGCTAACAAAACTCACCAACTGCAAATCTCAACAAACTGTGGTGATATTGAGTTTAATGATTTTTACTTTACACCCGAATGCAACTGAAACTTCCATAACGGCTTGCAGCAGTCCCTTCGCGTCTGCCATCGGTGAAGATTAAAAAGAGATAGCAAACTATGCTTTCTCTTTCTAAAAAAAACGATGATGATTTTTGTGTCGAGTCAACTTTTAGCTTGGTTTTTCCACGTTGTCTCGGATAGTCTCGCAATATCAAAGGAGCCTGTAAAATCAATATATATTCTGTTCCAATATCACGCGTGATATTGCGAGCGCATGAGAGCGAAAAATTATCAATCGATTTATGATTTTGCCAACACTGCTACAAATAAAGATTTTATTAAAGTCCTTCATAGAAATATTGCGACTTTTAGATTTTTCAACCTCAACTCTATATCTGCGCTTTCAAAATCTTCTGCAGGTATTTAAACTCTACGTTTTGTTTTTGCATCAAGGAGTGCGTGTTTTTTTGCAGACAAAATCAGCTGGATGAATTAGAAATAATGGGTCCAAAGCGAGGTCCAAAGTACACATAACAAAACAAATTAATAAAACTTTTGATTGAAAGGGTGTTTATCAAAATTTGAGGACGATGAAATTAAAATCGTTTTAGTTTAAATATAGACATATTTTTGGAATAATGAAATACCATTTTGTTTATCATTTTTTGTCTGATTTAGTAAGAATTCAATAATTACATTTGATTCATGATAATAATTACCGGTAAGGTTATTAAAAAGACCAAATGTGATCGTCAAGCGATCCCATTAAAGTTAGGCGTGTCATGGGCGTTGGGTTCAGCTTCCGTCTGTTGTCCGTGATGGCACTCGTCTTAGAAAAAACCTTTCAGATGGTGCTGAGGTCGTCATTCGAGATAAGAACACCGACAAACCGACATGAAACTTATACCCCGTTCACATTACAGCGTATATCACGTGATATACGCTGTTTTGCAATGAGCACTCATACATCTAGTTTGTAACCAGTTGGTTACAATCCGTGGATTTTCGTTTGTATGAGTTGTTGTTGTTTGGAAAATTCACGTCTTGTTAAACTTAAAACAGTAGACACACACAAGAGCGAGAGGGCTTGTGCCGCTGCAAAGTACAACAACGTAACGTTACTGAAGCGAGGAAAATCTCGGTTTTAAAATAACAATGGATGCGCAAATTGGATGATGAATAGCTAGCCATCTTTGGTTTGGAAGATTAGGCAGAAGTAACCAGGCGTCCGTGTAGACCAGTTGAGTGTGAAGTGTAGTGCTTATATAATACAACCCCCCCCCTTGTGGGGTTTGGGCTGGAAAGCCCTACCTCCGTTCAGGTAATTGATTTTTATTATCCTGCCGGAAATTTCCCTGACTGAATTGGGATAATTTTCAGGACCCCTTGTGCTTTTTTACATTTTGTACACCTCGTACCGTAAATAAAACGGTCTTACACGGCTCGGCTCGGAAGTCAAGATGGCTTCCGAGCCTAATAATTGATTGATTTATCTTTATTAGGGAGGCTTTCAGCCTGGGGCTGGTTCGCCTCCAACCCTCCGAGCCTAATAGTAAATGATCCTCGATCGTCCGTCAGGGACGATTCCCTCAGGCCGGTGGCCTTAATTATCAAGGATAGTCCCGTCTCGGCTCGACCAAGGTGGCCATGCCACGGTCAGCCGATGCCATCAACGACGGAAGACGCCTGCCAGCCAAACGAGCCAGCAACGCCTGCTGAGCCGTATGTGGCTGATGAACGCCACCAGATCCGCCATTCTTCCAAAGCTGCAACAACACTGTCTGCAGGAGCAGCCGTGTGGGCCAACGCCAGCGTCGCGACGCCGTAAGAGATCCCGCTGCAGCAGTGAGTACTAAATTTTAAACCCTCGCATACACGCCACATATATGTGAAAACCCACACCCACACGCCACAGAATAGGGAAATAAATGTTAGAAAATGTGAATATTCCTGTGTTTCATACTTTGTCCGCGTAGCCCCTCCGAATACCCAGTAACATGCCGTCCCTGCGACACAGTTCAGGGGTCTCATGCTACTGAGCTAGTTACCCGGGAGTGTCTGGTCATGCCATAGTCACTGGAAATCCTATCTATGAGTGCTCATTGCAAGACAGCCTATATTACATGATATAGGCTGTAATGTGAACGGGGTTTTAACTCTTGATCGAGAATCCATAACGGCCGATTAAAATGTGCAGCGATCCCATCTGTCAAAACCATAGAACTTTTTTATCTAGATAAACATAATTTGTCCCCAATAGATAAGACACGAACCAACTCATAAATAATGTACGCGTGTTCGTGGCCAGGATGAACATTTTCCGCGAACACGGTGGCAGATGTCAGTTTTGTGCTTTGATCAGAAATGCCATGGTAATTTGAATGGTCATTCCTGTTGGTTGGTCGGTGATAAGAAGTCCCGCGCAATCGAGTAAACATGAGGGTATTCACTCTTAATAACTTCCCACACTTCCAATGGGTTCGACGTTCTGTGGAGGAAATTCCTTAATTCTCCAGAAATTCCACCGGGGGAGTATCCGGTTCCATTGATGCGATCGATTCAACTGTGCAATCTGTCAACGTAAACATAAAAAATGTTGGGGTATTTCTGCGTATTGTTTTTATTAAACGCCTTATAAAAAGAATGAATAAAAATCGATATCAACTTGGAAAAATCGATTCTGTCAAAATCGCATCGACATCGCCCATTCCTACTTCTGAAAATTTCGCAAAACTTCAAAGACTTCTAAGAAGTTCAGGGAACATCGTACAAAGTGGGGAAAATTAGTAGAAATTCTGGGAGCTTCATAGATCTTCAGAAAAATTCGTAGAAACAAGGATCTAGGAAAAGTTCTGAAAACATCGTAGAAGTGAAAAATTTAACTAAGTTTGAGGAGCTTCGTAGAAGTAGGGGGAAATTATTTTATTTCAGGGAAGCTCTTTATAATTTCAGGGCACTTTTTGAAGCTTCATGGATATGGCATAGTGGTGGAAATTACGTACCAAGAATTTTCGTTCGTGTAACTTTGCGGAAAATAAACGAGAAACGTAGAAGTGCAGCAAAGTTTGTAGAAGTTTCGCGAATTTCGTAGTATTTTGAGGGGCTGCGAAAAACTTCATATAGGTGTCACGAATTTTTGAATAAGTTCAGGGAATTTTGTAGAAGATCTAAAATAGTTCAATAAACTTCAAAGAACTTTAGAGATCCTCGCTTCAGATTAGGGAACTTCGTTGCAGTTTGTCAGAGATCTTACTTTGAAAAAGCTCCATGAGCTTCTCGGAGGTTTTAGGAACTTCGTTAAATTTTAAGGAACTTTCTAGATGTTCAAGAATTTATATAGATGTCTTAGGTGTCTTCCAAAAGTGCAAGTGATCTTCGTAGAATTAAGAAAGATGGGAAAATAATGGAATTTGGAATAAATTAACGGAACTGTAGATGTTGAGGAAATTTTGTAAAACTTAACGAAGTTTTATAGATGATCAGGAAACATTGCACAAGTTACAGGATATTATTCCAGAGATCCTTCCTAGACAGCAGGCAATATTCATAATAGTTGAAGATGCTAATTTCAAATAATAGACTAAAGTGGTAATTTTTATACGATAGATGAGGAGGAGATGAAAGTATAGAATTGATAGTTCCATTTAGAGTGCGGCAGTGTGAAAATTGCATATAGAGAGTAGACAGCGAGCTAGGACAACTTTTTTAGAAAGGTACAAATCGGTTTTATCATCTCTCTTTACCAAACTCCCCCTTTGGAGAGGGATGGTAGGGGTAGGGTTACCATATGGTATCCTAAAGGAGGACATGTTCTCCTTTTTCAACAATTTTTCTACATCCTCCTTTTGCCCGAAAATGTCCTCCTATTGCATTTTTTCCAGTAACATATTCATAAAATTGTTTTCAAAGAGCGTTGTTTGCAGAGCATATTTTTTTAATTATGTCGTAAGCTCATCTTATATAGCAAATGCCATTCGATAGTGGAATCAAGATAAGGGGTGGTCACTCTACACACGCATTTTGCACCAACTTTTTTTTCAGTGTGCCTCACGTCTGCCACAGCTGTGCCGGCAGTGCCGAGAGTGTTATTAGTTTGATTTTTTTGTTTGTTTAATGGTATGTTTGGCAATCTTACTGTCGTCGAGTCACTCTCGATTCGTTGCTCCCAAATTCTATCGTAAAAGGACTACACTAAACCTAATAAGCAACGGCCTCAGCCACCGAATCCAAGCTTGGAGCGATAATGTTCTCCGGGGGAGGCACTTCCAATTTCCGACAGGACAATAACTTCTACTGGACTGGAGTATGATGAGGACTCGGATGAACCACAGGTGACGCTGGTAAGTAGACGTAGCGAGCGTGCATCATCAGAGGAAGCTGGTCCAGATGCTCTTCAGATTCTGATGAACACTTCCGGGAGGAGTTTCTTCCGAAAGCCATCGACTCAATCAAAGATGAGTCGCCAGCGTTCTAGTGGGACTTTCAACCGGAATCAGACTTCCCTGGTGGAGGTGGGGTTTAATATTTCCACACGGTTAGATAGTCCAACGATCGGACAAATGGAGGAAAGTATGATGTCTCTGGCGAAAAACAGTGCCGGCCAGAGAACACCTGTAAAAGCTGGAGTGCTGTCGATAGTAGAAAAGCAAACGCCGGTGATCATCGAAGGCGAATACATCTACATATGTCAGTTACGATGAGGAACGAATCATGGAACTGAATGTTGGTTGGCTGATCCTCGGGCTGATCAACGAAGTGGTGAAGCCTTACGGAATCAAACATGCTAAACGACCACTGATAAAACTACTACAACCAGATGGGGGTCTTTGTTGTCCTTACGACGTTCTGTGCGGCTCGGATTACATAATCAATTCAAACCTCATAGAGTTCGAAAAGCTAAGTTCAGATCAGTTCTATAAGGATGATTGCAAACATCGCGATGTTGAAATGCTTACCGAACTGCTCCAATCGCTGGCACCATGGAAAACACCGGTCTCTTTACACTTCGCCGGGACTTCTTTTCCGCCAAGCCTAAATATTCTATTTCAAGCCACCAGGGTCGTGTCTAAGAGCTAAACCTATCCTTCGACCAACTCACCGATGTCAACTTTCAGGATCTCACCTTCAAGCCCAACAACTGACCAATCAACATTTTACAATTCCACTTAACCTTCTTCGGCTGTGATTTCAGCTCCGTCACAAATCTCCCCGCCCCAAATCGATCTACCAAAATCTTCAACGTTCCTTTCACTTCCTCCTTCAGGGTTTCGCTCTCCCCACTAACCAACTCACTAATCACATTCCGAATCTGCATTATGACCAGTAGCAGTCTCTTCATGGTCATCTTTTCAATCAGCTTCCGGAACGATGCCACTCCCTTCCCAACTTCGATCAAACTGTTCTGAAACACCAAAGCCTTCCACACCAGATCCTCGAACAGTTTGATCGTCTTGAGTGGAGGTTCTCCGATCTCGAAGCCTTCCGGTAGCGACCCCAGCACCATCCGGAAGAATTCCAGTAAGGCTCCCAGATTACTGTTGTACTTGGCAAAGGTCATCGTCTTGATGATCTCGCTCATCCTAATGTTTTGACAATATGTCCGCTGTGAGGAAATTGTGGATTGTGCCCACAACAATGATTATCATTTTGACACATGCACAGAGCAGGCGCAGATATAGTACAGTGTTGCCAGTAACTTTAAATGTCTAACCATGGGTGCCAATGAAAGTGCCCAGGTGTGTCCGTCTGTATTTTTGGCACACTGTGCGGAATGACCAACCCCTTGGATCAGGAATATACTACAGCCACAGACAAACAGACGTAACTCTTTGAAAAAGTTTTTCTTGAAAACATAGGATCTCAAAACATAGGACTTCAGTAACGACATCTCTCGGGCTTCTCGCGGAAAACAAGCTTGCTCGCTAACTCGCAAACAATATTGCATAAAAGTTCTATTGAATGTATAGAAACGTCAAAGTGATCCGATGCCAGCGCTGCGGCGAGTAGTTCGCGGAACTGATAATATTCAAATCAACCGTTTAATGCGTGAACGAAGATACACAATGAAGTGTTACGTCTGTTTGTCTGTGATTGAACCATTTTCTTCTGTTCCTGGGAGCGGGAAAGGGAGGGGTCAAAATCTGAACCTCGAGATAGTGTCAAAAAGCACAGTGAAGGATACATTTATTCATACAAACAGGCCGTCATTACCGAGCATGGAAAGCTGGATAGATCATATATGTAATTAAAAGTCTCCGATATTTATGCATACTTACAGTCATAGTTATATTAATGGATCGTATTTATGGTTGACACTCATGGTTGGCATTTATTCTAACTCACCATAACCTGTAAAGAGATGGAAAAGATAATGTTTTAATATTTTTTATTTTTTTTATTGCGTTTCAAATGGAACTTTACACCCGTCTACAACTTAATGTGTTTGTAGTCACACCACCTTAACATAAAGCTTACCACCACGAAAATTTTTTTTTTGCACGTTTTGATCTTTCGAAAATTGTTGGTAAAATATATTTAAAAAAACCCTAGAAAATCCGTTTTTCCTGTGATTCTTGAGAAAATTTAAACATTAAACATTAAAATTGAAAGGTCTGGTTTTGCTTCGCATTAACGGAGACCTCAGCAACTAGGACTCACTAAAGGAAATATCCATCTACATATACGTTTACGATCGAATGTCATACTCCACACAAACCTGTTCGCAAACATTCTCAATGCCAAAATCCCAAATCTGTAATAAATCAATTATTTTTATGAGCCGCATCAATGACATCAATCATCATTCGATGAGCGTTGATATCCGTGAATACCAACGGTTTCCCTTATTAGTTTACCAGTTCTTGATCGACCCCGCCCGGTAGCGTCGGTTGTAAATCAAACCCCCAGATATCTTAAACAAAACGGCTTTAACGAGCCTCTATCAGTATAAACTAGCGAACCATGATTATTGGGTGATGACGAATCGCCATCCATTCTAACATGTACCCGAAGCGCGCGATCCACGATGATGACGGAAGCTGTGTAAATTTCTGCAACTCAATTTAAATATTTACCTTACCCGGGGTGGGGAAAACAATGACAAAGTTCTCAAAATGTGTAAATATTGAGAAATCGAAGACGGCCGACTGTCGACTGCCAACGAAACAAGTGCGTTCGATGATGGGAAGGGAAACCGGATCGAAGGTCATCCTGGCACTGCTGTGGTGTTTGGAAAACAAAACCCTTGAAAGCTGTGCGGTTATGCGTAGTTGGAATCGATCCAAAATTGTTAATCCAGGGTTTTGATAAAAGAAAAAAAGATGTATTCAATCGTTCGAAAGAGAAACGGAAGAAGCACGTGATTCAGTGAAAACCGTTTTCATTTGATTGGACTAGTCCCAGCGGCAATGTCCCAATCCACGGAACGTGCTAATGACATCTTGTTACATAGAAAGGCGGTGTTGTGTCCACATCCAAAACATACTCCATCGACTAATCGGGGAAGCCACAAATCATTGGCATTGTTTTCCGCTTCGGTTGGTTTCCAAATTATCCATTTCAATGGGTCATTATGTTTTCGATGCTGTTTTATAACATTTCTGGATTTTGGCAACAGAAATAACTGTACCGAATATTACTCATGATTACTATATACTAGAACCAATACTGATTGGAAAAAAATGCGATGCATTGGCTAGTTGAAGCTCTCGACAAATTGAAGAATCCTGATAACAGTTGACAGGGTTTCAATTAGGCAGGAACAAATGATAAATTTTACTTCTCTCCAAAATTTCGGAGAATGATGAGGGAGGAAATTTAAAAAAAAAATATAAGTTAGGGAAACGGATGTAATTTTGGCCAATGCCCCTAATTTGGGCCCATACATAAATTCAGCAATCGACTAAATTTTCAAAAGCGACCAAAAATGACCGTCCCAATGACAAAATTAGAGCAATTTCCAATAATTAGTGTTTTTGCTGTTGTTTGTAGAAAATTTTGAGCTTTTACAAAGATTGTAACACGTTTGCTCGCTTGCTTATAATTTATGTAATGTTGTATTAGTACCGGGTTGCATTCAAGAGGTAATCAATTCTGCACACTGTGCCGAAACACAGCATGGCACCGAGGGGTGCGACTCTATCTAAGATGCAGGAAAATTTTCGCTTTGCTGCGCCCAAGCTTAGTGATAGAACGAAGATTGATGAAGATTTTTAAGATTTCCTTCAAATAGTTGTAGAGCGATGTGAGTAGATCGATTTAGATGTAAGAGTTGAAACAAGATTTTTCGTAGATTGATTCGCTAACGTGAGATTAGCCAACCATCTAAAATTGAGATTTAGATATGTCGCACCCCCAGCATGGCGCACTGTTCGGCACGTTACATAGCTTCAAAGTACCCATTAATGGATAAGAAAAACCCATTTTGAAGAAAAGTGGCTTAACTCATTAATGAGTATCTGTTTCCCATTAATGAGTAGCTGTTACTCATTAATGGGTCAATAAGGACTGTTCATTAAAGCAAGTGGACACCTGTTTATCAATGGCTTAGGGTTAAAACGTAACGAAAAATTGTGAATTTTCGCTCAATGTGTAAAAACATTATTTATTTTGGCAACACACCTGAAAAATAAAAAAAAAAGTGAGAAATTTCGAACGATGGGTCGGATCAGCTTATCAACTCGCATATTAATTCTGCACAAATGGTTTTCCGAAAAGTTGTCGTTTCGAGAATTGGGCAAAAAGCGTGAAGTGCAGTAAATCCATCGACAAACCGACATGACACTTAATTCTGCCTTATGCCCGAAAATCGTAAACGGCCGATTTAAATGTGCAGTGATTCGAACTGTCAAAACCATAGGATTTTTCGATCTAGATAAAAAATAATTTGTCCAGAATAGATCAGACACGAACCAATTCTTGCATGCGGGTTCATGGTTAAGCAAAATATTTCTCGCGAACATGAAGCCAGACGTCAGTAGTGTGCTTTGGTCAGAAATTTTATTGTTTTTGCTATGGTCATTCATGTCGGTTTGTCGGTGGTAAATCTACAGTGTTCAAGATTGTTAAGAAGTTTGGAGAAACGTGTTCTCTTGAAGATTTACCGAATTCTGGGCGCAAGAAGGGGGCATCGGACCAGAAAAAGAAGTTAGCAGCATTACGCCTTTTGAAATCGCATAAACCGTGTTCCGTTCGTGAAATTGCCAAATAATTGGGCATTAGCGTCGGAACTTTGCAGAATATCAAAAAAACGTAACAATATCAGAACTAAAGAGGCTGAATTTATAAAGAGGCGACATGTCAAAATTGGAACAATCGATTATCTGTCAAAGTCATAGGAAAATTTATTCCAATCGACCAGAAGACCTGTCAAATGGATAAGATGTCGCCTCTATACCAAATTTAGTCTCTTTAATCAGAACCTACAAGAAGCAAAATAGGTCACAGAACTTGTATGACGTTCTCCTTCAAAGGCCGAACCAGTACATTTTGATGGGCGACGAGACGTACGTCAAATTGGATACCAGTACACATCCCGGGCCGCAATTTTTCAATGCTGTGCAGAGGACAGATGCACCTGATGATATGCGATACAAAAGGATGATGATTAGAAAAAAAGGTTTTAGCGGTGCCGGTGGTGTAGTGGTAAGCGTGATTACCTCTCCTTCGGAAGGGAAGTAAAGCCGTTGGTCCCCGGTTCATGAGTTGATGGGTCGATAGGTAGGGTCCAGGTATGGGAGCTGCCTCCCTGGCGTCGGTAGCATTGGTGCTCAGCACGGAAAACAAGATCGACGGAAAACAAATCAAGGACAAAAAAAAAGATTTTGGTGTGGCAAGCTCCTGTGGCTTGAAGAGTTCTTCGTATTTCACAACGAGCACAATCAATGGTGAAAATTACAGAAAATAATGCATAAAAAACGGCTTCTACCCATCTATCGAAAGCAAACGAATCCTCCATTTTTTTGGCCGGATCTGGTATCTGCTCACTTATCAAAATCTTCTGCTACGTTGGAGATGCTCAACAAGGAAAAAGTCGAATTTGTCGAAAAATTCCAAAATGCCCCAAACTGCCCTGAACAGCGTCCAATCGAAAGATACTGGGCAATAATTAAACGGCATCTTAAGAAAGATCTTAAGAGAAGCAAGCTCTGTTGGCTGCTTTAAGAAAATTTGGTCGGCAGCACAACGTAAAGTTAAGAAGAAAGTTGTGCAGAATCTAATGGGCGGTATCAAGAGAAAAGTCCGAGCGTTCTTCAGAAATTGTAACAGATACTCATTAATGGGTAACAGATACTCATTAATGGGTAAAAGATACTCATTAATGGGTAACACATTTACTCATCAATGAGTTAAGTCTCTTTTCTTCGAAATGGGTATTATTTACCCATTAATTGATACTTTCAAGTTAGCGTGTAAGGCACACTCTGACAAGTAAAACACAGATAATCTTTATATCTATCTATCTATCTATATATATCTAAATGAATTTCTGATAATGTATGCGTGATAATGTTTGCACCATTGAGCAATGTCAAAATAAAAAAAAATCACAAAAATTTCGTTTTCGAGTTTTTTTTATTTATTCAAAGGGAGTTGTTTCTCAGTGCCTTAAACTATGTTAATCATCGATCGAGTTTCCACTTGCTGCAATTACGGCCTCCACACGCTTCCGGAATGCATAGCAGGTTCTAATAATGTAGTCTGGATCCATTTCTCTCCAGGTACGGGTCAATGTTTGTCTGAGGCTTGCTGTACTCGGGTGGCATTTAGAACAGGCCTTGGCCTTCATGACGCGCCATATTGAGCAAATTAAGATCGGGGCTGGATGGCGGCCACATATCCTTCGCCCAGAACGGAAGATGTTCCTGCAACCACTTCTGAGTGCGGTTCGAGGTGTGGCACGGAGCCCCATCTTGTTGAAATACAACATTTGGCTTCGGAACGTACTGTTCTTTGATCCACCGAAGAACATACTTACTTAAAATCCCGATGTAGACCTCCGTGTTGACCTTGTCGCCTTCTGGAATAAACACCGGGTCCATTTTTGCCATCGGAAGCCACCAATCCAAACACCATAACGCTACTTAGCAGGATGCTTGGTCAGATACACGTTCTTGTGCTCGTCGGCCACGTCTTTTACCGGAAGAGAACTAATATACCGGTCGGTTCTGGAATTTGATACGGGATCGACGGTAAACATGCTCTCGTCGGTGAACAGGATTACCGGATTTTTTCGCTTAAGGAAGTTCAAGATTTTCTTGCATCGCTCGACTTTCGATTTTCCTTTACGATCTTCCGTGCCGTAAAGTCACTGATCCCGTCAATGATGTTCCTTTGCCATTTTCCTTATTGAACGCACTGGATTCACCCGAATCTTCCTTTTGATAGCAGCGATAACCTTCGGAACCCGAGCTGACCTCGGACGACCTGTGGCCACCTTCGCGGATAGTTGGCCTTTCTTTTCTCGGTCTAAAACCCTTTTGTCGGTCCACCGGGACACTCCCACGGCGATTGAAATGTCTTTTTGCGACATTTGCGCGTGGGACAAATCACGGATACGCTGCCACTCCGTCATGGCGCAACTGTCAAACTAAGTAAATCATTTTCTTTTATACACAGCCTACTACGGTATGAACTATAGGTTACGTGCATGCAGCGTTGCCAGGTCATTTTCCGAAAAATCTCATTTCCGGTCATTTCCGAACAGTTAAAATATAAAATCTGGAAAAATTGAAATCAAAATGATGTGCCAATCTCCCGTAAAAATCGGCCAGTACGATCTTCTGGAATTTATTTAAAGTACTATAATGGTTATGAATTACATGTTTAAATAAATTATATAAAGCAAATAACTTGCTAGCATTGCTGAAATCATCCAAAAGTTGAAAAGTATTGACAGTGTGCCCAAAAGTTTAAATATTCATTACGCAGCATTTAAACAATTGAGTCAAATGTGGGTAAAGTACAGCAGAAAATATGTTTAGAATTGTTTTTTTAAACTGTAACTTTTTTAAACTTATTATAATCGATGCAGTCCTTGCTATGTGATGCAGTACCAGAATTTAAAGATTTTATTAGTTCTAAATAATTCTAATATTACCCTGAGGTTTATCAGATTTACAATTTAATTCTTGACATCATACAACACACAACACCCAGTAGACAATTTTATTTTGAAGCAGAATTCTCCTGGCTGAAGTGGGGATCAAAGTCTAACATCGTGGTACTCACACACAGTTTACCTAAACTACGGGTTACTCCACTATTCGCATGACCATTACGAATAATTTTATGCCAAAGAATAATTTTATTATATTACTAAAATGAAAGTCTGATAGCTTCATTTTGGAAGTCTCAGGATGTTGAAATGATTCTAAATCCCGGAATTTAAATTTTCCCTGGGTCCCAGATCAAGAAATTTTTCGTTAGTCTGAATTTACTTGGAACTATTCAAAAGATATGTTCGCCCTTTTTTTAGTTTCATTTGAATCATCCAAGAGTTCCATCTTACTTATTTTCTATATTCCCCTAAAATAATCTTGATAATATCCAAACTTTTCCAGCATTACCTCTTGTAATCTCTTATAAATCACTCTCCAATTCCACAAATCCCTCAAACTGGTAATAAATTTCAAGAATTGGAACAATTTTGTGTCTATTTTTCTCTATGAAATTTTTAAAATATTCTTAATAATTTCCTTGGTACACTCTTCAGAATGACGGTCACGCTCTTCTCACGACGCATTCGATAATTCCTTTTGAACTGCTTTGTAGGTAAGGTTAGAATTGTTTTGAAATCCTCTTCAGTATTTCGTAATTACTCAAGTACTTTGCCAAAATGGTTTTGAAAGTCTCGCAGAAATTGCGCATGATTCCGTTTAAATGTCTTAAAATTTTTATTAAAATGAATCTCCATACACAGCCGGCACCGGTGGTGTAGTGGTAGGCGTGACTGCTTTCTAACACCCCAATGGGTCTGGGTTCAATCCCAGCCGAGGTCGGTGGGATTTTTCTGAGGCATAAAAATCTCTAGTCACGTCTTCTTCCGGAAGGGAAGTAAAGCCATTGGTCCCGGCCCATGTGTGTTGAATGGGTGCAATATCCTGCGCTGGTGTGGAAGCAGCCTTCCTGCACATTCGATTGTCGGCAATCGATGTCCGTCGGTGATTGGCACTAGCTTGTGGAATAGAGTCCGACGTTAAATAAAGGAATTAAGAATCCCCATAGAAACATTGAAAAGAATTCCATTGCAATTATTCTCACGATTCGTATCAGCATACTCCTTAAGTTTCATCATAAGAATTTTCTATAATTTCTCTTCCGGGTTGTGTTTCCTTTATTCACAAAATCCCCATACAATTGTCATCAGCGTTGACAAGACAATTGACACCGTCTTCAACCAGAGGTTGCACAGACTGTATATTTAACACTAGACAACGGACAACACACCACACCCCGTAGAAATTTTCAGGTTGCCAAAATTTGCACCGGCTGGAGCGGGATTCGAAGCCTCAGTTCGTGGCACTCACAATACGTCTGAACGCCGGGTGAAGTCGCACGACCACGAAGCTCACAAAAATGGATGAAACTCTACTCAGAATAAGCTTGACTTGATTTCACAAGGAATTCACCTTACACTTCACTGTGAACTATTTTCAGAATTACCTTAAAATTCCAATAATGTCCAACGCTGATGGACTTTAATAAAGTAGCAAGTTTGGATTTTCATTTTTTGATTATATGGTAAATCAATTGCAGTGATATTTTTAAAGCAACATGTTTAAAAAATCTGGAAATAAACGTTGTCTGTCTGTATATCTGGCAAGACGACTAAAAATCTGAAAATCCAGATAAATCTGGAATACTGGCTGTTGGCACAAAATAAGAAGTTGGTCACCCTATCCTAATTTGTTTTACAGCTATGCAACAATCAGCTCGTTTCCCATAGCACATAAGCACACTATCTCTGTTATCACACCCTAATATCACACTACACACAAACAATAGGCAATCACTCTCATTTTCTCTCATCCACTACACGATCGCAAGCAGTAGGTAGGAGAAGATCACCAATCAGTATTGAGTAGTTATAAATCATCCACGCGCGCAGGAACACTCTGTCCGTCAATCGATCGAAAGACAAACAAATAAACAGTGTCCGAACAGTTGGGTTTTTATTTGACCAGAATAAAAGTGTTTTTATGTTTATAATCGTCGCGTGTGCATTCCACAAAAGTACCGAAATTCGTCCGGTGATACAGTCCACCCCAGTGTCGAACACTGGCAACGCTGCGTGCATGCAAAGAAAATCAAGGCATTGTGGCGGTCCCCCCAACGACCCGGAGACCCAGGTGGCGCTTCGAGGAAGCCGACTGGGACGCTTTCAGGGAGAAATCCGACGCTCTCTTTCAGCAACGCGAACCGAACGATATCTCCAGCTTCACGGAAGTACTATACGACGCTGCAACACTATCCATCCCAAGGACTGGTAGCGTACCCGGGCGAAAAGCCCTACGTTGGTGGAACGAGGATACCAAATGTGCGGTAAAAGCACGACGCAAAGCCCTACGCCGGCTTAAGCGCCTAGCCTTAGACGATCCTGGTAGGGAGGAAGCGCTGAAGGTCTACCGAGAACGCCATCTCTCGTGCAGACAGGTGATCCGCGACGCGAAGCGATCCAGCTGGATGGACTTCCTGGATTCAATCGATGAATCCCAATCGTCGAGCGACTTGTGGAATCGCGTCAACGCTCTCAGTGGCAAGCGGCGATCCACTCCACCTACTATCCAAGCTCATGGCAACACGATCTCAGAACCGAAGGACATCGCTGACAATTTAGGGAACTATTTTGCCGGCCTGTCCGCTATCAGTGGCTACGACAGCGATTTCGTCCAGCGCGTCAAACCTTCCACAAGCAGCATTCGCGACCTGCGAATTCCATCCGATGTCCCTTCCCTCCAGATCAACGATGCTCTTACCTTCCGGGAGCTTCAGTTCGCCCTCGGCAGCAGTACTGGTAAATCTGCCGGGCTGGACGAGATTGGATACCCGGTGTTAAAAAACCTCTCCCTCGACGGAAAAACGAGGCTACTCGCTCTCTTCAACGACCTATGGCTCACTGACTCGTACCCGGACCTCTGGAAACAAAGCCTGGTAGTGCCCATTCCAAAGATCAACGCGGCGAGTGGAGAAGCCTCCTCCTTTAGGCCGATTGCGCTCACTTGCTGCGCGGCAAAAGTGATGGAGAGAATGGTAAATCGTCGACTTAGGCAGTTCCTGGAGTCAAACAGTCTCCTTGACGAACGGCAGCATGCATTCCGACAAGGACACGGCTCCTCCACTTACTTTGCAGCCCTCGGAAATGTACTCAAGGAAGCCCAGGACAACGGTCACCATGCGGAGTTAGTATCCCTTGATATTTCAAAGGCGTTCAACAGGACTTGGACGCCCGGCGTCATCAGGCAGCTCATCGGCTGGGGCCTGAAAGGCCACATCACACATTTTGTACGGAATTTCCTCCTTGATCGTACCTTCCAGGTGACTGTCGGGAACACTCGATCGGATCCGTTCCCCGAGGAAACTGGAGTGCCCCAGGGATCCGTCATAGCGGTAACGCTATTCCTGGTGGCAATGAACGGGGTGTTCAGCCGACTGCCCAAGAACGTGCACGTAATCGTCTATGCCGATGACATACTCATCGTCGTAACGGGACGAACGACTATACGGACCAGGAATATAGCCCAAGCAGCTGTCTCCGCCGTCAGCAGGTGGGCGCTTTCTGTTGGTTTTCAGCTCTCCGCACCAAAGAGTGTACGGTGCCATATCTGCCACTCGGGTCATCTGATTCGGGGACCACCGATCACCATCCAGGACCATCCAATTCCGCTTAAGAAAACAGTCCGCGTTCTGGGGGTAGTTCTGGATCGGACTCTAAGTTTCGACCAACACTTCAGAACGGTGAAAGAAAACTGCCGTAGCCGCATCAACATCGTCAGGACAATCTCCCGTCCGCACCGCTCCAGTAACCGCGAGATCCGCCTTCGTGTCGCCCGGGCTGTTATCGACAGTCGACTTTTCTACGGCCTCGAAATTACCTGCTTAGCCACCGAGAAGCTGAACCGCATCCTCGCTCCGGTATACAATACCTACGTACGCATCGTATCCGGCCTCCTACCTTCCACGCCCGCAGACGCCGCTTGTGCAGAAACCGGAATCCTCCCTTTCCGCTATCGATCTGCTGCAGCCTCTGCCACCAAAGCCGCTGCCCTCGCTGCTAAGACATCCGGGAACGATAGGGTCTTTCTCCTCAACGAGGGGAACAGAGCCCTCCGCACTGCAGCCAACGTAGACCTCCCCCCGGTGGCCAGGGTCCACTGGCATGGAGAGAAAAGTTGGCGATCAAACGTTATAAAAATAGATAAGCGGATTAAGAGAGGATTCCAAGCCGGAGATAACTCTGTAGCGTTGAGGCGCTCCGTTGCAGAACTTCTTAGGTCGGTTTATCCGGGGCACGTTCATCGCTTTACGGACGGATCGCGATCACGGGCCGGAGTGGGACTCGGAGTGGCAGGACCAAACACCGCAACAAGTCAAAGTCTTCCGGAGGAGTGTTCCGTTTTTTCCGCAGAAGCCGCTGCTGTTCTTGACGCAGCCATCACTCCTGCAGATCAACCGATCCTTGTGCTAACGGACTCACACAGCGTCATCCAGGCGCTGGAAGCCGAAGCCCCGAGCCACCCCTGGATACAAGCCATTACACGTTTTGCCCCACCCTCAACCGTTTTTACGTGGATTCCCGGGCACTGCGGTGTTCCTGGAAACGAGGCAGCGGACAGGCTGGCGGGATCTGGTCCATCCGGACCCCGCTTCACCAGGAACGTACCACTCCTAGACGTCAGGCGTTGGATTGCGATTATCATCATGGAAGCCTGGCAGGAGGAATGGTTTCAGTCACGCACCACCCTCCTGAGAAAAATCAAAGAAACCGTACGACCTTGGCAAGACAGCCACAAGTACAAAGACCAGCGGATTATCTCAAGACTCCGGACCGGCCATGCGAGGATTTCCCACAATTTTGGTGGGACACCCTTCCACAAGGTTTGTCCAATCTGCAGCATCCCTGCCTCGGTGGAACACGTGCTGTGTGTCTGCCCAGAGTTTCAGAGGCTACGCGAACAACACCGACTCCCAGAGAGCATCAGGGAGCTACTTGGCAACGACCCCTCGACGTTGACTGCGCTGATTGCATTCTTGAAGGACGCTCACCTATACAACCAAATCTAGCCCTCTCGTCGTGGGCTGCGCTGTCCGTGTTCTTTCACCTTCCTATTTTCCTGCCGTCGGGGTATCTCTGCCGGACTGGGGCACTGTCTCTTACGGTGGAGCTCTACCTTGTTCGCGCATCCATTCCTCACCACAGTCCCGTTGTAACTCCCACTTTACATTAAGTTTTTTAAAATGTTGTCTGTCCCTTTTGGTGGGTAATCAGAGCCAGTTGTACGTTATGTAATGATAGACTGAAACGCTTTCTTTCGAGGCAGGCCCTAAGCCTGACCCTCGATTATCAAATGTGATGAACTAGCCTACGGCTAAAAATCACAAAAAATAAAGAAAAAAAAAAAAAAAAGGCATTGTATGCACAGGTGAAGCGGGAACCTTATTTGTACGATGGACGAGTGCACCGATGGATTCGAGTTCACTCACTCGAGAAAAAGTGACACAAGCTGCGGGCAATGTTTACTGATCATGAACACTAAATGTTCATGAATAATGAATAATGAACATTTAGTGTTCATGATTAGTAAACATTGTCCGCAGCTTGTGTCACTTTTTTCGAGTGAGCGAACTCAAATTCATCGGTGCATTCGTCCATGGTGCAAACATTATCACGCATACGGTATAATATAAAACGGCATCACTGTTGAGTGTTGACGTTTTGCCAATCATTACCAAGGTTTACAACTCGGTTGAATACTTTGTTTACTCCCGCAAAAACTTAATCAGAGCAGAGTGTGATAACAATGTTGGATATTTGAAGAAAAAAAAAATTGAAAAATTAGACCACTCAGGCAAACTGATCAGAACAAACAGATAATACTGAAATAATGAACAAAATACATAAAAACAAGAGAAATCATAGAAACAATATCGGAGGAATCAATATAAAAATTAAGAAAAAACAAAAATTAACAAAATGTTAATTATAAGCAAAGATATTTAATTAACAAGATATCCCACTAAGAGATGAACTAGCCTTAGGCTAAAAATCTCTCTAATAAAGAAAAAAAAAAAAAAAAAAAAGATATCCCGCTAATCAATTCCCCGAACAAGGATATGGATACACCACCCTTATGTGATCGCAGTGCCATCTGGTGAGTGCACATGGAAACAGTTGGGAGTCCCTCGCCAACTTCACCACCAGGGCTAAATAAATGACAGGTGTCAGTATGACATATGCCAGCGCGCACGGCTTACATATACCAGGCTAGCTCAATAGAGTGTAAACATTCATGGCTCCATAATGACGTCATCAGAATCGTCAACGAAACCAGTTCGGAAGGTTTCAATTTGTTTTGCAGTTTCGTTTCAGCTTGTGACACTTAAATTAAGTTTTAAAATTGAAAATGGTGAGGTGCATTGTGCCCGGATGCACAAGTTATGAGGATGATAAGATCGGTCCAAGGAAAAAGTTCTTTCGTTTCCCGAAAAACGAAGATTTATGTGCTTTGTGGGCGAAAATGTGTGGAGGTGGAAGTGGCATGAACATAAAAGCGGCCAAAATATGCTCTGACCAGTTTTTAGATGAGGACTATAGACTAAAGGACATTCTTCTTAAAACTGAATTTCACAAACGTATGCTGAAGGTTGGTGCATTTCCAAGCCAATTTTTACCCGTGCAAAAGTTTTGTGGTATTGAGAAACATGAAATCACCGAAACCGAACGAAAGGAACTCATTCAGGAAGCTTTTTCTGAATACGATCGGTAGGATAATTTTTTTTTGCACTATTTTTCTATTATCAACATAAAATCTTTTTAGTAGCAATGCACCGAACCTTCATACAAAGGATGCTGTTGTTCAAACCGAGATTCAAACTGAGTAAGATGCTAAATATGGATTGGAATTTATAGTACGTGTCATTAATATCACTCTTTTAGGACGAATTTGGAGCTATCTTATCGAAAAGAAATTGCTGCTCTGAGAAGGGATCTTCGATTAGAACGACAAAAGAACCAAAGATACGCGGAGCAGTTGAAGAGAAGCAGAGAGCTGTGTCAAGGAGTAAATCACTGCTTCTCTGTGGAAGCTACGGAACCCACTAAAAAGGGTGAGGTGGAGCGCTGAAGACATATCGACGGCCATATCCCTGTATTCTTCAGGATCGAAAGCTTATCGTCTCCTACGTTCAAAGGGATTCCCCTTACCAGCTATGTCTACACTTCGAAAATGGTCAGGAAAAATTAATTTGACTGGAGGAATTTTGATGCCAGTACTGAAACTTTTAAAATCAACTGCATACAATGAGAAAGAGCGGATGTGTGTCTCATCGTTTGATGAGATGAAAGTACGGTCGGTATACGAGTACCACCGACGTACTGATAAGGTACTAAAACCATCCAAATACGTACAGGTAGCGATGATTCGTGGTTTGTACAAGAACTGGTCCCTTCAATATTGAGTTATAGTAAGTTATACAGTTCATTTATGTTTATTTTCCATTACGCATGCTCAATATCTACTTTAAGTTGTTCTTGATTTCTTCTCATTTAGGCCGTTCCGATTGCACACAACAAGCTAGTGATTGGAGTAATGTAGAAGAAGGAACAGAGGAAGTGGTAGATCTCCTACTTACGGCCAACTTACTGAACGAAATTGATGTTGATACATCAGTGCATGTTGATGATACCAGTTACAACACAATCGAATTAGAGTTTAACGATAACTTTACAATGACTGAATTCGAAGAGGATGCCATAGAATATATAGCAGGATACATGATGATTCGACGGGATTTACTTGGGTGGACCAATTATCGGAGGGTGGTCTTACAAAACCTAGCCAAGAGTTCAAAAAGCAACTTATGTGTTTGGAAAACTGCTTCATTTTCGTACATGGTGATACCCTTAATTGTAACGAGAACGCGATAGAGAAATGTGTGGAAGTATCTCATGCGACAGACCTGCCGGTTCGGGTAAAACAACTTTTTTTCAGGATTCGTTTATATAACAGAATAAAAGCATTGAACAAAACCAGTGCTGAATAGTCAAAAAAAAAAGAGAAAACTAAACAAAACTATTACATGATTTAAGGTTTTTTTTTTCATATCGCTGATCAATGTTAAATGGAAATAGAAAACATATACACTTTCTTTGCGCAAGTTTTACTCTTGTTTTATTAATTAGATTTAATCACAAACAATTCTCAAATCGCATTTGGATTGTCCAAGACACATTTGTACGGGTTTTCACTGGATATTGAATGGCTAGGGGCTCTGGTAGCAGCTCCCTGAACGTTGGGATGGAATCCTCATAGGTGGAATAACTAATTTCTCCACCGGTGCATCGATTTGTTACGAAACTGTGTCGAACTATGATTATTGAAGGCGAATTCATCCATAAAACTTGTCCTCCGAAAGGTGCAAATGCAAATCGTTCGATGGCCCCTGCGTTTGGAGTGAATCTAGAAATTGGTAGGGCTCGGTAGCGGGCTGGCATTAATTACACAAGGAAATGTACAAAGCTTCCTTCAGTCTGCAGTCGGAGGTTACCGTAGCTGTGGATCGATCAGAACACCAAATATACGTAGAAATAAGTATCACACTATTCATCATGAAAGCATCCTAAACTTCCCGTTTCCTACAGCGTTACCATGTACATTTTCCTGTCAGGTCCTACAGAAAGCCAGTGAAATATAGGTTGTATACTGTGATATTCGGTTGTTGATATGGCCAGAGCTCTGGGAATCAAATAGCAGCACGCTAAGTTGTGGAATTACCGAAAAAGTTGACCTGGTAGATGTTGAGAAAAGCGTAGCTGATGTCTAAAATCATTGCTGGGTAGGAATTTACGATTAGATATTTTTACTACGGTGTGCAGCATTTTACCTACTTACGTAAATTTTCGTCAATCATCGTCTCGACGCACTGATTATCCATTACTTTTAGTGTGATCACGATTCATTTTAAATGATTTATTACGTCGCGAATCAATAATTTTCACTGCAGAAGCTATTGCAGAAGAATTGTGAATTACCAACGTTGAAGAAAACTGTTTGTTTATTTCAGCGATTCTGATGACGTCACAAAAAAATGACAGTCGCGGAGTAGCTAGCCTGGTATATGTAAGCCGTGCCAGCGCGGACGTTGATGATCAGCCGAGGGAAGAGGATGATCGATGTCATCATCATTATATTGCTATAGCAAGATTCTCACTTCGTTATGGTTGCATCGATTTTCAATCATTACCACGTCATACGCTTCTGATGCGCTTGAGAAAACAATCAAATCTAGGCTCACATCATGATGGGCTTGTAACATGTTTTGCTCTCGAGTGAACGAGTTTCCAATATCACCACCGGTATCAGTAAGATGCAAATGCAGATACTTCCCTTCGAAAAAGTAATCGAGATTTTATGATTTATGAAGCTGTTGCTCAACATAATCTTCATAAGCATAGAAGTATACATGGAAAAACGCAACGTATCGAAATCATTGCCAAACAAACGTAATAAAATATGTTGTCTTCCTTGATCAACGCTGCATGCTATTGACTGTTCAAAAATTACGTTGGAATATTGATTACTTTTCTATTTTATAACGAAGGTATTTTTCAATGACGGCGAATGAAATCGCAAACTGAAGCTGCCGAAGCTGAGTGATGACACCGCTTCGCGTTTTGATTTGCGCTGTACCCTCCTTCGCTCAGTGGTGTGGGTTCGTACATATATGATGGTGTGCGTCTTTTCTTCCAACGCTGCAGTTGAACGTTGTATCGTCACAAACCTATTGGCGCTGTTATCTGTCTCTATAAATTCCAAAGAGTGAAGGGAGTCTGTTATAAGTATATACGGTACCGGTGGCTGAGTGGTAAGCGTGACTACTGTCTCACCCCAGTGTGTCTGGGTTTCAATCCCAGTCGAGGTTGTTGGGATTTTCCTATGACGAAAAAATCTCTATTGTCACGTCTTCCTTCGGAAGTAAAGCGCCGTTGGTCAGTCCCGGCCTATGAATTGATAGGTTGGATAGGTGTGGCACTCAATTGTCGTCGGTGATTAATCACCAACTGGCAATCAACGCTCGTCAGTAACTGGCACTCGATTGCGGAACAGAGACCGACGTTAAATAAAGGAAAATAAATAAGACTATTTTCTAAAATATAAATAAGACATACCCAAGAAAAAGAATAAGCTAATGAGAATTAAAATATGTCATGACAAATTCTTGATTGATTAATCAATGCTCTCAATTAGCGCATCGTTTTTCATAATAATAGATATTTTTGTGACATGCGATGTCACTCAACTGAAAATTTAGCAACAGCACTGTCGACAACGTGAATGAACTTTCCCATCCATTGTTGTTGTCGTTGTTGATGTTCCCCACATCAATTTATTATTAGTGATTCCCCCTTCTCTTATGTTCATTCTTCGCTCACTCGAACAGCCATCGGCAGTCGTCCAAACACAGAACTGAATGGAATCTGCCTAACACAAATAGAACTACACAAAACTAATTGAATATCAATTTATTTATTGAACTCGCTTCAATGTTTAGCTTGGCAGGTCTCATACGATGATGTAGGTATGTAGTTAGGTAGGTAGGTATGACGACGACGAGAAAGCAAATTACACTTCAAACAAATTCTATCAATGACATTCAAAGCTGACTGCCATTCAAACGAAACGATACAGCTTCATCTGTTTTGAAGGTTGGCTGCATGTTTTCCGGTGTATGTGAATTTCCACGAATCTAAATTGTGATCTCCTGCTTGGATATAGGAATGAGCAAACAATCGTATAAATATTTGAATGCACCGGCTCCATGTTTGCACCAAGGGAGATTTGTTACAAATCTCCGGAAGCGTTGAGTTTATCTCGCTCTTGAAAACCAGAACTGCAAAGACGGATACCGAAATGCAACACAAAGTCCCGGCTTTAAAGAAACGCAGCTTTATTTGAGATGAAGAAAAAAAAAGAGATGTTTGGAGAACGTTTTAGTCGTTGTCCGCATGAATGGAGGTGTTTGTTTGGAAACACTGGAGCACCATCGTACTGCTGTGACCTTTCTTTCACCGGCCTGATGCGGTGGCCACCGTGGATCAAGTTGCGTTTTCGGGAGTGTGTTTTGCCGCTTTGGCTCTATCACTAGGGCGGATCTTGCGGTTTTGTCGGCTTATAGCAGCGGATATCACCAATTGAGAGGTGGCGCTTCTGGAGCGGAAGTTTTGATGAAATTGATACTTTTGGTTGCCTCTTGTTGATCCGACTGTGACCTTTTTTGAACGGACATTTCTGGCCACTATTGATATTGATATTGAATTCTCATGAGATTTAAGGCATATTTCGTATTTTGGGTTTTAGCACAAGCCACCTTGTACCTGTGTTGATTGTGTTTCTTGTGTGTTTTTGGGTGTCGGAAGGTGTTTTTGGGTATTTCTGCATGTGGACCTAGCTGTCAAATAGTTGAGAGATAGTTAATGCTTACTGGCAACCATTACATCCACATTTGTTTACAAACAGATTTTTTTTGTTGCTCAAAAATTTAGCAATTTACTAGCTAAAAAGCACACATCTACTTAAACAACGTACAGGAATTACAATTTTCATCCTTAACCGTCATCCGCATCTAAAAAAGTGCGAATTCCAGTCGCAATCAAGCCCAGATAACGCAGCCGAGCACGCTCCTTTCTAAGCAATCCCTGGATCTAAATTTCGCAAAGTCTGTGTTTTTCAAATGTTGAGCTTGATGTTGAATCTTCTTTCCCAATTGCGGGAGTGAATGTTGCTTCCGTGTCCCGATCAGTTTTCTGTGGAATCCTACCAATTGCTGGAGGGAGATCTCTCCTACAGAAAAAAAGTAGCAAAAACAAAAAAGGGCATCAAACGAATGTATAAACATTCTTGGCTCTAGGCAGGGCTGCCAGAAAAGATTGAAAAATTGGTGCTCATGGTGGTTGAAGGGTATTTGAGTGCGTTTTTGATGTGTTTAACACAAGGTGGCAGAGTGACTTACCCCCTGTTTGGTCTTTCAATATGACCTCCATTCATCTTGTTTTTTTTTTTTAATTCTCATGTGATTTAATGTTTCACATTATGGGTTTTAGCCCGAATTAGAAACTGACCAGTGACATGTCAGAGTGCGGCCAATGTGTTCCTGGGCACCCGATATGACTACCACTGAACTTGGCTTAGTATTCTCATGTGATTTGAGGTGAGAGCTGAGAGCATTATGGATTTCGGCTCAACTCAGAAACTGGTCACTTTCCCGGAGGCACTCAATCTCCGGCTAGTAAAATTCGTCAAGTTTTAGATCCCGGGCATAATTCAAACTATACCTATGGCGCTCTTAATGGCGGCCCTGCACAATTCTGGAGGGAGACTGGTTCCCTATAGGCACCCCTCCATATTTGAAACATTTGCTGAATGTGAAAAGGAACCGTTCGTTTGCTAAATTTGCGACCGCATTCGCTAGCATCCAAGGGTTTTACGACTTTTATACGAGCGAGCGTGTCAAAAATCAACTCACAGTCATTTTCGGCAACGCCATTGATTGGTGAATTTTATGTCAAACGGATACTCGGGGAGGTCAGCGGCTTCTGTTTCGAAAGCATTAAAATGGTTTTACGCGTGCCATTTTTCCCCGCAGCACCTGACTCCACACATTAATATTCAATCAATGGCTCGTTCCAAAAACCTTTAAAATCACCGTTAATGATTGGTATTTAGCGGCATAAAACAAAAGTTAGAGGGGGCGAGGGAGGGGGTCAGAAATTCATTCATTAACGTTCGATTGGAATGGAGTATTGAAACATTTTGCGAGCCACGAAGGAGAATGAAAATTGCAACACGAGCGTGATTTGCATGTCAAATTTTGACATTCCTTCGAGTTTTAGTCATCTGTAGCCGCAGGGCCGGGACAACGCGCACCCACCCAACAACCACAACCATCAATTGGCGCATATTCAAATGCAGTGTAGAGCCTCTTTGAAAATTAGCATCTCTTTCTTTTCCCTCTTGGTTGAATGCACTTTCGGTCAAATTTCCTTCTTTCCGACTTAATGCTGGCGGGCAAGGCAAGGGCTTGACTTTGAGACATTGGCAATTGGCACAGCCACCAGTGGAGGTTCCATGTCGCCGTTTGGATTTTTTTTTTCGATTTCATTGTTTACTGGCAGGATTCCAGTCTGCACACCCTACAATGAAGCAAGGCAAACCCGAGAGGAATGATTCATTTCTTCATGGTGGTGTTACTGGTTGGTTGTTGTTTTCATGATATGGTTTATGTTTTGGTTTTTGTGGTTACACCAAAAGTGGCGGGACGAAGTCTTTAAATATTCATCATCGGTGATTCGTCATAAAAAAACCTGAATTAATCCACCTATGGTGATATCTAACCCTTCTTACGTATTGATGTCATGTGTACCCGGAACATGTACAGATGTATCTACTGTGATGCTGGGCACTTGATATAACCACCATTGCACTTGTTTTTGGATTCTCATGTGATTTGAGGTGACCAATGATGGATGTTGGTCCAAATCAGAAACTGGCCACTTCTCCTAGGATACACGGAACATGTTCAAATGTGTCCAATTCGGTCCTACACGCTCAACATGACCACCGACAGTTATGAAAAATAATTTTAAACTATAGAGCGCCCCAAAATTTGGTCCAAGTGCATCTTTTTTTGGCTCATAGAAAATCAATTGGCTTTGAGTTCCTACCATGAAAACTAACATAAACCGTAGCTGGGTTAACTGTTGATTTCGATTTAACACATCTTTTCATCAAAACTATATGGCTTGTATTTTCTTACTTAAAAAAAACAGTCTAGAAGCAACATTAGTTGTGCCTTAGATCAAATTTCATGACATTGAATGATTCAATCATTTGTGATTATTTTTAACTGCATACACATCCAGCATTTTTTGGTTACACTGGTGCAAATGGCCAAAACCTATCATGAACTGATAAATTAAATTTCAAGAATTGACTGTTCTATTGAGCAGTCCACGCCAAATGACCAATCTGAAAATCTCGACCTTCTTCGATTTGCATGAAACTTTGCTGTTTGGTAGGAGCAATGATTCTCATTTTTGCAAGGAGTTGGTCACTTCGCACAGTGTGCCAAAAGCACAGTTGGGCACAATCATTGCACCCATGATTAGACATTTCCATGATCTTTGAAGTTTTTGGCAACACTGTACTATCTCTGCGCAATATGTCTCAAATGTCAAATAATTGGATTCGGGTAATCGCAACGGCAAATTTTCGGCCAAGACCTGCCATAGATTCCCCAAAGCCAAGTTTTGATTCCCCAGCAGCGCACATCCTAATACCTGCCCGAGAAGTAATTCATTCCGTGCAAGGCAGACTAAAACCAGGACAACCGCTAATGATCAACATTGTTGCATCCACATCCCGCAAAGTACATCTGCAGCGGACTGGAGGAACTCGGTCGTGTCAGTTTGTCCAGCTAGCTTTAATTTGCGAGAAATCAACGGCTAAAGCAATTGTTTACAAAAGTAATTACTCTTAGAGATGGGAGCAAACTATACTGGTTTGGTTGAAAGCGCAAAGTAGACTAATTTATTCATTAATCAGATCAGATTTATCGACTACTATGATTGATACTTCAACCACAAAGTTTCTATGCTGTCCTTCACTCCTCCTCAACCTCTGTTGGTTATAAGCCGATCCCGAGACACATATTTTCCATCTTAATGCATGCCAACGGCTTTGTTAGACCATCGGCCACCATTTTCTCACTGGAACAGTAGTGAACGTCCATCACACCGTCGTTGACCAACTCCTTGACATAATTGTACGTGTGTCAATTGAAGAATCAAATTGAAAATTGACTCACAGATGGCGAGTGGGGGAAAATGGTAATGACATTTTGATATCTGCCAAATTGCATGACATTTTTTAGTACATCATCATTTTTGTAATTGCGGACCTGAAAACTAAGTAACGCATGACCAGTTTTGGCTTTTGCTTTGATTCGCCAATTGGCGTCTGGCAGTGAAACTTTTCCAAGCTTTCGCCACATTTCGAAGTGAGAACTACTAGAAGGAGGATAGTTTCAAAATTTTCCAAGTAAAACAGACGCTTTTTGGGGCAAATCGGTCCATAAAGAAAAACTAATAATTTCCCGTGGAAACTTTTGCTTGAATCGTGTAAGAAAACTTGTTTGAAAACTATTTGTTATTATTTCGGTATGGATCGGAGATGTTTTCATGGCAAATTATGCATCACAAGTTTGCACCCAAAGGAAGAGGTTACCTACTGCGCAGTTGCATTTTTCAGAAAATGGTAAATATGTGCGATTTTCACTAAGATAAAAGTGGAAATTAAGTTAATTTACTTAGGAAAGATTGTATCATGCTGGTGGTAATAGAGAATTGGTTGTATAGGACGCCAATATTCAATAAATGTTCATTTTGGCCTTTTTTAAGCAAACATATTGATACTCACAATTTTCGACAGAAAACGCACCGGAACTTGCTTTACTCAACACGCACCATACTATAAAATTGTGCTAGATGGTCTTCAAAGTGATAACAAGGTGACAAATCATCTTTATTTTGAGTAATTGAGCAATTTACTTTTGTTTACCATCATATTTACGATGCAGCATTGATGGAGCCGTGAAATGAAATGAATATATCTTATGAAAGTTAACCTGGAAAAGTCAAAGATGCACATCAGTCTGATGGTAAGAACGTTTTCTTCTTCAATTCGAATGTTATATTGGAAGGATTTCACGCAGGCTGGATGAAAATTATGCTTTAATGCTAATTTTCACGAATTTTATACACAGTCTGTCAACATTATCATCATCATGCAGTGGCGACATCTGCGTTGAGCTTTTGCGGCAAGTGGGTGAAACAGATGACTAGTGGGTGAAAATGTTATTGACGTTTTGATATTTGTCAAATTACAAGACATGTTTTAGTACATAATCATTTTTGTAATTGCGGATCTGAAAATTAGGTGTCGCATGACCAGTTTTGGCTTTGCTGTGATTCGCCAATACAGCTTTGGTTATCTTCATTGATGATTACCGGAGCATTGTTCTCCCACGTCCTTCAGTAGCTTTAACAACCACATCAGCTCGCGACTTCAGAAAGTGGTACACATATTCCGCATCGGTAGACGAAAGGGTGACGCATGGTTGTTTACCGATCCTTCAAGACAGAAAACGAAACCTGTATTGGATTTCCGATCTGCTTTATCACCAGTCCAGTCTGCTTCAACGTACGCTTCCAGCGACCCCGGTGAACCTATCACACTAAAATTATTTCACCGAAATCTGAGAAAATGTACCGAAATCTCAACAGCTGAACGTTCGGTAAACAGTTCGGTGATTTTTCACAGATTTCCTGTAATTTTTCACAGATATTGGGTGAAAAATTACAGGAAATCTGTGAAAAATCACCGAACTGTTTACCGAACGTTCAGCTGTTGAGATTTCGGTAAAATTTCTCACATTTCGGTGAAATAATCTTAGTGTGTAGTTGCAAGTTCAAATTTGTTCTTCAGATACACAGGATCCATTGGTTTCGAAAAGTGCTTCGCAGCTGCTTGTCCAAACCGTTCTGCAACTTTCTTGATGTATGCTTGTTGGTTTAAGAAAAAATGTTCGACGGATCGCTTCACTTGGATTCCTAGATCTCCAAGGCACGTGATGGTGAACAGCTCAGCTAGATGTTTCCGTACTCGCTCCGTGTTGGTGATTATCAAAATATAGCGTTAGCGTTAGCGTTGTTATGATATACTTCGTAGATTGGATACTAGCGACACTCACGTCTCTTCTGAAATTCTCAGTTAGACTACTTTCAGGAATAATGCTGAGGAGTAAACATTGGTTCAAATCTAAACAAGAGTAACAGAAGCATGACTGTCGCTATTCCCGGCCACGCCCATCTTTACCATAACTAGGGATAGCGAAGGAAATGTTGATGTAGTACTTACTTAACAAGAGGCCACCGACTTAGCGACACCCTCATAAGTGCTACGGAGTTGGAGGGTTGGGTAGGGTATTCGGTTAGGATTCACCTCAAGTTGGCGATGCAACCAAAAGTATGTATTGTTTATTTGTTGTTTATTTAATCTCTCGATAGCCGGCTATCGAAAGAACATATTAATTTTGTTTAGTGATAATGAATTTTAAGAGTCATGATGGAGAGCTTGGGATTAAACCCATGATTTTCTGCTCAGTAAACAAAAACGATCCCTCCAGGGTCATCGAGCATCTCAGAACCATAACGCTTCGCGACAATACAGGACTACGTTTTCGCTTGATATGCAAATAGTTTCCGAGGTTAATGTTCAATATCAAATATACAAATGATGGTGGCGATTTATCGTGCTGTAGAAGAGCTTGGGGTTAAATCCATGATTTTCTGCTCAGTAAGCAAAATCGATCCCTCGAGGGTCATCGAGCATCTTATAATCCACAGCGCTTTGAATAACTATTATTTACGATAATTACATGAAATAAATAAAATATAAACTACAAACAAAACGTGACTGCTAAAATCTCAAAAAGATATTCTCACAAATATATTTCACGCCACCAGGAATCTCAAAACCATTAGACTTTATAATGATACTCTGCACATATTAGACACAAGAAGAGGCCAAAAAGCAAGCGTTCGACACACAAAACCCGTCAAATCCACTTGCAGTCACAATCAACGATTCTACGAATCGCGAGCGCTCACGAATCATAAAACCGCTGACTGCGACACTCTGAAAGCGAAATTGACAGGCTCTATGCGTCAAACACCCGCCCTCCAATCTCCACCCGCATCCAACAGCACAAATCTCCATTACAACATCTAACGAATTCAAAACTCCGAAAATCACTCATCTATAGCAAGTGAGTGGAAGCAACCCTGCATGCAACCATTCTTAATGATACACTTGTTCTGCCTATCTTTCTATTAGGCCTGTGGGCATGCGTTAGCTTCGAAACTTCTAACCAAACTGGGTAAATTTTCAGATCACAAAAAAAAAAAAAAAAAGCTTGAAAAAAAAAACTTTCAAAGGTAATTACAAGTAAGATAAATATTGATTATTTTACGCGAAAACGAGCAAGTAATATTAAATCTCTTGTATCATATGCTAATGCAAATTGACTGTAACAAAAATAATATGCGTTAAATAAAATAAAATATTAATAAAATTATATGCAAAATTTACAATAAGATCATTACTTTATTGGTGAGAAGTTTTTAATAAGCCCTCCCAGTTCCTCTGTATACAGAACAAATCTGATACTATAATCAGAATTGCTCAGTCTGCATGAAGCAGTCGATTTCATAAAGGAAGTTCTATTAACAACCAATAATTAATCGTTTGAGGCATATTGAAGCATTAAGAAGGTGATATGTGTCACTATAGGAAATCATCATCGTTGCAAATATAAAGAAATTAAACATAACCCTTTGCTTCAGTACCGTCAACCTCCATGTCCATGGGGAGGGGGTGTTGGTGATTATCAAAATATCGCCCACATACAGCAAAATGAAAGATTTCTTCTATATTGCAGGATTTCACGAAGATACATGGATTTGCCTCATCGTAATCGGTTCCGTACTTTTGATTAAATCCTTGTGCTACAGTCTAGCTTTATAGTGGATGACGTTTCCACTTTCCTCCATCTCCTTCTTATAAATCAATTTGCACCGAATAGGTCCTGATTGGCGGTAAACAGACGACGTCCTTGTCGGAGATGAACTAGCCCGTGGCTAAACAGGGATCGGGTGCTACTCATTTTTTTGCGAGTAAAACACACGCTGTTGCGAGACTGCACTTACATTTCCAAAGAGACGTGAAAGAGCATTTTAAATCGTGCAGCACATTTCATTCTTCTTGTGTTGGAGAGCTGCCGCTCCAACGGTGTTAAGTCTCTTTCTCTCTCTCTTTGTTTCTCCGACAGTGTACTTTCTCTATCACTGTAGCGTTGTAGGATAGCTAGCATCGGTGCTGTTAATTTTCATATCATTCGATTGAAGATGAACCAATACAACTATTAAATCGATTCTGTGAAAAAAATTCTTTGAAGCGCCCCTTTCTCATTCGAAGCTCATTTTTTTTCTTTTCCTTTATTTAACGTCGGTTTCTGTTCCGCAATCTAGTGCCAATCACCGACGGACATCGATTGCCTTCCATTGACGGCAACCGAATGTGCAGGAAGGCAGCTTCCACTCCTGCGTATCCACCCATTCTGGATATCGCACCCATTCACAACATACATGGGCCGGGACCAACGGCTTTACTTCCCTTCCGAAGGAAGACGAGAGATTTTTATGCCTCAGAAAAATCCCACCGACCTCGGCTGGGATTGAACCCAGACCCATTGGGGTGTTAGAAAGCAGTCACGCTTACCACTACACCACCGGCGCTGGCATTCGAAGCTCATTGTCACTGTCAATTGAATCACCCACTATCATTTGATATACGACAGTGCAGTGTGGAAGAAATCCAGCAGAATGGTCCCGAACAGACAAGTCGATCCGATGTCGGATCAATGTAAGGCTAATTCAAGGTATATTTCGACCCAATGTCGTGTTGTTGTCGGGTCAATTTGGGGTTTATGTCGGGTTAATGTCGGGTCAATATCGGGTTGGGGTTTGATAGAAGTCAGGATGGTGTCGGGTTGGCTTAGATTTTTCGCCGGAGTTTCGACCAGAGCTAACCCCCTTGTGAAGAAAATTACACATCGATCTTAAAAAATCTCTTTAGAAAAAGCATCAAAATTTGCATTCTCCTTCGCTTTTGAATACCATACAGTCACTGCAACATATATTATATGAGTGTCTAGATATTTTGCACCCAGCCTAAAATAAGCAGTCATTCTTGAAAATCTCTAAGCCACGTCTCTCCCGATTGAAAAGTGCTACTCTCGTGCACTATTCGATTGTGCTATACGCAAGTAGCACCTGAGCTGTCCAACTACTCTCTCCTAAATATGAAATCTCTCTCTCCTTAGTCTCTTTCTCCTTTTTTTGCACCACTCTGAGTTTTTAATCGATCCCTGCTCCTACGGCTCTGAACCATTTTGCGAATTTTTTAACTTTTGGTTAAAATTTGACAGATGGAAAGTTATCCGAGCGTGGTTACTTCTGACAGACAAGAAGTTAAATTTTGACAACTTTGGCTAACTTCCTCCCGAAAACCGGTCGATCGATAGCACAGGGATTTTCGAACATAGAACAACTTTCGAAATGTGACTTTTAACCACGAGTTAAATTTAACTCGGCAAATGGTTCACAGCCTTAGTGATACGTTCTGATTGTCGAACTACCGACATATCATCATCGGTGACTTGATGATGATGATGATGATGGTCCCACCTCTTACCCCTATAAAGCTTTGAGCTGGACGATTTATCTTTAAGATAATTAAATATGACATTTTAACCAGGTTGGCAAACAAAATCGAACTGGTTTCAGTTACAGATATAAATTCCCAATTCCCACTCATCCTGATTTTGGGTTTATCAAGCCCCTCTAGGATTTCTAGTTCTACGAATGTTTCTTCATTGGCATCGTTGTAGCTTGTTTCGAAACGGTATGGATCGGACTCATCCGATTCCAATGACATTTATATAAGGTCTGGGCCAAAGGGCTTATTGGTGTTAGTGAAATGTGCAAATTCTTAGTGGTGTTCGTATTGTATTGCAATGTTTATCTTTTTACACGAAACAGTGTAACAGTGTTGGCAGTGACGAATTTCTATCTGTTCGCAGATGTTCAGCAATGTTTAAAACATTTTTGCTTCGAACACCTGATGGCCCAGACCTTATATAAATGTCATTGATCCGATTCTTCCTCACTCTCTATTATGTTGGTTGAAATAACATAAGAATCAGCTTTCTTTGGCAAGATTTTTCACGAGCTTCAAATTTCACTTCGCTTCGATCTGTATACTAGGCTTACTATGGTAACACCCTCTCTAACACTGACCCATAACCTCTTACTTACCTTACCAATCAGGCTAAGGCCTTGTTGTCCTCTGCTGTGCGAAAAAGTCGTTTTCACTCTACTCGATCCATGGCCACACTTCACTAGCCTCGTAAAGGGTGATACGGTCAAAATTTGGTCAAGGGAAAACGCGTGTAAATCGGTAAAATCGTTTATTTAAAAAATCAAATTAAATTTCTTTTTCAAGTTCAATTAGTATAAAATTCAGGAAAAATATTCAGTTAGGCTTCCGCTTTTCCAAATCCGAATTGCCGGGCCTTACGCTTGACCCCTGCCATCAGATTTTGTACAGCCACATTGTCCACCTTCTTCGCCGCAGAAAGCCAGTTTGCCTTGAACTGCTTCTCGCCCTTAGCAGTTTTTTTGGTCTTCTTTAGGTTCCGCTTGACAATAGCCCAGTATTTCTCAATTGGGCGGAGCTCTGGCGTGTTGGGAGGGTTCTTGTCCTTGGGAACCACCTGCACGTTGTTGGCGGCGTACCACTCCATGGCCTTTTTACCGTAATGGCAAGATGCCAAATCCGGCCAAAACAGTACGGAACAACCGTGTTTCTTCAGGAAAGGCAGCAGACGTTTATTCAAACACTCTTTCACGTAAATTTCTTGGTTGACAGTCCCGGAAGCTATGAAAATGCTGCTTTTCAAGCCACAGGTACAGATGGCTTGCCAAACCAGATATTTCTTTGCGAACTTTGACAGTTTCATGTGCTTGAAAACATCTGCTACCTTTCCCCTTCCTTTTGCCGTATAAAACTCCTGTCCCGGAAGCTGCTTGTAGTCGGCTTTGACGTCCATTACCACGCAGTCAAACTTCGTCAGCATCGTCGTGTACAGCCTCCGGGATCGCGCTTTGGCCGTCGTATTTTGTTTATCATCGCGATTTGGAGTCACTACCTTCTTGTAAGTCGATAGTCCGGCTCGTTTTTTGGCTCGATGCACGGTTGTAGACGATACATCCAGCTTATTTGCGGCATCTCGGAGAGAGAGGTTAGGGTTTCGCTTGAAACTACCGGCAACTCTCTTTGTCGTCTCAGCGGCTTCCGGTTTTTGATTTCCCCCCGATCCAGACTTCCTGGCTGTCGACAAACGTTCCCCAAACACTTTAATTACTTTTGTAACGGTTGATTTGGCAACTTTTAGCGATTTTGCCAACTTTGCGTGCGAGTAGCTCGGATTTTCGCGATGCGCGAGCAAAATTTTGATACGCTGCTCTTCTTGCTTGGACGGCATTTTGACAACTGAAGAGTGAATTCCAAAATCAAAATAGGAGCAACATTCTACACACACACACCTTCAAAATGAGGGGTGTTCAGGTTTTTTAAATGCAAAATTGAAAGAAATACGTCAAGTTGATATTGACCAAATTTTGACCGTATAACCCTTTAGTCTGCGAAGGGTCCGCAGGTTGCTTTCTTCGTTAGATAGATTAACCTATCGCAGCCCGGGAAGCCGAGCGATTTGCAGTTCCATGTTCCGAGTTTACGATCGTAGTCCTTATTTCGTCGCGTAGGTCTGTGCCGATAGTTCCGATCCGTATTTCTTTCTTCGGTGTTTACAACTTTATGTTTTTTTTCCAGGACGGCTTGTTGAGCCTGTCCCAACCGCCTGTCTCGCCGGGGGACCATCATGCACAGCTCTGTTTAGAGTTCCACGCTGGAACTAGGACGGTAATCAGCCGCTCCTAACATGGAGAACAGACGCCGTTTTGAGCCGCACCTCCATGGTGAACAGACGCTCGGGTTTGGTGAAGTATTTCCTCTATCACCATACTATGGTTACTGCGCCAGTGCTCGCGTCGCATCTCTTCACTTTGCTATTGCCATACTGGCAACATTGCCCAGGCTAAGCCACCCAGCTGTGTTCATGTTGCAGATGGTAGTCTTTTGTTATTATATGAGGAGGCGTTAAGTAGGAACTTGTGAGGACCAGAGCTAGGTATTCCGCTCCTTCCAGGTTGTCAACTCACCATTTCGTAGCCCATAACTTAGAGATTGAAAAAAAAATTCTGCTGGTTTGATTGAAAGCGCAAAGTAAACTAATTTATTCATTAATTAAATGCTTATCGACTACTATGATTGATATTTCAAGCACAGAGTTGATTTGATCTTCTTCAATTACGCCCCTTTGGAATGTTGACACTGATTTGGTTCCAGAGTCAAAAAACAGAACAATTTTTCCTGGCAATATTATTCGCACAGGAAAGGCAAGTGTCATTGATAGGTGGATTAGCTGTTTTTTTTCAATCCAGAACAAAACTTCACATTCTCATGACGATCCACGTGGTTCCAATGGTCACCATCAGCCGTCATCGTCAGCGAGAAGTTCATTCATGCGTAACTGGTGCAGCTCGTTTTTGTTTAATTTTCAAACAATTCTTCCCCGCGTTTGCTGCCTACGACTAGAACCTGCAGTGTATATGTAACTCAGGAGGGAAATTACCCAATGGGACACACCCTTTTTCCCCCTTGCATGCACTGAGCAGCATGGTGACCATTCGAACCTATTAATCGAACAACGACCGCGCGACGATGGGTCACCATGCGATGTAACCAAGTAGAACATTTTGTTCACGCATCAATTTGCGGTTGTGTTTTTTTTTTCGGGACGGTTCTACAGGGTGACGCAAGATAGTTGGACGGGGAAAGCCCCCTCCGGTGAATAGAGGTATCACTCTTTGCGATGAGCTCATTCCACGAATCGGAGCCACCTTTTATCGATGGTGTTTGGACATTTTTTCGACATGACCATTCCGTTCCATGCCATCTTCGAGGAGAGTTTATCGAACGGATGTTGTTCGTGTGGTTTGTTTTTCTCGATATGAGTAATTCCATGCTGACGAATAGCACAATACGGAAATCACATCGAAATTTTGCAAACATTCAATTGTTTGGCAAACATTAATACTTCGGTCATGTCAAGCGGAAAGAAGAATGATCTCAGATTTTTTTCTGAACGACATCATTAGCTAAGTTTCATACTTGAGGAAGAGGTTGTGTGAATGTTTGAATAAACCACAAACTATGAATGAGTCGATTTAGGCGTTTTTGTTAATTTGTTTACAAAGCAAGAACCATGCTCGTTATACAAGTAGATTAAAGGTTGAACACGAAAAAATCTGGACATATTAAAAACAGTACACGCTATTTAAAAACTTCCAAAATTTGGGTATAATCCACCCTGATCGGTCAAAACTGAAACTACCCAAAAATGGGTAAACTATTTTTTTTTCTTGATTTGTTTTCCGTATCGAGCTAAGAGAAGAGGTGACAATACGGGGGTGAAAATGAACCACTTTTCTGTCAAACGTGAACCAGCTCCTGATTGGCCGATTTCATGTGCGTAAGATAGAGATAGAGATAAATAAAGATAGAGATAGAGATAGAAATAAAAGAGAAAGAAGCCAATTGTCACCTCTTCCTCTTAGGTATCGAGTACCAACGCTACCGACGCCAGGGAGGCAGCTCCCACACCTGGACCCTACCTATCGACCCATAAACTCATGAACCGGGGACCAACGGCTTTCCTTACCTTCCGAAGGAAGGCGTGATCAGAGATTTTATGCCTCACGCCTTTTGCGGTTAGAGGCAATCACGCTTACCACTAAACCACCAACGCCGCTTGGGTAAACTATGTTGATAGCTAGGGGTAAGACAGCTTTTTATAATTAGTAAAATTAGAGTAAATTTTGAGTAACTCTGAGTAGCTCGAGTTGCTCAATATTCAATGTCAAGGTGACATAGCAACATGTTTGTATTGTGTGCATTGCACAATTATCAAGCAAAGATGTTAACATGGAGTAGTGACACAATTTATCATAGTGATGATACAAACGGTTATTGAACACAGTTACTTAGCACTCCATTGCGAAAATTTGTCACAAATGGCTTTGACAACTTGCCAGGCTCACATATCGCTTGCCAAACCATGGCCTTCTTACCAATTTTTTCGGAGTTGGTTGGAAATGCTAACATGAAGCTTTAGTGTGATGATTTATTAGCTAGAGAATGATCTTTAGAAGAGGGAAGGTGGATAGTTCCGTTAGAGTACGGCAGTATGAAAATTGAATAGAAGTTGAAAATGAGCGAAGGGCCATTAAAGCGACAGTTTTACAAGATAGACGCACATTTTTGCCTAGCCCGTACGATGTACGCGGGGACTTGAAGTATGTCTCCAAGTCCACAGGCAAAAATGTGCGTCCCTCTTGTTGCTCATAAACTGACTGCGGCTGTGGAATAGTTCTAGCGACGTTTTCATCACTACCTAAAGCCCCACGCTGCGAGAGCATTTCCAGTCGATGGTGTGTTATAATGCAGTTCTTCTTTACCCAATTTTTTAATTTTTTCGGTTAAAATTGATTCATCGGCATCGTCAACTTACTGACCATCACAGATTGTGTAGTATTGATCTCCCGGAAGTGTCTTGAAGTCAAATTTGTCGTATGTTTCATCTTCCATGATAATACACGCCAATTTTCCACACAGCAGGCTATCATATAGCTTCCGAGCCCTCGGTTTGACGGATGCGGCTCGTTTCTGGCTCCATTTTTGCTTCTTCTGCTTCTTGAACGTTTTCAGTCCGTTTCTTGCCTTGGCACGCTGGACGTTGCCCTTCGATGTTCTCAGTTTTAGGCCAAATCTCGAACAGAGGCATTGACGAAATCTTGGTGATCTTCTGGTCCACCGGTCCTGGTTTACGGCCAGATTTCGTTGTGTCCTGAGTGACCTGTAGGGAATTTTATCTACATCTTCGACATTGTACCACTGCACAGTGGTCCTGAATGCAGATTTAGGTGCAAGGATATGTTTTGAGCCTGAAATTTAAACTTTAGACTAAAAGTCTAAGTTATTCCTTACAGATAGGCCCTCATTTTTATGACAATGAATTCTAGGGTGGTTTTTATTATCATAAAAATAAAAAATGTAGCTTTTTAGTTTGTAGAAATTAAGGTATACAAGTTATAGCTGATCTAATTTAAAGCAACTTTGTAGAAAGAACTTTTTTGTTTCTCTTAAATTCACCTATTTAGAGCTTTTTTCTTGAATTGAGTTAGAGTGTCTCTAAAAAAACAGAATTTTGCACTAGTTTTCTTATTAAAAATTTCTCAGCAAAGGTGTCTTGAAATAACTTTTAGATCTTTAGAAGACGCATTTTTTTGCAGCACTGAGCTTGTCGATATCCTACGCCGATCAAGAGTTATTGACGTTTTTCTACTAAACATATGCCCTTTTCAAATGTTATTATCTCTGGTTGGGGCAAAAAAAAAGTTTTTTACGGCATTTGAAAGGACTTTACAAATGTAGTTCATAAAAAATCTGCACATGTTCGTCACTGACAGCATTGTCATTGGCAATTGACATGGTTTTCCTGGACGTGACCAAAGCAGAATTGTCAATATCACCGTGTATTTTGCAGCACTGCTTATAACTACTTAAAAATGAGGCTGCATACAATTCTATAGACCACCTTCAACCAAGTTGCTTAAGCCTGAAATAGCCGTTTAACTGAACTTTTGGTTACTTGGGAATGCTGAGTACTGTGGACTCACTCAAAGTGCTTGTCATTTGGGAGCCAGTGTGAGCGCAGCTACAAAGCAAGAATATGCTGGAGGTGGCTGGGTTCGATTCCCGGTTCGGTCTAGGAATTTTTCGGGTTGGAAAATTTCTCGACTTCCCTGGGCATAGAAGTATGATTGGACTTGCCACATAATCATATCAATGCAAAAATGGTACAGGCATCGAGCTCTCGATTAATAACTGTGGAAGTGCATCTAGAACACTAAGTTGAGAGCACGCAATAAGCTAATATGCGATATGCAATAAGCTTGAAATGCGAAGAAGAAGAAGAAGTGAACTGTCAAACGGAAGCCAAACATTCAGAAGCAACAAATTCAGCTACTGTTCTTATCCATCGTCAAGCATTGTAATCTCATAAAATGATCCATACTTTGACTCAAAGACAAAAACCAGTGCAGTTTTTATAACCCAGCTAAGTTTTCAATTGCAGTAAAACATACTTTGGCGAAACATGTTTGTACACAAACTTTGATAGAGTCATGGGGGCTCGAGCCCTCCTGGCTCAGAGCTTTTGCCGGGAATCAACTGAGAACTAGCAAAACAGTTTTAAATTTGAGAAAATTTTGAAGCAATTTTCCATTGGCTTGCAAAATAAAATCGAACGACTCCGCAGCACCCAGATCACTCTAATGATAAAATTTAAAACTACGGATCTAATATTTTGTGATAAGGAACAATACTACCAAATTTTACCACTTTTTTTAGAACCACTACATCGTTTTGCTGTATTTATGTTAGTCGCCTTGCCTCACAGGAGAGCAGTGGCAAAAATATGTGAAGACATTTATTCGAACTCGTTGAAAACTTTTTATCAAAACACCTGGTAACCCTATCCTGAGCACTAAAGTTTGATTTACCTCATGATAGATTTTGGTAAGAATGAAAGATACGGACCCTTCTTCCCAAGGACACCAGAAACACGTTCTGATGTGGATGATGGGTTCTGGATGGATCTTTTTAGAAACTTTCAAATTGCTAAAAAGTTCCACAGGAAACTTTTAAGAAGCTTTAAAGTTGCTAAGAAGTTCCAATGGGAACTCGATCGGAACTTTGTTGGGGCCATGATTTTAGCTTTACCGGAACTTCATAACAAGTGCTTGGGGATGCTTTTTGGAACTTTTTTAGAACTTCAAGTTGCTAAGAGTGCGCATCGGAACTTTTTGGAGCCTGAAGTTCCTCGTGTGAGCCAGAAAGTTCTGTTGGACTTTATATGCAATTTATGGAACATGAAAGTGGGTTTTATCGTGGAATGCCGAACTTTTGGTTGCTTGGGTTGATTTATAGTGACTGTAACATGTTCACGACGCAAGTTGGTCTAGTCGCATAGGAGTATTGAGTGAAAACCCAAAACTTGATAACTGCATAAAAATATAACTCAAAACGAAAAAAAAAACAATTCACTGATTTTTTATATGTTGTGTAAAAAAGACTAAATTTTCAAGGATACATATAAAACTTACCCGAGCAGGAGAAAATAACTAATGAATACCTAATTCTGATCTGATACCAAAATTTGGTATTGACCAGCATGACATAATAGGTAAAATACCAAAGAATAATACCAAAAAATTACATACAAATTACTTTGTGAATACCAAAAATTGATATTTGGATACTAAATTTCTCGACTTCTCGACTGATTGTACTTGCCAGACAATTATACTAATGCACAGGTATGGTATCAGGTACAGGTATCGAAAGCTCTCAATTAATAACTGTGAAAGTGCACCTAGAACACTAAGTTCAGAGAACGCAATAAGCTAATATGCGATAAGAAATAAGCTTGAAATTCGAAGAAGAAGAAGAAGAATAAGGAGAAGTAATGATGTTAGTTTTGAATGTACAATCCACACTGAAAAAAAAAATCATGCAGTTTCCATTGTGAACGCACATGATGTTTTTCTTATAATAAGATTAATTATTTTTATCTGAAAATCAAACATTACATTCATATGATCACTTGACTATCATATACATTTAATTGGACACATACAGTTCATGTGTTTTTGTGGTGCGATTCCCAGTTATGAGATCACATGAACGTTATGTAATATTCTAATGCTTAAAGTGATTTAATTTTTGAGTGTAAAGGGCGAACACGAAATTATTGCGACACATTCAACAGGGCATAACTTTTTTACCATTGGGTAAAAATCAACCAAATTTTGCACACTTTCTCATTGATGTGTATTGTGTACATGCTGTCAAACTCGAAATCGTGTTTTTCGATTCAACGAAAATGGAGGTGAACCAACGCGAGTTGAGAGAACAAATTCTTTCCAGACACCTGGAATTTCCTGACCTGTCGCACCGGTAGTTGGGAAAAATGTTGAACATTCACCATTCAACCGTCTCCAGAGTGTTGAAGCGGTTCCAGGAGCGGTTGACGTTGGACCACGGCAAAGGAGCTGGAAGAAAACCGGGACCGGAGAACAAAAAGACGGAGGGAAAGGTGAAGCGGATGATTAAAGCAAATCCCAACGTCTCAAGCCGTGATTTGGCTAATAAGATCGGCATGTCGCAGAGCTACGTCCAGAATGCAAAGAAGAGAGCTGGACTACATACATACAAGGTACAGAACTTCCCAAACCGCGATGAGCGGCAACAATCGACGGCTAAAACTCGGGCACGGAAGCTCTACGAGAAGATGCTGACAAAATATGGCTGCTGTGTGATGGACGACGAAACGTATATAAAAGCCGATTTTAAGCAAATTCCGGGGTTGGAGTGTTTCACCAGCAAGAGCAAGTTCGATGTGGACGACAAATTTAAGAAGAAGAAAATGTCGAAGTTCGCCTCCAAATATCTCATTTGGCAGGCCATCTGCTCTTGCGGACTGAGGAGTGAGCCTTTCGTGACAAAGGGCACAGTAAATGGCGAGATCTACAAATCTGAGTGCCTCGAGAAGCGCCTTTTGCCGTTCTTGCAGCAGCACGACGAAGCTCCGCTATTTTGGCCAGATTTGGCATCATGCCACTATTCTAAAAGTGTCCTGGAGTGGTATGAGGCCAATTCTGTCCATTTTGTTCCAAAGGACATGAATCCGCCAAACTGTCCGGAGCTGCGCCCGGTGGAGCAGTACTGGGCAATAATTAAGCGGGAACTTCGGAAGAGCAAGAAGACAGTCAAAGACGAGAAGGACATGTTAAGAAAATGGAAAAAAAAAACTGAGAAACTGGTACCGGATGACACTGTAAAGACTTTGATGGAGGGCATCAAGCGAAAATGCGTTCAATTTTACACTCAAGGCTCCATCGATTAACTTTTCTTTTGATTTTTGAAATAAATATATGCATAAAACTACCCTAAAATTTTGGTTTGATCCTAAACATTATAAGAAAATTGGCATGACATTTTCGGTGTCGCAATAATTTCGTGTTCGCCCTTTACATTAGAATCAGTTTTACTTCCACTCACTTGCAAAAAAATTGTGTTTCCGAATTTTGAAACATTAGATGTGATAATGATAATGAGTTCTTGTAAGCTACAAGAAGAGGTCGTGAAGTATGTGTTTGACACATGAGACCTGTCAATGTTGATTTCAGTGCGTCACAGTCAGCGATTTGACGATTCATGAGCGCTCACTCTGAGTGAACGTTCGCGAATCGTAAGATCGCTGATTGTGACGCTCTGAAAGCGAAATTGACAGGTTTTGTCGTTGTCGTAGGCGCCGTCGTAGTCGCTGTCGTAATCGCCGTCGTAGTCGTAGGCAGTACCGTTAGTATATTTAAAATTAAACATCAACCGCTGAAAATATGAATTATAGCGTATTTCTGTTGTTCATTACATTCCAAGTGAAATTCGAGAACGTAATTTCATTTCGGTCCCAGATCCTTTCATATTAAAAATTCATGGTAAGATCGCTTGTTTATCGTGTATTTTGTAAAACTTTTCGTTGTCCTCGGTGCCGGGTTTGAAAAGTTATAAACTTTTAAACTTGAGTAACGCTATAATGTGATATGAGAGGCTTGGTGGCCTTAGAGCAACCGTTTTTGCTTACTGAGCAGAACATCATGAGTCTAATCTCAAGCCCATCCACATTCAAGATTCGTCAATGATTAAAAAGGAGCTCGTCTGCCTAGTGGCAAACGTTTTTGCTTACTGAGCAGAAGACCGTGGGTTCAATCCCAAGTTCCTTCGCGTTATACGATCGTTAGGACATCAATTCAGCTTATCGTTTACCAAAACGAACCCTGCTGCAAACCCAACCCTCTTACCCAACATCCTTGTGATTCCTAGTGGAAGTGCAGAGGACTCCTCGGCTTCCATCAAAGCGAGTTTCACGTCAACACATTCCTACCCATTCCTTTCTTGACCTGCGTTCAGGCGCGGCTGGCGCTGGCTAATTCGAGATCACCAGTTTTTACACATTGAGGATGACTGCTAGTCCCAAGCATCGTCTATTGGTTCTCTGTGTAATTACAGCTGGTCTGGCAATAACGGAGTAGCAACCGTGGGCGGTCAATCATGCTCATGCTCAAAAATTGATATCTGGATACCAAAAGAATATCTGGGAGGTATTATGTTGGCTCATCCATGCCAATTTGAGGTATCGAGATATTCATTCCTGCTCGGGTATTACGCCCTTTGTCTACAAACCATGCAAACCATAGAAAAAACAAATACAATCAATGTTTTTCAATACAAAATCCCAATTTTTATTATATTTTTCCTAAAAAATATTTTTAATTTTCTTTCATTTGATATATGATATCTTTGAAATCGGCCTTCAACCACTGTCATTTTTGAAAAAAATAAATGATTATTGGAACACCCGTGGAAATGGTCACCCTAATGACAAAATAAATAAAAATACGAGTCTAATATTTTGCGATAAGGAACAAAACTACAAATTTTTACGAAATTCCTAGAACCACTATATCGTTTTGCTAAGGAATGGTTGAATTTCTTACAAAGAGAATCCCTCAGAAATCACGGTTACTGCAACATTGAAACAAAAAATGGTCTATCGCTCATAATTCATCAACCATATAGAGCGGCGAACAAAAAAGTCATGCTGTGCCATTAGGGCTAAGTCAACAACTCAGCAGTGAAGGAAACTGAAAACACCATCAACAACAACAACGGGCAGCAGTCTAATAACAGTCGACTTATTATAAATTTTCCTGGTTCGTAATTCAGAGCCAAGTGGCAAGAAGAAGAGGATGGAGCAAAAAACCCGGCATGGGAAATGGACGCGGAAAGGAAAACAAACCATCATAAAGTCTAAAAACTCCATAAACAGAGCAAAACGAATGAACTTTTACACCATTGGTACCTACACTCAGTGTTGTTGTTACAATCACACAGCGCACATGCTCTGTGGTTGCCGTGTAGTAGTTTCACAAATGAGAATGTGTGCCCTACTTCGGATGGGGGTGGATTTGTTGTACAGAGGGCCACATTAATAGAAGCAGAAATGCGACTACCATGTAAAATTACTACACGACCGCGTGGTTGGAATGTAGTCCCTACGGTTCATTTGCACCGTCGTCATCGTCGCCACACTGGCTGTTGACTTATGATCGTTTTGCTGCACCGGGACGAGAGCTTTTCCACGCTCAAATTAGTCCCCTCTGATCCAGCTGCCGGTTGGTGGTTGGCTAATGACATTTCAGGTTAGGTGTTATTTTCTTTTTCGCACTCCGTGGAGTGTGTAAAGTTTATCAATGGTAGCTAGCACATCGGATCCCGATCGGGAACGTAATCCAAAGCTGGGTTGAGGAAATGTTCAATTCAGGTGAAATAATAGAATGAGCATCGCTTTGGATTCGGGAATGACCGAGCGACCACTGGCTGGGTGGGCAGCTTTTGATTAGACCCAGGGTGAGCGAGACACGGTGTCTCACTTTTACCATTTACCGGTGCTGCGTACGAGTTAGTCCCGTTCTGTGTTAATTTATAAGCGGTCGGTCGGTGGCTCGCTGATGTTTATGTTTGTTGTTTTTAATTTTTATTTCATAGATGAAGGTGAGCAACCACCACAGCGCACAAACTACGCATCCAGCGTAGGTCGGCTTATGAGCACATGCGGAGCTACATATCGGCAAGTCAGCGTAGCATAGCAGTTTGGTGAATGGAGGAGGCAGGTGTGCGACCGGTATTTTTTTTTTATAGAAATTAAAATTCATTCAAGATTTTGACCTCTCGGGTTGAACGTAAGTGTTGTTAATGGGGAACTTATAGGGGAATATATGTATTAGAAAGGTGTTTCGTTTTGATACCGTCGTGATGTGCTACTTTGGACACAGTCAAGTCAGCAACCAGTCCTACTGTGCTGCAATGATGATTCTATTGAATAAACCATTGCACAGAGAACCAGTAATGAAAATTAGGAGGAATTAATACTTTGACCCTGAAATTACAGCTTGGTACATTTGAAATTTTCGCTCTACAGTGCTCAAACGCTTCCAAACGCTTGATCATACACCCAAATGTTGAACTAATTTAGTTAAAAACTGACTGTGTACAAACCATTTTTAGGTAGGGGCATCACACTCTAAACTATAGGTTCCGATCAGGTTCCGATATTAAAGTTGAAAGTCTTGCGCCAAATGATAATTTTTCTCTAAATTAACAATATTTTTAGATATTTAAAGCTTAACTTCATTTTCATCGATTTAACATTAGTTTTACGATCGGTTGCTAGTGATGTGTTTGTTGTTGTTTGTGTAGTAGATAGAGTTAGTGTGGAATAGAAATGAATAGAATCGAGTGAGCGTAAAGCGTGATAGACCGTATGTAAACGGATTCTGATTGGTTCAGAAATTTTGATACAGCTAGAGGTATAAATATGAGGTACCTAAGCTCGTTGACGACTGGAGGCTGGAAACCTCGGTCCAGTAACGACAATAACGCAGCTCGGTAAGTGAGAACCATCCTCTTTCTTGCGAGGATGCTACTGGCGCTCCCTGTGAGGGCAGTTGAAACTCCCCCGAGAGGGTAGATGAAATTCCCCCCGAGAGGGCAGAAGACATTCCTCCGAAAAGGTAGAAGAAATTCCTCCGAGAAGGTAGAAGAAATTCCTCCAAGAAGATAGAAGACATTCCTCCGAGAAGGTAGAAGCCATTCCTCCGATAAAGTAGAAGAAATTCCTCCGAAAAGGTGGAAGAAATTCCTCCAAGGAGATAGAAGACATTCCTCCGAGAAGGTAGAAGCCATTCCTCCGATAAAGTAGAAGAAATTCCTCCGAAAAGGTGGAAGAAATTCCTCCAAGGAGATAGAAGACATTCCTCCGAGAAGGTAGAAGAAATTCCTCCGAGAAGGAAGAAGCCATTCGTCCGAGAAGGCAGAAGAAATTCCTCCAAGAAGGTAGAAGACATTCCTCCAAGTAGGTAGAAGCCATTCCTCCGAGAAGGTAGAAAAAATTCCTCCGAGAAGGTAGAAGAAATTCCTCCTAGAAAGTAGAAGAAATTCGTCCGAGAAGTTAGAAGAAATTCCTCCGAAAAGGTAGAAGACATTCCTCCGAGAAGATAGACGAAATTCCTCCGAGAAGGTAGAAGAAATTCCTCCGAGAAGGTAGAAGACATTCCTCCGACAAGGTAGAAGAACTTCCTCCGAGAAGGTAGAAGAAATTCCTCCAAGAAGATAGAAGACATTCTTCCGAGAAGGTTGAAGCCATTCCTCCGAGAAGGTAGAAGAAATTCCTCCGAAAAGTTAGAAGAAATTTCTCCGAGAAGGTAGAAGAAATTCCTCCAAGATGATAGAAGACATTCCTCCGAGAAGGTAGAAGCCATTCCTCCGAAAAGGTAGAAGAAATTCCTCCGAGAAGGTGGAAGAAATTCCTTCGAGAAGGTAGAAGAAATTCTTCCGAGAACGTAGAAGAAATTCCTCCGAGAAGGTAGAAGCCATTCCTCCGAAAAGGTAGAAGCCATTCCTCCGAGAAGGTAGAAGACATTCCTCCGAGAAGGTAGAAGAAATTCCTCCGAGAAGGTAGAATAAATTCCTCCAAGAAGGTAGAAGAAATTCCTCCGAGAAGGTAGAAGAAATTCCTTCGAGAAGGTAGAAGAAATTCCTCCGAGAAGGTAGAAGACATTCCTTCGAGAAGGTAGAAGCCATTCCTCCGAGAAGGTAGAAGAAATTCCTCCGAGAAGGTAGAAGAAATTCCTCCGAAAAGGTAGAAGCCATTCCTCCGAGAAGATAGAAGACATTCTTCCGAGAAGGTAGAAGCAATTCCTCCGAGAAGGTAGAAGAAATTCCTCCGAGAAGGTAGAAGAAATTCCTCCGAGAAGGTAGAAGAAATTCCTCCGAGAAGGTAGAAGAAATTCCTCCCTGAAGATAGAAGTCATTCCTCCAAGAAGGTAGAAGAAATTCCTCCGAGAAGGTAGAAGATATTCCTTCGAGAGGGTAGAAGACATTCCTCCGCAAAAGGTAGAAGAAATTCCTCCGAGAAGGTAGAAGAAATTCCTCCGAGAAGGTAGAAGACATTCCTCCGAGAAGGTAGCAGAAATTCCTCCAAGAAAGTAGAAGAAATTCCTCCAAGATGATAGAAGACATTCCTCCGAGAAGGTAGAAGCCATTCCTCCGAAAAGGTAGAAGAAATTCCTCCGAGAAGGTGGAAGAAATTCCTTCGAGAAGGTAGAAGAAATTCCTCCGAGAAGGTAGAATAAATTCCTCCAAGAAGGTAGAAGAAATTCCTCCGAGAAGGTAGAAGAACTTCCTTCGAGAAGGTAGAAGAAATTCCTCCGAGAAGGTAGAAGACATTCCTTCGAGAAGGTAGAAGAAATTCCTCCGAGAAGGTAGAAGAAATTCCTCCGAGAAGGTAGAAGAAATTCCTCCCTGAAGATAGAAGTCATTCCTCCAAGAAGGTAGAAGAAATTCCTCCGAGAAGGTAGAAGATATTCCTTCGAGAGGGTAGAAGACATTCCTCCGCAAAAGGTAGAAGAAATTCCTCCGAGAAGGTAGAAGAAATTCCTCCGAGAAGGTAGAAGACATTCCTCCGAGAAGGTAGCAGAAATTCCTCCAAGAAAGTAGAAGACATTCCTCCAAGAAGATAGAAGACATTCTTCCGAGAAGGTAGAAGCCATTCCTCCAAGAAGATAGAAGCCATTCCTCCGAGAAGGTAGAAGAAATTCCTCCGAGAAGGTAGAAGAAATTCCTACGAGAGGGTAGAAGAAATTCCTCCGAGAAGGTAGAAGTCATTCCTCCAAGAAGTTAGAAGACATTCCTCCGAGAAGGTAGAAGCCATTCCTCCGAGAAGGTAGAAGAAATTCCTCCGAGAAGGTAGAAGACATTCCTCCAAGAAGATTGAAGACATTCCTCCGAGAGGGTCGAAGACATTCCTCCGAGAAGGTAGAAGAAATTCCTCCGAGAAGGTAGAAGACATTCCTTCGAGAAGGTAGAAGCCATTCCTCCGAGAAGGTAGAAGAAATTCCTCCGAGAAGGTAGAAGAAATTCCTCCGAAAAGGTAGAAGAAATTCCTCCAAGAAGATAGAAGACATTCCTCCGAGAAGGTAGAAGCCATTCCACCGAGAAGGTAAAAGAAATTCCTCCGAGAAGGTAGAAGACACTCCTCCGAGAAGGTAGAAGACATTCCTGCAAGAAGGTAGAAAAAATTCCTCCGAGAAGGTAGAAGAATTTCCTCCAAAAAGGTAGAAGAAATTCCTCCGAGAAGGTACAAGAAATTCCTCCGAGAAGATAGAAGACATTCTTCCGAGAAGGTAGAAGCCATTCCTCCGAGAAGATAGAAGACATTCTTCCGAGAAGGTAGAAGCAATTCCTCCGAGAAGGTAGAAGAAATTCCTCCGAGAAGGTAGAAGCCATTCCTCCGAGAAGGTAGAAGAAATTCCTCCGAGAAAGTAGAAGAAATTCCTCCGAGAAGGTAGAAGCCATTCCTCCGAGAAGGTAGAAGACATTCCTCCAAGAAGGTAGAAGAAATTCCTCTGAAAAGGTAGAAGACATTCCTCCGAGAAGATAGAAGACATTCTTCCGAGAAGGTAGAAACAATTCCTCCGAGACGGTAGAAGAAATTCCTCCGAGAAGGTAGAAGACATTCCTCCGAGAAGGTAGAAAAAATTCCTCCGAGAAGGTAGAAGACATTACTAGAAGGTAGAAGAAATTCCTCCGAGAAGGTAGAAGCCATTCCTCCGAGAAGGTAGAAGCCATTCCTCCGAGAAGGTAGAAGAAATTCCTCCGAGAAGGTAGAAGACATTCCTCCGAGAAGGTAGAAGACATTCCTCCGAGAAGGTAGCAGAAATTCCTCCAAGAAAGTAGAAGACATTCCTCCAAGAAGATAGAAGACATTCTTCCGAGAAGGTAGAAGCCATTCCTCCAAGAAGATAGAAGCCATTCCTCCGAGAAGGTAGAAGAAATTCCTCCGAGAAGGTAGAAGAAATTCCTACGAGAGGGTAGAAGAAATTCCTCCGAGAAGGTAGAAGTCATTCCTCTAAGAAGTTAGAAGACATTCCTCCGAGAAGGTAGAAAAAATTCCTCCGAGAAGGTAGAAGAAATTCCTCCGAGAAGGTAGAAGACATTCCTCCAAGAAGATTGAAGACATTCCTCCGAGAGGGTCGAAGACATTCCTCCGAGAAGGTAGAAGAAATTCCTCCGAGAAGGTAGAAGACATTCCTTCGAGAAGGTAGAAGCCATTCCTCCGAGAAGGTAGAAGAAATTCCTCCGAAAAGGTAGAAGAAATTCCTCCAAGAAGATAGAAGACATTCCTCCGAGAAGGTAGAAGCCATTCCACCGAGAAGGTAAAAGAAATTCCTCCGAGAAGGTAGAAGACACTCCTCCGAGAAGGTAGAAGACATTCCTGCAAGAAGGTAGAAAAAATTCCTCCGAGAAGGTAGAAGAATTTCCTCCAAAAAGGTAGAAGAAATTCCTCCGAGAAGGTACAAGAAATTCCTCCGAGAAGATAGAAGACATTCTTCCGAGAAGGTAGAAGCCATTCCTCCGAGAAGATAGAAGACATTCTTCCGAGAAGGTAGAAGCAATTCCTCCGAGAAGGTAGAAGAAATTCCTCCGAGAAGGTAGAAGCCATTCCTCCGAGAAGGTAGAAGAAATTCCTCCGAGAAAGTAGAAGAAATTCCTCCGAGAAGGTAGAAGCCATTCCTCCGAGAAGGTAGAAGCCATTCCTCCGAAAAGGTAGAAGAAATTCCTCCGAGAAGGTAGAAGACATTCCTCCAAGAAGATTGAAGACATTCCTCCGAGAGGGTCGAAGACATTCCTCCGAGAAGGTAGAAGAAATTCATCCGAAAAGGTAGAAGAAATGCCTCCGACAAGCTAGAAGAAATTCCTCCGAAAAGGTAGAAGAAATGCCTCCGAGAAGATTGAAGACATTCCTCCGAGAGGGTCGAAGCCATTCCTCCGAAAAGGTAGAAGAAATTCCTTCGAGAAGGTAGAAGAAATTCCCCCAAGAAGATAGAAGACATTCCTCCGAGAAGGTAGAAGCCATTCCTCCGAAAAGGTAGAAGAAATTCCTCCGAGAAGGTAGAAGACATTCCTCCAAGAAGATTGAAGACATTCCTCCGAGAGGGTCGAAGACATTCCTCCGAGAAGGTAGAAGAAATTCCTCCGAAAAGGTAGAAGAAATTCCTCCGAGAGGGTAGAAGACATTTCTCCGAGAGGGTAAAAGAAATTCCTCCGGGAAGGTAGAAGAAATGCCTCCGAGAAGATTGAAGACATTCCTCCGAGAGGGTAGAAGAGATTCCTCCGAGAAGGTAGAAGAAATTCCTCCGAGAGGGTAGAAGAGATTCCTCCGAGAAGGTAGAAGAAATTCCTCCGACAAGGTAGAAGACATTCCTCCGAGAAGTTAGAAGAAATTCCTCCGAGAAGGTAGCAGAAATTCATCCAAGAATTTAGAAGACATTCCTCCGAGAAGGTAGAAGACATTCCTCCGAGAAGGTAGAAGAAATTCCTCCGAGAAGGTAGAAGAAATTCCTCCGAGAAGGTAGAAGCCATTCCTCCGAGAAGGTAGAAGACATTCCTCCGAGAAGGTAGAAGAAATTCCTCCGAGTAGGTAGAAGAAATTCCACCGAGAAGGTAGAAGAAATTTCTCCCTGAAGATAGAAGTCATTCCTCCAAGAAGGTAGAAGAAATTCCTCCGAGAAGGTAGAAGATATTCCTTCGAGAGGTTAGAAGACATTCCTCCGAGAAAGTAGAAGAAATTCCCCGAGAGGGTAGAAGAGATTCCTCCGAGAAGGTAGAAGAAATTCCTCCGAAATGGTAGCAGAAATTCCTCCAAGAATTTAGAAGACATTCCTCCGAGAAGGTAGAAGAAATTCCTCCGAGAAGGTAGAAGAAATTCCTCCCTGAAGATAGAAGTCATTCCTCCAAAAAGGTAGAAGAAATTCCTCCGAGAAGGTAGAAGATATTCCTCCAAGATGATAGAAGACATTCCTCCAAGAAGGTAGAAGAAATTCCTCCGAGAAGGTAGAAGAAATTCCTCCGAGAAGGTAGAAGACATTCCTCTGAGAAGTTAGAAGAAATTCCTCCGAAAAGGTAGAAGCCATTACTCCGAGAAGGTAGAAGAAATTCCTTCGAGAAGGTAGAAGAAATTCCTCCAAGAAGGTAGAAGAAATTCCTTCGAGAGTGGAGGCGAACCAGCCTAAGGCTGAAAGCCTCCTAAATAAAGCTAAATTAATTAATTAATCCTTCGAGAAGGTAGAATAAATTCCTCCGAGAAGGTAGAAGACATTCCTCCGAGAAGGTAGAAGACATTCCTCCGAGAAGGTAAAAGACATTCCCCGAGAGGGTAGAAGAGATTCCTCCGAGAAGGTAGAAGAAATTCCTCCGAAAAGGTGGCAGAAATTCCTCCAAGAATTTAGAAGACATTCCTCCGAGAAGGTAGAAGAAATTCCTCGGACAAGGTAGAATAAATTCCTCCGAGAAGGTAGAAGACATTCCTCCGAGAAGGTAGAAGAAATTCCTCCGAGAAGGTAGAAGAAATTCCTCCGAGAAGGTAGAAGATATTCCTTCGAGAGGGTAGAAGACATTCCTCCGAGAAGGTAGAAGAAATTCCACCGACAAGGTAGAAGAAATTCCTCCCTGAAGATAGAAGTCATTCCTCCAAGAAGGTAGAAGAAATTCCTCCGAGAAGGTAGAAGACATTCCTCCGAAAAGGTAGAAGAAATTCCTCGAAGAATGTAGAAGAAATTCCTCCGAGAAGGTAGAAGACATTCCTCCGAGAAGGTAGAAGAAATTCCTCCGAGAAGGTAGAAGAAATTCCACCGACAAGGTAGAAGAAATTCCTCCCTGAAGATAGAAGTCATTCCTCCAAAAAGGTAGAAGAAATTCCTCCGAGAAGGTAGAAGATATTCCTTCGAGAGGTTAGAAGACATTCCTCCGAGAAAGTAGAAGAAATTCCCCGAGAGGGTAGAAGAGATTCCTCCGAGAAGGTAGAAGAAATTCCTCCGAGAAGGTAGAAGAAATTCCTTCGAGAAGGTAGAAGAAATTCCTTCGAGAAGGTAGAAGAAATTCCTCCAAGAAGGTAGAAGAAATTCCTCCAAGAAGGTAGAAGATATTCCTCCGACAAGGTAGAAGAAATCCTCAGAGCAGCTAGAAGCCATTCCTCCGAGAAGGTAGAAGAAATTCCTCCGAGAAGGTAGAAGAAATGCCTCCAAGAAGATAGAAGACATTCCTCCGAGAAGGTAGAAGCCATTCCTCCGACAAGGTAGAAGAAATTCCTCCGAGAATGTAGAAGAAATTCCTCCAAGAAGATAGAAGACATTCCTTCTAGAAGGTAGAAGCCATTCCTCCGAGAAGGTAAAAGAAATTCCTCCGAAAGGTAGAATAAATTCCTCCAAGAATTTAGAAGACAGTCCTCCGAGAAGGTTGTAAGGCTGGAAACCTCGGTCCAGTCAAATTAAAGATTTGTATTGGTGAGATAAGAAACGATAAACTTGAAGACGGCATCTACTACAAATTTTCAAATAATTATCCAGAGGTATTTTACAACCAAAACATTTGAATTCTTGTATGTTGTTTGAAACGAGGGTGACGCGCTCGGCATAGATGGCCCAAGCGGATCACTACGAGCAACTGAATCCCATCAGCGGTTGAGGGCAGCTTTGATAGCTAGCTGCTTGCGGGGAGCTTTTCTTTGTGTACTGAAGAACACCACCACTCACCACACGTGGTGACAGATGGAATTCAATTTTGAAATCTGTGTTAGGGAAAGCGCTTTTCGCAGGCAATCGGTGTGCTGCTGCTGCTGCTACTGACGACCGACCACCACACACGGTGATTGAATGAGCACCGTTCAGTGAGACCGGATGGAATTCGATTTTGAAATCTGCGTTAGGGAAAGCGCTGTTTGCAGGCAATCGGTGATAACTTTGATCCCCATTGCAACAGTTGTACATTTGGGCAATTTTCAATAGTGACCTATTAAAAATTGATAAAGTGTTCATTTAAGCAGATTTGTAGAAAAATTTCCAATCGATTGGCTTTTTTAGAATTAAAATCCATCCGCTATTGACAGAGTTATATGTGGTCAAAACCTGACCACTTTTCGTGATGCGGTCAATTTTGGTTTTTTGAAGTAGCACATCCAATACGTTGCCGAAAGACGTAATCCTACGTTAAAAAAAAAACAAAACATTCAATTTGATTGCATTGGTGAAAATATTATCTAAAGTTCTGAAAGTGTATCGAATGCATCATTTATGAGAAATCAATGTATGTATTATAAGTTAATTAAAAAAAACCTGTTTTCTGGGCGTCATCCAATGCTCATTATTAGAAAATATTATAAAATATGAACCATTAGAGATATAAAATTGGTTTCTTGAGCAAAGTTGCTTCAAATGAGCTGTTGTAGAACTTTGTCTATCTTTGTGCGGCCTGAATTAAATGAAAACACGAGAAGTATAATAAATATAAATAGTATGGATAACAAAAGCTGTATTTAAGCTTTTTGGTGTAGATTTTTAAATCATAGGCCTCATGAGTTTGATTCACCCATGGTTATCCATACTATTCAAATTTATTACACTTCTCGTGTTTTCATTTAATCACGATTCGCGAATGAACTTAAAATCAAATCTAGTCCATGCGTTGCGAAACGAACTGGATCAATGCCAAAATAAAAGTCAGCTGTTCGCTGGAAGTTCGTCACCCTCTCCGGATTGGCGGCACCGTTTTCGCAGTCACAGGGGAGCCGTTTTTATTGCACAACGATGAAGTTCAAGCAGCCAAAAACGAAACGGAAGCTCAAGGTTACGAATGCCGTTGCTGCCATCTTCTTTATTTGTTGTATGGGTAGAAGGTACACAAGTATTCTGCCTCAAATGACGCATAAACTGCGTATCGAATTCCCGCTAAATACGGAAAAGATTAATACGATCTTTGACCGTTCATCATCAATCATGACCCTGAACTTCCCGCATGGATGGACCCTGCGTACGTATTCTAAATGGCTCTTGCAGGAGTCTAATGGAAGTTCAGTACCTACTCCAGAGCCATGACATAGCGCGATGCTTCCTCTATCATATGCTATCGACTGAACAAATCTGATGAACCTCCCAGCAACTAACACGCACACGCACACACACTGTAATAGCAATAATGGGGCATTTGTGTGAAGCTGACGTTAACGATCTACAAACAACACCATCTATTAGTAGGACAGACGCAAAGCCAAATGGATGGATGTTGGTTGTTTGCTCAGTTAATTTACATCCCAGTGTGAAAATACGCCCAAGTCTAAGCTGATTTGATGCCCATGGGCTTGGCGCTAGACGACGCGACGCGACGCGGGGTCTGTGCCAGCGCAGTGTGAAGCGAAACACGAACGTGTGACAGCTCCTCCGCGCCGTCACCGCCAATCTATTCTGTGATGTGATAACACATCGAACATCACCGGGATTGAAGCATTGAAGGTACCTACATAACGTACGAGGAAAACCGATTATGATGAGCATGAGATAACTTGACCGAGTCGCGACCAAGATCGGAAATTATTAGCATGCGGAACCCGCTCACCGCTCAATGACATTGCCGTTCTGAACATGGCTCAAGGCTCTGACTTGCCGGGAGGATGCGAAACATTAACTTTGAGATTGAAATGATAATTTTAGACGATTATGTAGCGGCCTGCGGTGATGACAGCACCGTCGCACAGTGGGGCCAGGCCGGACAAAAATCATAAAAACAACTTTGAGTTTTCAAATTTTTATATTTTTCCTACTATGTTTGAACTTGCAGGTACCAAAGTTTGAGGTTAGTCGGATAAAAAATGAAGCTTCTAGATTTTTTAAAGTTGCTATGGTATGTAAATTTTGCAAGAAATCATAATGCAAAAAAATCGTTTGAGGCTTGTCACGTATTTGGTGACTTTAAATATTAATCATCTGTATACCTAAAGATATGTTTTAATAGCAAATTTTCTCAGAAATCCATCGGAGTACTTAGATTTTTTGTAAATTTAATGTATTAAAAGTTATAGTCAGAAATATAAGAACATGATTTTTTTGTCTAAATATATGCCTTCTAAAATTTCACAGCGTCATCTACATATCGCTTGACGGGAAGAAATGAGCCACACCTATCCCATTTTATACAAAATTTTATGTAGTTTTCGAAAATTATAACGTCGTTTTGGGCCGATTTACGCCAAGGTATCAAATTTTTTTTTTTTATGATGCGCTAGTTATTTTGTCAAATATATTTGTAATACATCTGAAATTTTTTTACCAGCATGACACTTACACTGAACATTCAATGCTGTTTATGTAAAGTAAGATAGAAAGAACTTTGATTTAAAAACAAACTATTTTGTTTCTTTCCTTTGGATGAAGTGCCAAATTTACTTTTCGTTGCTCCCTGCCTTCCTACCTCCCTGGCTACGCCCATGGTAAACACTGATTAAAAAGTGACTATCATATTTATTTTAAACCACATTGCGCTCTGCCGTTGTGTTGACTTCCGCAAAACTAAAGAATTTATGTTGTCGTTCCCCAGCTAAGCATCGATAGAGTGGGCAAACCATTGTATTCAGAGTGAGCATAGCATAGCTGACTGACGTTCATTTATAGTTTGACAACGAAGTCATTCAGCAGCGTTTCTCTGAATTTAAATGCTCTCCAGTTGCTTTAATCAATGTTCTAGTTTCATCTAGTTGAAATGGGTTCCAAATCCTCTGGTGAGCAACGAAGTTATGTTTTGTTTACCATTTGTATTTTCCAACATTTAGAAATTTCCTTAAAAAGAAAAGATATCTTGGAATCAATGGAATCTACATACGAAATATAAGATACCTACTGCAAAAAAACGGAAGACGATCGAGAAGTTCATTCGTGATCGGGTGAATTGCGATGTTGAAGCTACAATCAACCTGTTGGCGATCGGAGGAAATTAGATGTGAAGTGTAAGTCAGTGCTTATCCGGAACATCGCGGATTCTCAGCTCGAGTGCATCAAGGGGAAGCAGATTTGGCTGACGTTGCAGACCACATTCGCCCGGAAAGGGATCTCCGGCCAATTTTATCATCTCAAGAAGCTATCAACGATGAAGTTCGATGAATCCGGATCGTTGCAGGCTCATTTGTTGAGTTTCGATCGGATGGTGAGTGACCTCGATTCCAGCCGAGGAATCAAGCTACAGGATCAGCAAGTGGTGTTTTATTTGCTTCAAACAATGCCCCCGTCATACAGTCAACTAGTGACGGTGCTGGAAACTCTCTCTGCGGAACAGTGCACGCTAGATTTCGTTCGGACACGATTATTGAACAGAAGTGTGAAACGTGATAACTCACCAAGGAGGAAGCAGTGGAGAATTGACAGCGTTCGCGGGAAAAATCGGTAAATTCGGCGGAAAGAATATAAACTGTTTCTCTTGTGGTAAAATCGGCCTCAAGCGGTCCGACTGCCCGTCATGGAAGGATGTGGAGTCCGGAAAAGACTCGTAGAAAGGAGCGAAGAAGAAGCAAAATGCGCACTGGAGCAAAACGGAAGTAACATTTATTAGTGATTCCCTCCGCGAAAACGATAGTGCCAGTGTGAGGCTAAATGGATCCTTGACTCCGGTGCGTCTGACCATATGGTCTGTGCGAAAGATTGGTTACGTGATGTCAGAAAACTTGAAGAACCAGTGTTCATGAAGGTGGCGTCGGGTCAGACACTGTATTGCCGATCTGCCGGGAAAGTGAACAAGTCTGTGAGCCGTGAATGGAAGGAAAGCAGACGCGGATGCCTTTCATCGACATGCCGCTGCCCAGAAGCTCTCGGCCCCTCGGGCTCATCCATAGCGACATCTGTGGAGCAATGACACCGGCGGCGTGGAACGGTAAGCGATATTTTGTTAGTTTCACTGATGATTTTACGCATTTTTCCGCGGTGTATTTCCTGAATATCAAAGATGAGGTACTGGAAATGTTTAAAACTTACTTATTTATTTATTTATTTGTCGTCAATCAGTGTAGACCGTTTTACAATTGTTGTCTTAAGTGCTATTTTTACAATTTTGTCTTTGTTTATATTTTTATAATATGTCTTAAGAAAAAGTTAAAACATTACTTCTAGTTGACGTTATGCGACGAATTAAAATATTGCTTTAATTTAGTTTTTGTCATTGTAAAGTCAATGTTATCGCAGTGCTTATTATATGTATCCATCATTTGGTTCAAGGGTCCAAATTTGGCATAATTCGTACGATGACGATTTGTAGCAAATATATTTCTATTTCGTAAATGCCTAGATGGTGTATATACATTTAAGGATGACAATAGTTCTATTGAATCAATTCGATGTGATACGATATCGTTTACGAAAGAAATCATAGCAAATTCACGACGTTCTTTTAATTTTTGGATATTTATGAGCATACACCGAGCTGTGTAAGATGGCAGAGGAAATACAGTCCAACCTAACTTGCGGAGTGCATACAATAGAAACTGCTTTTGAACGGACTCTATTCTTTCTTCGTGTGTGATTGAAAAAGGTGACCAAACTATGCTGCAATATTCTAACATCGATCTTACATAAGCAATGTACAATGTTTTTATCGTATACGGATCGTGAAAGTTATAGCAGAAACGTTTTATGAAACCAAGCATGTTGTTAGCTCTGTTAATAATTGTGTTATAATGATCGGTGAAAGTAAGTTTCGAGTCCAAAATAACACCTAGATCCCTGACTCTATCACATTTTTCTACGATCTGGTTTCCTAAAGTGACTGTTATATCGGGTAGCTTTTGTTTTCTACTAATGGTAATGGAGTTACATTTTTTTATATTTAATTGTAGCAGGCTTTTTTGACACCAAGTATGGAATATTTGAATTTCCTCTTTGAATGTGATGATGTCTTTGGCATCTTTTATTTCCAAAAAAAGTTTAATGTCGTCAGCATATATTAAAACTTTCAATTTCTTAATAATGAAAGATATGTCATTGAAGAAGAGAATAAATAAAAGTGGTCCTAAATGGGAGCCTTGAGGAACTCCTGAAGTGACGTCAACGGGATTTGATATCTTTCCTTTGTATTTTACTATTTGATGACGGTCAGTTAAATATGATTCAAGCCACTTGAGGAGTGCGTAATGAATTCCCATTTTTTGAAGTTTAAAAAGAAGCATGGGTATGTCAATTCGATCAAACGCTTTGCTGAAATCTGTATACAACACTTCTACATGGTTTCCGTTATCCATTGCATTCAAGGAATAATTAATTAATTCGAGCAAATTCGTAGTTGTTGAACGGCCTTTAAAGAAGCCATGTTGCATAGTAGTTATTCTGTTTTTAATTTGAAGAAAGAGTTTTTCATTTACAATCGCCTCGAAAAGTTTCGGAATGCAAGAGATAATAGCTATACCACGATAATTACGTATTTCGGATTTTTTACCCGATTTAAAGATAGGCACTAAAAACGAGTTTTTCCATATTTTAGGGAAGTTTCCGGATTCCAGTGACATATTGAAAATCCAAAATAATGGAGCAGTAAGTTCAATTGCTAAAGTTTTCATAAAAACTGGCGGAACACCGTCAGGGCCAGGACCTTTAGATGCATCTAAATTGTTTAAACCCTTTAAGATATCATGAACCTTGATTTGACTTACGCTGATGTCACTTGAAAATTCTGGATATGATTCAAAATATTCACGGTCACGGTCCTCTTCTGAAAACGTAGTATATATTTCTTGAAAGAAATTTGCAAACAAATTGCATATATCATCCGAGTTCTCACCTATCCTATCGTCCAAATGCATCTTTGAGGGAAAATTATCAGATTTTAATTTGGTTTTCACATAATTGAAGAAGTTTCTAGGACAAGATTTTATTTCAAGTTCAGTTTTTAAATTATACTCCTCAAATGCCATATTCACGGCCAAATTTAACTGATCGCAAATGTCTAAATAGTATGCCAAAGTTTCTTCACTATTATATTTTTTATAAAATTTGTGCGCTTTTTGCTTTCGATTTTTTAAATTTTTCAGTTCCCTGTTGTACCAAACTGAATGTTTTGCATGACTCTGACGTCTTCTTCTTTTAGTTGGCACTTCTTCAAGAATTATTTCAAGCAACACATTGTAGAATACGTCAACTGCACATTCAACATTTCCTGAAGTTCTTAATATTGCTTGCCAATCGACAATGTTCAATCTATTTCTAATGTTATCATAATTTGCTGAATTGTAATCAAAGATTTCATCAAATTCGCAGTCGTTGGTTCTTTCATTTATGTGAACGAATAGAGAATACTCTATTGCTGTGTGAAACATTTCATTTCTCCATATGGGACTTAACGATTCAGTCACACAGAAATCTTCATAAGTATTTGTTAATAAAAGGTCTAAACAACAATTTTGTTGATTTTTCACATGGTTAATTTGATAGAGTCCTAAATTTGCAATTTTGTCAAAAATGAAATGGAGTGTTTCATTTTCCCCAACGACTGGAAGTAAGATGCTTTCATTGTCCATATCAGAAATAAAGTCAACATCGCTATGGCAGAAAATCATATTGACAGCCGCGTTTCACGTTTACGATGTGATAACGGCGGTGAGTACGTCGGTCAGAAATTTCGAGACTTCTGTAAGGTAAAAGGGATTCAGATTGAATTCACAACCCCATACACCCCACAGCAGAATGGGGATAGCGAAAGGCTAAACCGTACTGTTATGGATTAAGCTCGGGCGATGATTGCGGACGCTGGTATTAGCAAGAAGATGTGGTGTGAGGCGGTTCTCACGGCGGTTTATTTGGTTAACCGTAGTCCGACGGCAGCTCTTACATAGAATCGAACGCCGTATGAAATATGGTATGGCCACAAGCCGGAGGTTTCAAAATTGCGGATCTTTGGTAGCAAGGCTTTCTGCTTCGTCCCAAAGGAGAAGCGGGGAAAACTAGATTCCCGTAGCAAGGTTTGTCACTTTGTTGGATACGGTGTGAATGGGTACCGCTTATGGGATGGCCAGAAGATCGTAGTTGCGAGAGACGTCGTGGTCGAAGAGGTGGTATGGCAGCTGGAAAGAGGTGGCCGAAATTGCACTTCAGAAGCAGAGCATCAGAGTACGGACTGTCGTCAGCTAGCGAGGCCACTCCGTGAAGAGCCAGAAGTGGGATTGCAGCAACCGGATATCGAAGAAGAGGAAGATACACCGGAAGACTCGTACGTAGTTCACGTATCCAGACTACACCAGTAAGGCTGAACGACTACTTGTGTGTCGCGTACGCTTTGAGCACGGAGGATTTTGTGGCGGAAGTTCCTGACAGTAGAGCTGCAGAAGTCGGATGACTGGCCGAAATGGAAGATTGCCGTTGAAAAGGAGTTACTATCACTGGCGGAGAACAATACGTGGGAGTTGGTAAACCTCCCTGAATGCAGAAAGGTCGTGGATAAAAAGTGGGTGTTCCGGTTGAAACTCAATCCGAATGGGTCCATTCAGAAGCGGAAGGCTCGACTGGTCGCTAGAGGCTTCCCTCAGCGGTACGGCTTTGACTACTGTGAGACGTACTCGCCAGTGGTGAAAATGTCGACTGTCAGGATGATGCTAGCTTTCGCCAACCAACACGATTATGCTGTTCACCATATGGACGCTACCGCCGCTTTCCTCAACGGTAGCTTGTCTGAAGACATATACATGCATCAGCCCAGAGGATTTGAAGAGGGGGAGAAGGTTTGCAAGCTTCGGAAATCTCTCTATGGGCTGAAGCAAGTCTCTAAATCATGGAATGATCGTTTCAACGTCTTCGCTGTCAGGATTGGATTTCGCCGTTGTAAGGAAGATACGTGCATGTACGTGCGCAACGTAAAAGCGTGACCGGTATACCTGTTGCTGTACGTTGATGACGTATTAATAATCGCCAAGGATGTCTGGGAAATCGACGTTGTCAAACGGATGCTGCAGCAAGAGTTTAGCAAGATTTTGGGGAAGTGCAGATGTTCCTCGGTCTACGCATAGAACGTGACTCGGTGTCCGGTACTATGAAGCTCAGTCAGCAGGGATACGTTGAAGCAGTGTTGAAGCGATTCGGGATGGAAGCGTGTAAACCGGCGTCTACTCCGATGCAAACTGGTCTGCAACTGCAGAAGGGAAGTGAAAGCAGCCATTTGGATAAACCCTACAGAGAATTGATTGGTTGCTTGGTTGAGTGCTGCTATATTGTATTTTATCCAGTTCCAGTGTAACCCTACCAAAGAACACTGGGTTCACATCCAGCGAATTCTTCGTTATTTGAGCGGCACACCGTCACGTGGTTTGGTGTACAGGAGAAGTGAAGTTATCGATCGGCAGATTCTAGGATTCGCTGATGCAAATTGGGCAACGGATGTGAACGATCGTCGTTCTGTGTCTGGGGACTGCTTCCGGATTTATGACGCTACAACTTCGTAGACTACCAGGAAGCACCGAACGATTGCTCGGTCATCGACCGAGGCCGAAAGCTCGGCACTTGCGGACTGTAATTGTGAAGCCATTTGGATATGCAAGCTTGAATATACATGAGTTGAATATACGTGACCAGAAGCCTGTTGAGATACGAAGATAATCAATCGACTATTGCCATAGCCGAATCAGAGGCAGCTTCGAAGAAGTTGAAGAGCAAAAAGGGAGCGTGAAGTACATCCCAACGGGGGATCAGCCAGTGGACATGCTCACAAAAGGCCTGTCACCGATTACCTTTAAGAAGCATTGCATTAATTTGGGAATACTTGAGTGATTAGCTTAAAGAGGGGTGTTGGGTATAATCTCGAATAATCTAACCATTTTGCATTTTGTGTGTATGCCAAGCTAAACCACCCACCTTGTTAGGTATACTCTTGAACATTGAATAAAAGCCATTCTGTAGTTGAACGTCAAGTAACCTGATAGTGTTTTTTTCTTTTTCTCTCAGGAACATCCAGAATTCCAGAATATTAACAAAAATTCTCTAATTCTAATTCAATCGATAGTCATGTATTTTTTAACATCCATTGTATCTCGAAGATTTGCTTCAGGGGATGTTATAATATGGGACAACCCAAGACCGTCATCAACCCGCTATTGTAGGCCAGTTTCTCTCCAGTTCAAAAGGGAAACTGCAAATACGACTCGAGAGAAACATGAAAGAATGACCACCGAGATTAACAACTTATCGGAATTCATCGCTTCATTGCTGGATTCGAACATGTGAAGCATGCTACATATTGCATATAGTCTCGAGTTCATGAAATGGTGCAAATCGGGGCATGAGGGTGAATTCACAGCAACAAAGTTGCGCATTCAGCAAGAGTTTCTTGACAAGATGGGCCTTCATGTCGATAAACCTCGTGCGAGTTGTGGAAACAGCAATGATGGCAACACTGCTCGTAGGTTTTTTGCGAGCGCTGATATTTCCGCAGCTATTATAGGTATCAATGAAGAATTGATAAAACGGTTGCTAACAGTTGCCATCTCATTCTGTGAAGAGATCGACAAGCATAAAGCTTTGCCTAAGAAATAGCACAGCTGTACGTGTCTTTGTATGGATGGTACCGAATTCCAACAACACTGCATACAGTTCTGATATATGGGCATGAAATCATCGATAAATCTATGCTTCCGATTGGTCGAATGTCTGAAGAAGCACAGGAACACGTGAATTAGAAGATACACCGATTGAGAAAGGAAAATGCCCGTAAATGTTCCCGGAAGATGTTTTTAACGGCTTACTAGTTTCGTCGGATCCCACAATTTCAGAGTATCGAAAGGAAACAGAACGAAAGCATGATTTACCAGAAAATGTTAAAATGCTTTTGAAGATGGAAGATGATAACAGTGATTAAAGAATAAAATGAACGAAAATAGATTTCAGCCTTTTTATCAAAGTGTAAAGAAAATGTTATATTCGAGAACCACCCTGCGTATCCAATTTAATTTAAATACCACCCTGATTAAAAAAAAAACTCTTAGGATGTTTTTACAATCCTCAGTAAACTATTAAGTAACCGTCAAAGTCAAAAGAGAACTTTTTCATTACTCATCAAGATTGATATATAATCTGTACATTAACTCATTTAAATAGAGAGGAGTTTCTCTACGTAAAAGGTAAAACAAATGTATCATCTTGGTACCTTAAATAATTTGTTTAAAGTAAGCATTTTTTCATAAATTATTATTTTTGAAACCACCCTAGTCAGCTGTACCCATAGGTTAGGGTGTTTTTGCAAAAATCAGAATCAGCACCCAAAATTTACCCTTAGGTGATATTTACAGCATATTTCAACCGTTCTAACATTTTTGTCCAGCTTTTGTATTGAGCGGATCCATAGTGCGTCGGTGCTGATGACAGGTTATTTTTCGTATGCGGATGGTTGAGCTTCATAGGAACACTTGTCAGGTCCAACAGGTTGTCTTTATTTAAACACTTTTTATAAGGGCCTGTTAGCCTCTGTAAATTATAACTCAAAACCTCTCGTAACCACAATGTTCACCTGGGTATGGGTGCGATGCGAAACCGCGATAGCAATGACAATTAATAGCACAGATTGTAGTGCTTTGATTATCAGATTTTGCTACAATAAATTTCAACTCTCTGGAGCCAGTTAGAAATGTCCGTGGAATTAGCATGCAAATTAGCGTAATGGAGAGACAATTGGCAAAAAAAGGTTAACATTACCATTATGACAACTTTATGTTTCAATGAAACACTCCTCGAACAACAATCCTCCACACTTAGAAGACTATCCAAAGAAGCCTTCAATTCCTATACATTTTCATGAAAACAAACAAACTCATCCACTTCACTCAAAATCAGAAATCTGCCAATCAACCGAATCACGATTCCGATACGACCCAAGGCTCAGTCCCTTGCTATTGTCTGTACAACCCGTGCATAATGTGAAGGTGATGATACTTCTTCTATCATAGATAGGTAGACAGAGCGATAGAGAATTATTCTCACCGCAGCTTCTCCTCTCTCTCTCTCTCTCTCCCATTTACAAACTTGTCAATCCGATAGGGCAATAAAATTTGATTACAGTCGTTGTCAGTTGCTATTGCTGCTGGTTGGTTGTCTATACCTACATATATTCATCATGCAGCCCAAGGGCATGTTTCTGAGAATGAACTTCTGTAAGTCTCGGGGTTACGCTTCCCGATGGAAGGTTATCGAGAAGTTTGTGTTACTTCATTAAATTACAAATATAAATTTCTAATCACTGCCCTGTCACGCTCAGACACTTGCAATCGGGTCAGGCAAAATCAGTAGGTGTTACGAAAATTACACCACTCCAATCACGCAAGCTGGTGTTCGCCAAGCTAAGCGAATTAAAATTCGATTACGGCCTGCAATATGTTGTTGGTAATAACAGTTACCACTGGGCTAAAACACCACAACTTGTTGACGGATGTAATAAATTGAGTTGGAGAGCGCACTTGCATCAGCAGTCGTAGTCTCAGTTACACGTTCGTTAGATTCCCTCACGTCGCGACGTCCACCAGACGACGACGATCGACAAGAATCCAACTGCTGCCTGTGGTGGCTATTATTATTAATAATAAAATAATGATTATGTGCATCATGCAACAGGCAACGCAGTGACTGGTTATTAAACGTGCAAACGTGAATCAATCTTGATTGTTTGATTTCAAATTGCGATATCAACTGCACTCTCATCGCGGGGTTGTTGATGCAGCTGCTGGATGGACGTGCTCGCGCGGAGAGAGTGCATTCTTTTATAATTACGGCAGCTAGTTATTCTGGGAGTGATTATATTACTAATATATTGATTCTCTTGTGTTTGGAGTGTTTGCATTCCCGATTAAACGTTGCTCAACAATGGGTGGGTAATTGATTGCGATCTTATCGCTACTGATTATGACAAAGTGGCTCAGCAAAACTAAATCAAATCTGGGCTCAGACCAGAACGCCTCTTACTTTATATATATACCGTGGATTGTTGAAACACGCTCATTTTTTTTTTCAGATAAGCAACGGCGGAATACGTACCTGTAAAGATAAGAAAGTTTCGAAAATAGAGTTAGTGTTGTAAACAGAGATAATAGTTCATTTTTTGTAGGGCAGCACTAATGTACGTGTTGAAGATTGGAAGAATTAAAATAATCACATGATAATGGTTTCAGTGGAGATTTACTTTAGAAAACATTGCAACACCAGCACTACTGAAGTAGGTATTGTGACGTTTCATCACGAATCAATTTAAATCGAACAATTAACAGTGGTCCAGGATGGGATTTTGGCAAGGCAGTAGAATGGTCCCAGTAGGGAGCGTTGAACAACTAGAACTGCGAATAGTTTGATCAAATCTAATGCTCCGTAATTGTGCCCATTATGTTGTGAAGATCAGTACTTTAAAAAGAAGAACTTTTGAGGCAAGACAGGGCGTCGTCAACAAGTTTAAGGAAAAGGATGTACTAATGTCCACAAAAGGTACAGCAAATCATCACATAGACGCCCTTATTCGCACTTCCTATTCAGAAGAGGAAAAGAAGAGCCACCGCAGCCAACTGAAGCTTGAACCGGGTACCTGGGCAATCCACAATACCCGTAGCCAGCAAACTCATTTTTCAGAATTGACATAAGGTATTAATGAAATATGAAGCCTCCCTTAGCTCGGTCGGTAAAGGCGCAGCTACAAAGTATGACTATGCTGGTGGTGGCTGGGTTCGGTTTTCGGTCTAGTCTAGGGTTTTTTTTCGGTTTGGAAAATGTCTCAACTTCCCTGGGCATAGAGTATAATCGAGGACATCAAATCAAGAAGACTGGCAACTCTGCCAGAATTCAAGCGACAGATACAGTAGCACTGCGCTCGAGTGAAGGTGGAAGTAACGCATAGAGAAATGAGCAAATACACAAACCATTCTTCTTAGGTTTTAATCTTTGCTATCCAATTCGTTCGGAGCATTTACCTTTTCGCGGCAAATGACGCGATTGTGACGGTCTCATAGCGGTCGTATGAGAAAATGGTAGAGTTGCTAGTCTTCTTGATATGTTGTCTTTGAAAAAATTGTACTTGCCACACAATTATACTAATGCAAAAAATGGTACAGGCATCGAAAGCTCTCAGTTAATAACTGTGGAAGTGCATCTAGAACACTAAGTTGAGAGCACGCAATAAGCTAATATGCGATAAGGAATAAGGTTGAGATGTGAAGAAGAAGAACCTTTTAAAGTGAGTTGTACATAACAATGTCCAGTGTCATCACTTACTCACACATGAAATCTGCCTCGACCGACCGATCTGCCCCTAAATATGAGCCTGTACAAAAATGTAAAAGATTTAATGAAATTTTGTAGGTCGCGTAAATGGCTTAACATTTGTTGGAGAATTGCAATGGAAGAATTTTTTAAATCACTTATAATACCCTAACTTTGATTCTACTAGTCAAAATATAATCATCAAAAAATAAAATGTTGTTGCTATGACAATGACCAAAAAGCCTGTTGTCTTTCGGGAAGAGTGCCAATTCAGGGAAATGCAACGAAAATTGGTCAGACTTTAAATGCTAATAACTTGGCCAATAACCAATGGATTTTGTTGATTTGTGTGTCGATCGATTCACCAGTGTAATAATATTTGTGTGGTGTGTCACAAATTATAATTGTTAAATATTTAAATAGTAAACAATGAAGAAATATGGAAATATTTAAATTTCCCATACATTTTATTCGGCCGAAAGGTGCTCACCCCATACACAGCCATCAGAAAGTTTCAATCATTCAACGTTGCACGTTGGACGGTTCGACTTCGGACTGCAGCGTGAACATCGTAACATTCTCAGCAACTCAATACATATAGTAAACCCAGGCATGGAAAATCATTTGCTTTCATTTCATACATTCATTTGCCTCTAACTTTTTTCATCAACAGCATTCCGCAAAATGATGTATAGAGCTTTTGTTGGTTTTGTTATTAGCTACAACTTTTGCTTATAATTAAAATCTATATCTCTTATGCATCACAAACTAGATCGGACAGAACTTGTTACTGTTTTTCAGTGAATGTAAAATACATTCACTGAAAAACAGTAGTGGTTTCTGTTCGCTCTGGTTCGTCGTGCATAAGAGATACGAATTTGACTTGTTAACAAAAGTTGTAGCTAATAATAAAACCTACAAAAATTTTATACATCAAGTTGCGGAATGCTGTTCGAGAAAAAAGTTAGAGGCAAATGAATGTAAATGAATGCACGAAATGAATGCAAATCAAAAAGTTGGAGGCTGGTGTACAAGACACAACCGCATTGTTGACGTAGGGCTACGAAATTTATGTTCGATTTTCTAGTTTGTTGTTTCGGATATTGTTTTTGGAATCAAGTGAATTTCATAACTCAACTCTTTTGTAGAAAGTTGTGGTGGCCCTGATTTGGGTGGTTTTGTATAACAGTGTAGTGTGCAACAAAACGGACATCCCTGTTTATCACTCGGCAGTCAGACCTACAATCAATACGAAACTAACGATTTTAAATTGGCTCACTACTTGACTAGCCTATTGGTCCCAAGCAAACTATTAACGTACCCCATTCTAGTCAAAATTCTAGTAGTACGCAAAGTTTGTTTTGATTCGCTATGAAAGTTTGACAGATAAAATGAGGAGTTATTGGTTTTTCCTATGTTTCGAGGGGTGAATCGATTAGCTTGGGACCGAAGAGAGTACCAGAGCTGAGCCAAAAAGTTGAGCACGTTATTTCGGGACCTTCTAGTCTTAGAGTTATCTCTATGGTCAAACGATGACTGCAGTCAAACTTTCTACGTTTCCCTTACTTAAGCATTTAGATTAGCATCCCAAGTAACCAAAAGTTCCGCATTCAACGATAAAACTCACTTCCAAGTTCCATAAAGTTCAAATAAAGTTCCGACAGAACCTTCAAGTTCCATAAAGATCGAATAAAGTTTTGACCGAACTTTCAAGTTCCATAAAGTTTAAATAAAGCTCCGACAGTACTTTCTTCCCAAGCAACCAAAAGTACCGCATTCAACGATAAAACCCATTTTCAAGATCAATAAAGTGCATATAAAGTTTCAACACAACTTACTGGCTACTTTAGAAGCTATAGAAAGCACACGGGGAACTTCAGGTTTCAAAAAGTTCCGATGCGTACTCTTAGCAAACTTCAAGTTAAAAAAAAGTTTAAAAAAGCATCCTTGAGCACTTCTTAGGAACTTAAGGCAAGACTGAAAACAACGTTCCGAACAGGTTCCCAGCGGAACTTCTTAGCAACTTTAAAGTATCTTAAAAGTTCTTTGCGGAACTTCTTAGCAACTTGAAAGTTTATTAAAAGGTCCATCATAGCCCACATAAAGCAATCCACACAAATTTAATTCTTCAAACAGCTCCAATACTACTGCTAATGCTGGTAAATCAATACAGCTTCATACCTGCCTTTAGAAAATAACTGTCATAAAGACCTGATTTTAGCATTAACTTTCATAAAAGTTGTGAACTATATATAGAATTGGTGTAAAGGACACAAAACCTTTTTTAATATTGGCCTAAAGTTCCATTCAAGTTCCGCCAGAAGCTGCTTAGAATGCTCTTCAATTGTGGTAGCGGAACTTTCAAGTTCTTATAAAGACTTAAAAATAAAACTGCTAAGAATTCTATGGACCACCTTCAACCAAGCTGCTTAAGCCAAAAATAGCCTTTTATCAGACCTTTTGGTTACTTAGTATCTAAAAATTGAGCGGCATATGTCCTTAAATTTTAGAAAAAAACAGCTTTAAAAGCACAATTTAAAGAGACACTTTTCTGAATTTCTGGTCAGCAGCCATAATTTTATCAATTATTGGTACAGTGTTGGGCTTATTTGGTTGCGATTATTGAAAGTAAGAGCTATTTGAGAAAACGCTTTTTCCTTGAAAAACCTTAAAATTTTGAAAAATAAAGAAATTATTTTTTTTGAAATTTTGCTCATTTTTAGTCATAATAAAGATCATTCATATTCCACTAATTTGACTAAAATTCGTCCTCTAGGTAAAATGTTAAAAATCGTGCGTTTTACCGAAGACGTCAAATCAAGAAGACTGGCAACTGTTCCCTTCTCCTATACAAATATCAAAGGTCACTGATAACAGCGCCTCTGTCAATCAAAGGTGGAACACAAGTGTTAGTGAGACTGCTCATTAACAGTGACTGTGTCTGTGTGTGACCTAATTTCACCGAAAAGAATAATAATAACACGGTACTCGTTGTTGTTTTTGTTTTGCTCTACAAAATTTCACGGCAATTTGTATCCTAATCCCAGCAAGCCGGTGGTTTTCCAACTCCAAACCGAAAAACTTGTCATGGTGGATCAAGTAGAGGATTGAAACTCAGATCGATAGCTAGTGAAGGTAGGTTTTGCTTGTGAACGAGGAACCGAAATATTGTTTGTTTTGCCTGTTAGAAGCAATAAATTATAAGGAATTGGCAGCTTCCACCACCATTGAGTGAACTACCGTCATTCGGAAGCTGCTGAAATTTCAAGGATTCTAAACGAAGAAAGAGCAACAGGATCTAATGTTGGAGAAAATGAAAATGAAAGTTTGAAGGGCTACAATCCCAAACGGTACGTATTGATAAAGAATATATTTCCATTTAAGATGTTGTCAGAACATGAAACCACCGGATAGTGATCCTCTGTATGCGAGTCTGTACACACTAAGATTTTGTTTTCGTGTTCGGTAAATTTTACCGAAATTAGAACAGCTGAAAGGTCGGTAAAACTTTGACCTTCATTTTAAAGTCCATTGAATTAAAAAAATAATTTCAAAACATGTTCAACCTTGTTTAAACGATCAAATCTTGTCATTATAGTGTAGATTTAGTTTCAAAGTAACTGAAAAGCAATTGAATTAAATTGCATAAATTTCACCGAACAGTTCAGCTGTTCAGATTTCGGTAAAAATTACCGAAGTCGGCGAAAATTTCTAAGTGTGTATGCTTTAACAATTCTCGATGAACATTTCAAATGGTCCTATCTGCTTTGATCGATTCTCTTCATCGACTTTCTCTTTTCATAACCACTGCCATGCAAATAGATTTCGCGCTAATTCTACCACGTAGTTTGATAAAGGAGGTTCTTATCTAGCGTACAAAACGTCAAATACAACAGGGAAAGGTTTTGCAGCTTAGTTATTAACGAAAGAGAAAGTCGATGAAGAGAATCGATCAAAGCAGATAGGACCATTTGAAATGTTCATCGAGAATTCTTGGAATTGATCGACCCCTTCCAGATAATGATAACAACAGTGTCGGATTGGCCAAGGACATTCAAATAGTCAGCGAGTACTTACTGTACCAAGTTGCCGAGCGTCACAACTTATCTCCCCCCGCTGTGGCCAGGTGCCAAAGCCGTGCGGAACGGCCATGCATTTTACTAATGCTCCATAAGAATGCCCATAAATGCATCACTAAAGGGCTTAGAAAAAGTGGAAGATAATTCTGAGATAGCAAATTAATGATCGAGGCAGGTCCCACCATCATTGTGAATGGCATCATTGCCATAGTTTTAATTTTCAAAACAAGTTTAATTACGCATCTGTTTAGTTTCAGCTGGAATTTTACTCGTTGTCAGCATAACGTAAAGAAAGAAACGTTTCACTTTTTGCGACAATCATAACAAAACCAATAATCGACAGCTATTTATGTCTACCTATGTGTGTGAATGCACTCGTGAGTTTACACACACCATCATACACAGGTTCCCATTTTTACTCAGAAGAGGCGTTGCCGTTACTGTCTCCTGAGTTTTGGAAGAGTTGCCAGTCTTCTTGATTTTTAGTCTTCGGTTTTACTCAAATAACTTCATACAGGTTATTCCAATAAAGTCCAAAACTAAAACGATAAATCAATAAACATCTGTTTAACCAGCAGCCAAGATGAAAAAAAATTATTGAGAATGCTCTATTAAATGTTCCACTAGGTTGTAGTGGTTGTACGCTCAATTTTGCGATACACTGTAGGTGAATGAATAGAACAAAAAAAAATGACGATATAGTGTCAAGATTTGTTTGGTATAAATAATATAGTTGTTTATCAATGATTAACTATTGTAAAATGATCAAAGTGTTAAGCCGCAATCAACCAAATGGTACTACTCAATATAATTTTTTGTCTTTGCTTTCTCTATTCATTCACCTACATCAGCAAAATACAGAATTCCACTTTTTTCAAACTAGTTCGATAATTTACTAGGCTCAGTCGTGTGTGATACTTTGCAGAGCCAAAAATCAGTAATGTTTGAATTTAAATTTTAAACAGCGGTAATTCTAGGTTAGTATTGGGTATCAATTACTCGTGGCGGGCTCGAGGTTAATAGGTAACAATTTCGATTGGAAGGAGCTAGGAAGGAAACTGGTTTCTGAAGCCTCCTTCAGATACTACTCTCAGACGGTTGACCAAATCCCGGCTGGTCAGGGGCAAGTAGCACAGAAACAGGAGGGATAATAAGACTGGGACACAATGGCTGGAAATTGTTTGGAAAGGAGGGGATGGTCACATCAAACTCTAACATCAGACAAACAAAGGAATTCGTAGATCGCCTGCATGTAGGGAAGATCACAGGTTCTTAATACATCTATTACTTGGGCCACTAGGGTATCATTACCCGGGCAATACCAAACTGCGTGACCAACCACCTTTGCGAGAGAGTCTGCCTTCTCATGACTTATTTCGATGATTTCTAGAAAGTCAAAGCTCGCCAATGCAAATCAACATCACCATCGGGTAGGGCAAGACTTCCTCTATCTGACGGTTATGTTGGTTTGCGTGGACGTGCCTTGAATTCATAGAAATTCTAAATAGAAGTCATTATTTACAACAGCTGTTACGCCCTAATTCCAGCTCTATCTAGATATATGATCTTTCGACCAGCAACTTAACTTAGTCATCTGCTCTCTTACCTTTGAAAGGAAATAAGACGAGTGCCAACCTTGTTTCATCGACCGAATAGCCTCAATCGAACTGAGACAGTATTCATTGAAGACGCCGAAGCCAGTGATCCATCAGTGAGCAGTCTTCTATTTTTGCTGAAAAGTACCAACTAGTCAATTCCGTTGGTACTTTTCAGCAAAAATACGGGGAATTGAGATAGGTCTAAGTTGATCTGGAACTCCTTGAATAGCCTGTTTCATGGAGAGAAAAAGCCTGTTGTTTTTACCATTATGGGATGGATAATAACTAGGTAGGTCATGGCTTTTCATTCACATTTCCTGGCAGTTAGTGAAAGGTCATTTCGATTCAAGCTCCTGCCTGGGTAAGTTGAACACTGATTAGCTGCGTCGTGGGTGATTTGCCCATAATTAATATCGGCGGATTTTCACATTTGTGGCGATCCTGCCAGGAGACGAACCTGGAATCTTGGAGCCCCCGATAAGTAATAAAGGGCAAATCACCCACTTGCAAGGAGAATTGGAAATTTGAACGCGACCGGGACGGCCGTTTTGAATGCGAGTGAGGACGCATTTGCAAAAATCGTCTCCTCGCCGTGGCAAAGTCACAAGAGAGAACGCGACCGGGACGGCCGTTCTTAGAAAACGAGTGAGGACGGATTTGCAAAAAATCGTCTCCCCGCAGTGGCAAGGCCACAGAAATAGAACGCGACCATCCGTACGTGGCCCGCAATGGCACCACGTTCAGTGGCCGTAAGATGAAATACGTAGTACATTGCTCGAGCCATGCCGGACAAACGGGTGAGGACTACCTTACCCCGACCCAGCGGGTTCAGGGTTCAGCGCTAGATCAGACGACTGAAGGAGCTGCTCTCGCTGGCTCGCATATACCTGGAACAGCGTGCTACTAAGGCTTATCAAAGAGGTTGTTGAGCTGCGGCTCTTCAAGGAATCACTCAGTTCCCCGGAGGAACGTTCAAACTCAAGTGACGTCGTAACGGTGCGGGAGAAGACCACAAACGATGCAAACACGCCCATCTCTCAGGGAATTTCACCGATTGTGGATCAAACGGACGAGTGTAGCAAAGCCAGTCTCCGGCATTATGTGCACAATCATGGCATCCACCAGGTGCAGTTCATGGACAAGATGTCCACCTCGGAGATGCAGAGCTTGTTTGACGATTCAGGACATTGCGAGGACATTATGACTTCGTCGATCCATTCCAAGGATTCTTATGTACACACGCAGGATCGTGCTTGCGGAAGCGACGATGACATTGATGCCGAGAAGCAGTGGCTTGTCGATATGTACGAAGCTCGAATTGAGGAGCTAGTTAAACAGCAACAGGCAGACGAACAGCAGAATCACATGTCCAACAATGATCGCGTTGAAGCTTTGCTGCTGAAATTGTCCTAGTCGAACAGCAGATACTGGGATCTGGCTCCACACTACTGTGAAAATCACCAGTCGATTAACATTGTCAAAGTGAGTTTTAATTCTAGACGCAGCCGATGCCACCGATGTTACTAGAAAAAAGATAAGGCGATTTGTTTTTGCTGAAAAAATGGGAACTACTGATTTTAATGTAAAAATTTACACTGGTGGTTCAGCATATTTTTACTAATCTCTATAGGATAGATTGAAAGAAGAAAATATGCAAGACAACAGCACCAATTTAATCACAACAATAACAGGCTTGTTTATCATTGTCATGGCAACCACATACCAATTTTGTTTTTCATCGTTCGGATAACTACATAACTTTGGTTGCAATGTAAGTGAAACTCAATGATTTCTTATGTTATTAATTCACCAAAATCTTACACACACTTTAATCTATTGGCGCAACCTCTAAACCTTCATCCACCTAGTTTCCCTAGAATTAGAAATGTGATATATAGTGAAAATAGCGGAAATTGATTCCCAGGATGTAACTGGTATTTCAATTAAACAATATTTTTTTTATAATCACGTCATTTTTACAAAGCCCCTCAAGACAGAAATCCTGGCTGCACCAATACTAGAAGAGCAAATGCTCAGAGTAGTTCATAGAGTATGAACAATTTTTGTCAAAATATACCCCAGCACACTTTTCTAATCAAAATCTTCGTAACCACAAGATTTCTATCCCAAAGCAATTAACCAAACCACAATTGAACTGTCCGGGCTGAATGTAAATCACGCCTACATCACTCGTTCAGTGAAACTCCACCATTCTCTGTTTTGTTCTACAAAGGCCGAGCATGATTTTTTGCCTTCATAGTTTGAATAACAGAACAGTAACATACTTCACATACTGAAGCCGGATTTGCCAGTTCGTTCGTGCCTTTCTAACGCAAAATAAAAGGGTTGGCAAGCAGTTGTACAAGTGGCTCATCAGTACGGGTGGTAGCTACTGCTGAAAGGAATTCCTTCCAGTCCAGCTTCACCTGTGAGGAAAATTTTCTCCAACAATGAAGCTCATAGGTTGGGATTGAACGGGATGATTAGTGGAAGGCATTTCTTAAACCATATGCTGAAAACCACAATGTGAATAAATCTACGTTTATTTTCCCAGTTGTGATCAAGTGCGAGTTGTTGAACTGCCATCATCAACACCACGAATCATGGAACCTGGTGTATGGCTATAGAGGGAGTCGGACGGACGTTTTGCACCGCAACGATTTATCACTTTTAAACGTTTCCCAAAAGCCTTAACCCAAAACCGATTCCATCGTCGTCCGCTGGTTGTTTCGGTCCGGTCCGGTGTGGAAGGTGCAGCTGTGATTTGTTTTGAGTACTGCTGGCCACAATCTGTTCCCAGACACATGTGCTTGGAAGTGGCCACCCCAACAACGAGAAGCTTCACAATCCAAGTGTTAGATCAACCATTAGCAACGGCTCTGGCTAGTTTGAAATTTCAATAGCTCGCGTAAATCTAAAAATAGGGCTTATTCATATGCGCGTTCACCGATCACCGCTTCTAGATGCAAGGCAATAGGTTCTATCTGTAATACCGTTGATGCTGTTGCCGAGTGTGGGGTCAGTTAGTGTTGTTTGCATGCACAGTCTGTCAGAGGTTGGGTTGGAGGGGGAAAGGGGCAGGTTCGATGGACATTCAAATCGAAAATTTTAAGACCAGCATAGAAAATCTGTACGTGAGGTTCTGATATACTGTATGCTGCAACCAAATATACAATCGCATATATCGGCTGCAGTTGCTGTGGCATGTGAGTGACGTGAGATGTGTGTGAGTTGAGCAATGTTTTTTTACGAAATATTTTATTCAACACTACAGTGCACATTCTTCGGTTGTCTCGGTATCTTGTTGAGTCTGTTGTCGGTATTCTGGTGGAGAATGAAGTTTTGGATGGCCACATCTGACAGTGAGCTGCATTTTGCATTTAATATTTCACAACAGATGGGATTCAGAGGTTAATTTATCAAGAAAACAGTTGATCTAGCATTTTGGCACTTGCAAAATGAGTTGCAGCATCGTTATACATATTTTTAAATTATTGACAACTGAATGTGGGTAGTGGTTTTTACAGCTTCATGTAAGATAGGCGCAGGTTCAGATTCAAGACATATATGTGTAATTATGTATCAGTTTTTTTTTTCTTTTCTTGTACAGGCTCAATCGAATAAACTACAAGCCAAATTATAATTTCCGTTACACATTATTAACGTCCTAAATATAAAGTTAAAGGCATTCAATAGAATAATCTCGGTCGTCTCGAGGTTAATGGATGACAATTTTATGGATGTGGAGAGGGAGAAGGGGATTTGAAGTATGATTTATTATACAAAAAATTCACTATTTCTAAAACATGCACTTAATCCTATCACAGAGAACAGACGTCCAACTTCCACCAGAAACTTGTGAAAAGATAAGTGGGAACGTCGCCATTACAAATTTTCCACTTTCAACTAATTTTGTGCTAGTATCGATAAATTTTCGGTTGAAAATTACCACTCAGCGCTACTTGCACGTAGTGTCTAGAGTAAGTTGTGCAACGCCAGCGCCATCATGTTGTCAAACAGGGTTTTTAAGTGGGGAACCCAACTAACAATTTTCACAATGTAAATGCTTTAATTATTTCATTTATACAGCCTCAAGCTGTATTAAAACGTTATACGATATGAGGCAACCTTTACTCAACCTCTATACAAGCAAATCAGACGAACTTAGTCAGCTACTTATGGCTGTTGGGACGGTTGGAACAAGCCGCCCTTATTGCATTTCCATTTACGCTTCTAAACAGCTGTTATCCTGCTTTGCTGCGGAGAAGTCAACGGACACGCAGCGTCACCCTTCTGTCCTGAGTGTGGCAACGTCGATGAAACGCCGGAGCATGTGGTCTTCGACTGTCCAAGGTTCGAGGCAGTGCGAAGGGAGATGCCCGGCCTTAACGTGGACAATGTCGTCGTTGGAATGTGTTGAGATGAGGACACTCGGAATGCCGTCAGCAGGGCAGTCACACAGATTATTTCGGAGGTGCAGCGTAAATGGAGAGAAAAGCTGCGATCTAGCAACGCCAGCTAGCACTGAGAGTACGACAAGTGCATGAGCACAGCCACCCCCCGAAGTAGGCGCTTCACAGTGCTCCTGGGGGGATCCAGGCAGAGGAGAGAGTAAGGAATGGGTTTTACTTACAATCTAAGGTTAATATTCTTTAAGAAAGCATATATGAGTTTCATAAACTCCAAATCGCGTCGAGCGAAAACATCCCGAACTGGAGCATTTGGTTGTCTTCCTAGAGCCCGAAGGGAATCGTATAGCTTAGATCTGACTCCACGATGCTCAGCACATGAGAAAATAATGTGATCTACGTCCTGGTAGCCTTGTCCACATTCACAGAGACTGCTGTCCCCCAGCCCAACATGGAACAAGTAAGCGTTTAACGAATAGCGATTGGATATGAGGCGAGACATCACACGAATGAAGTCTCGATTCACCTCCAATCCTTTAAACCGAGGATACTTCGACACCTTTGGGATGACCGAATATAGCCATCGTCCCAAACTCCCTTCACTCCATTTATTTTACCAACTGGCGAGTGACAGTTGACGATAAATCAAGCTGAACATTGAATTAGGTCCTAAGTAACATCCACAGATTCTCTTCGTCGACTTTATCTTTGCATCACCATGGCCATATAAAGACATTCCCAGGTTTTTTCAGCATACAGATCACACCACAAACACAACAATAAAACGGTTATGTGCTCAAGTTATTAACGAAAGAGAAAGTCGACGAAGAGAATCGATCAATGTTACTTAGGACCTAACGCAATGTTCAGCTTGAAATGAAGAAAAATTCGTTGTAGGCGATTTGCCGATCTTTACGATCGCCTTCCATGTTTCATAGCACCCACCTTTGCAAGCGAGTCCGCCTTCTCTCTCATTGCCCGGAATCGAGCAATGAGATGGGACCCATGCAAGGGTAATGACAAAAGTTCGCCCAAAAACACACAAGAAACACAATCAACACAGGCGCAAGGTGGCAGAGTGACTTACCCCCTAAGCTACTCCATCTCAGGTCATCTCAGATTTCCAAAAACAAAACAAAAACAAGAGCTGTCAAAATACTGGATTGCCATACATGGAATTATGTGTAGAGTGACCACCCCCTTGGTTAGAGGGGAAGTCGCAATTGTAGACGGTTCGCTTCACGGGGTAGTCCGGTTTGTGGTAGAGCTTGCACGGAATGTAGTCTTGAAACATCTCTTGGCCGTCGAACACAATCCGGGCACTGTGGACTTGATTCAGGAAATTCAAGTATCCGTTCGTCACCAATATCACTTTACTGTTAACAACGGAACAACGCAAAATCCTGGGGGCAAGACAGCTGTACTCAGAGTAAATATATTTACAGCGAGTAAATTTGAGTTACTCAAATTTACTCAAAAATTATCAAAGTAGTCTCGATTTTCTGATCAAAGGAAAATCTCATCTGACAGCATATTTTGTTTGATCATCATCTGACAGCATATTTTGTTTGAAGCATCTGTTGGCCCATTTGACAGATCGAATCGCTCGTTTAACAAATCGAATTGTGGACAAACGAAATGCTCCTGTGGTGGTTTGACTGCACGACGTCAAACTTGTCGTTCGTTTGTGGCTTGGATGCCTTTTAGGCGCCTTCCCTCGTTGGTGAGGATTGACTCAGCCTAGGACGATACAGAAGTGACGAGAGTTACCTAGAGAGGGTCTATACTGGACCCTCTCTAGAGTGAACCGTTCCAAAAGGGGAATGCTCCTTTTCGGTTACCTGAAGTACAACCTGAGCTTTAAACTTTTTGGTCTTTGACTGCTGATTGTGGTATATCATGTAGCTGCTGATTCTAGGCCAGATTAGGTCAGCTCTAGCAAGCTTCGTGGAGTTTGTTAAGGTTCAACAATTAAATTTGTATTCTTCTTATTTTTGAAATATTCTTTGATCATCATAATTAGTATCCACATACATCACATTTTCTGTTGTATTGAAATATAATAAATGCAGGAAGAAAAAAGATGGTTAAATTTTCATCTCTATTCCAGTTGATATTCATGAAACATGAGCAGTTTTGGCGTGTGGACATACACTTCCAATGAATTTTCCCACTACATTTAGAAAATGATTATCGAAGGATATTTCAAAAAGAAGAAGTAAACAAATTATTAACCCTTAACATTAATAATCAGTCCATGGCCAACAACCAAAAACAGTGCCGTACCGTTTTTGGAAACACGGCCTCATATGTTTATTTCCTCAATGTTGTGCCCAGAACACAACATTTCATGAAATATCAAGCGTTTAATCCCTAAAGAATGATCGAGTGATATCATAAATCGAATATGAGCTTTTAATGAATTTATAGATAGCATAACATGCAAAAATCATATGTTACCAATAATGGGAAAACACTGTATTATTTCTATTATGTTTATATATTTTTGTAAATTTCGTTTTCATAGAGGTTTTCATTGAGCTTCTGGAAATTAAAAAAAATATAAAAACGCAAACTATACAAGAATTGGCTTTATTGAATTATTGTAGCCTAATCCGAACCTATCAAACTACATAGAAATTCTAAGAAAGCACTTCAACTTACTTAGTTTGACAGCATCGTTTTCAACAATATTTTCAATATAACAATCAGGTTGCTATGAGTATATAAGATATTGAGCAACGTGATTTACTCAGAGTTACTCAAAATTAACTCCGGTTTTACTCATGATCGAAAGCTGTCTTGCCCCCAGGCAAAATCCAAAAAATTGACGGGAGGAAAAAAATTCGCTTGCATCTACAAGCACAGCACTCTTCGATCAACACTTGGGTGGATCTCATCGGCCGTGAATTAACATTACGATTAGACCCTTCGGACTATTACCTCTATGCTATTACTTCTTGAGCAACATGTGATAATGTCCTATGAGTCGAATGTAAATAATGACTTTAAAAGTCAATTGCTCACGACTCACAAAGCGCTCACGTAAACTAACTACACCACCTGATAGAGCAAACTTACTCTACCAGGCGTTGCTGTTAGTTTGCTTGAATGAGTCTTAATCTGCGAGAAATCGACGTTTCAACACCGACAAACCGACATGAATGATCTTACAAATTACAAAGAAATTTCTGATCAAAGCACAAAACTGACATCTGCCGCCGTGTTCGCGAAAAATGTAGATAAAACATTTATATGGTTTTGAAAGATGGGATCACTACACATTTGAATCTGCCTTTATGGATTCTCGATCAAGAGTTAATTTTAAGTTTCATGTCGGTTTTTCGGAGGTTTAAAGCCATTGTTTGCATTTTGAACATAGGTCCATTCCACATGTTGATCTAGACTTGACTTGACAGTTCGTTATATAGACCATTTTGACGTTTAATCAGTTGCAGTTGCACCCTTATCTAATATAACCCCAGATAGTACCGTAAACTGGGGGCAAATTGATCACTGTTTATCGTTAATATCGCAATACATTTCTGCAAAAAAATGAATTTGACTAACTAATGGTATTTCACCAGTAATTATGAGAGCTTATTACCATAGAGGTAGCTCTAAGACTAGAAGGTCCCCAAGAAACGTGCTCAACTTTTTGGCTCAGCTCTGGTACTATCTTCGGTCCCAAACTAATCGATGAACACCTCGAAACATAGGAAAATCCACGAACCCCTCATTTTATCTGTCAACCTTCCATAGCTAATCAAAACAAACATAGTGTAGTACTGGAATTTCGACTAGAATGGGGTACGTTAATCGATTTGCTTGGAACCAATACGCTAGTCAAGTAGTGAGCCAATTTAAAATCGTTAGTTTTCACCGGTTGTTATTACTTATCTAGATGGATGTTTTGCTTATATTAAATTTGAAAATCTCGATTTGGGGTTAAATCGGATCAACCCTTCAAATAACTTGCCAGTGCATTTCTAGTTAATGTGCATTATGAATTTTAGTTAGAATCGTTATGGCAAAGTGTATTTTAACCTTCCTAATGCATTAGGAAAAATATACAGTGTTTCCACGCCAAAAAGGACCAAAATGCACCAGGAAGGATTAGTAAAAGTGCCAAAATAGATTTCATAAAATACGCTGTAGCGCCTAAATGTAGACAATATCTTGAAATTCGTCGGAAATTTGACGAAAATCTCCTAATTTCTTTGACTTCAGTGACAGTAAGTTTAGTTAAAAATTCACTTTCAAGTTGATCACAACAGTCGTTGCAGTCCTATAACCGTTTGTTTGAATGATTGCGAATTGCGAGCTTTGAACTCCACTGAAATAAATTGAAATGTATGAAGTAAAATGTACTTTTTTGATGATAAAAACACATCAAAACAACGCTTGATATCTATCACTGAAAATTTTCAAAACGATAGGGAAAACACAAGGCATAATAATGATTAATTTCTCCCGGATTACGTTATTTCATAAATTTGGAGAACACATAACTCACTTGAGGCCTTACTTGGATTTATTTAAATGAAGGTATTCTATGATAACATGTTTCGAACAATAACATACCGCTTCCCATTCAGTGGCACACATTTTCCCGGTTAGCTAAAGTCGCTTTTTATTATTTCAATTATTGTTTTTTTTTCTTCCATTCAACTTCCTCACATTAATTTTCCGACTGTTTATTTACCTTTCTTTCACACATCTAGCCGGAAAAAAAAACGGTAGGTACGATCTCACTAGGTTACCGAAATGATGCGGTGCACACTGGGTACAAAAATCGTATAAATATCTCAAAATTCAACAACTTCACTGTCGCTGGAGAAACTTGATCAAATTATTCCTTCTTTTTTTTCTTGATTTGTTTTCCGTAACTGAGTACCAATGCTACCGACGCCAGGGAGACAGCTCCCACACCTGGATCCAACCTATCGGCCCATTAAACACGGCACCAACTGGGATTGAAAGGGCCTCTTTGGAGTGAGAGGCAGGCACGTTTACCACTACACCACCGGTGCTGCTAAATTATTCCTTCCTACAGGAAATAAAGCTCAGCAATCGAATGGAACTGGTTTTTCATCATGCGCTGGATTGTTCAAGTTGGGGTTTATACGGATTTTGATTCAAAATGCCTTATTTTGAAATTCCTAAATACCTATCAGTTTTTTTTTTTTAAATCGTTATACCTAATACGGTTCTTTCCTATGAATTCATTAGATTTTTCCCCAAGAATAACATTATTTGATTTTCTCAGTGAAAACAAGACTTTTTATTTTAGTGAGAATACGGAAATTGGGGCAAAACAGTTTAAACCATTTTTATTGGATTCTTGTGATGTTTTTCTATTGAAAACCAAATAAGGATTATTTTTATCATAACGATTAAAAGTTTTGAAAGTTATTCAAGATTTAGGGTTTTTAATCGAAAATCCCCTAAAGCCCCAACATGCACTAAACTGCGCAAGATGAAACCAGTTCCATTCGATTCCTGAAATTACATTATTACATTGAGATTGATGAGATTACAGGTCGGTCGTAGTTCGATTTTTTTTATGTGACTAATTGTAATGTTTTGCTCTAAAATAGGAAATTATATGCCCTATAGAACCACTCCCAACTCAGAACCGTGTGTACATTATATTATAAAGCCAACAGTGACAAAATACTCATTACAGTCTGATATTCTATAAATCTATTTTATCTATAACTCGACGGATTCTGCGGTCCCTTCATTTTCCCGTCCATCGTACTATCCAGAAGTCGATATTTCTACAAGTCGATGCCTCCTTTGGTCGATGATCTTGTGACTTTGGCATGACCAAACACTCTCGGCCCGAGAACAGAGTCTCGGGTAACTAGCTCAGTAGCATGAAACCCCTGAACTGTGTCGCAGGGCCGGCATGTTATTGGGTATTCGGAGTTGTACGACATACGCTGGCTCGTTTGGCTGGCATGGCCACCTTGGTCAAGCCGAGACGGGACCCTCCTTGGCAATTAAGGCCACCGTTCCTGATGGACGATCGAGGATCATTAGCGGTTAGGCTCGCAAGCCATCTTGACTTCCGAGCCGAGCCGTGTGAGATCGTTTTATCCAAGGTCCTGAACGGAGGCAGTCCAACATCCCAGAAACCCCACAAGGGGGGGGGGGGGGAATTACACTAAATGGCACTGCACTCTAAGATACCAGTATTTTCCACACGGACGCCTGTTTGTTTCTCTCCCTAATGTTCTAAGATGGCTATCATCATCCAATTTGCGCATCCATTGTTATTTTAAAGATAAGATTTAACGTTCTTTTTATTTGCAGTGGCATAAGCCCTTTCGCTCTTGTGTGTGTCTACTGTTTTAGGTTTAACAAAACGTGAATTTTCCCAACTAACAACGAAAATCCACGGATTGTAACCAACTGGTTACAATCTATGTAGAGTTAGTTTGAATTCTGTGATCTTGATGTTAAAATCAAAGGAACATTAAAAACATGATTACCGGCTATTATATTGAGTACCCAGGACTGATCACATCCGAACATGTTTCTGGTGTTTCATGGAAATGGTCTGTACATTTAATTTATATCAGGACCTTTCATGAAATATATCAAACAGGTTGTATTGCGTGCCCAGGGCGGATTATGGATTATTAGGCCGAATAGTCATTCGGCCGAACGTTTATTAGACCAAATTCCGGGAAATTATTTGTCAACACTTTGGACAAAAATTTGCTAGCTGAAAAAGAGAATAATCCGCAAATAATAGAAGGCTAAATAAGACAATTCCATATTTCGGAAGAAGAAGAAAAAGAAGAAAAAGAAGAAGAATAAATAATTTCTATAAAAATGCAGATTGTCTACTACTTGAAAAACCTGTAAAGCTTTAATTTTCCTGGAAAAACCTAGAATTCTCAGGGAATTTCCAAATTATCTTTCTATGGATTTTTTAAAGAATATAATACATTTTATTATGCAAACATTTAATTGTTCACGTTATTTTCTTCCACTTGAACGGATTTGTTTTCAGCAACAAAATAAATTTAAAAAAATCAGAGGCCTAATTTTTTTCATGTTGAGTATTTAGCATTCTAATATTCTGTTGTTCATTACATACCAAGTGAAATTCGAGAACGTAATTTCATTTGAATAACTTGTTTAACCAGGCCTTAAACAATCGTCACGTCGTGATTGCCTGAACCATGCGTAAAGAGCAAATCGAAACATCGAACGTCGCGTGAAAGTGGAACTTAATGAAGGCCTAAGTACTACGATATCTCACGACGCCTGAGTGGAGCAAGGATGAATCCTAGGATGCCAGTGAAGGACGCGACTGGTCAGTTGCTCACCGACCCCACTGATCAGCTGAAACGCTGGTTTGAACACTTCGAACAGCTTCTACAAGTTTCGTCGGTCAACCAGCCATCAACATCTCGGCATGAACCGCCAAGAGTGCGACGCATCACTCGCGTCAATTCTGAGGCGCCATCCCTACCGGAGATCGAAGCTGCTATCCGAACCATGAAATCCAACAAGGCTCCCGGGGTCGATCGCATATCAGCAGAGATGCTCAAAGCTGACCCCATGCTATCTGCACAAATGTTGCATCAACTATTCTGCAATATCTGGGACACCGCGACTTTTCCGGCTGACTGGATGCAGGGCGTCTTAGTGAAGGTCCCAAAGAAGGGGGACCCAACTGTATGCGATAACTGGCGTGGCATTATGTTACTGTGTTGTGTTCTCAAAGTTCTATGCAAAGTTATCCTCAACCGGATACAGGAGAAGATCGACGCGACTCTCCGACGGCAGCAGGCGGGATTCCGTGCTGGAAGATCCTGTGTGGACCATATTGTCTCGCTCCGCATAATCTTGGAGCAGGTCAACGAATTCCAAGAGTCCCTTTACTTGGTTTTCATTGACTACGAAAAAGCTTTCGACCGACTCAACCACGAAAACCTGTGGGGCGCCCTAAGGCGCAAGGGAGTTCCGGATAAAATCGTCAACCTCATCGAAGCTCAGTATGAGGCTTTCACGTGCAGGGTGCTGCACAACGGAGCCCTATCTGACCCTATTCGGGTAGTCGCTGGAGTGAGGCAAGGATGTATTCTATCACCGCTACTGTTCCTCATCGTAATCGACGAGATAATGGTTGGTGCGATCGACCGTGTGCCGAACCGTGGGTTGCTCTGGCAGCCTATTACAATGGAGCATCTAAACGACCTAGATTTGGCGGATGACGTTGCTTTAGTATCACAACGGCGTTCTGACATGCAGAGTAAGCTCGACGATCTCGCCGAACGCTCCTCAGCGGCAGGTCTCAACATCAACGTCAGCAAGACTAAATCGTTGGATATCAACACGGGAAATCCATCCAATTTTACGGTAGCTGGTCAGGAAGTGGAGAAGGTTGAAAGTTTCCAATATCTTGGCAGCCAGATAGCGTCGGACGGCGGAACCAAGAGTGACATAGGTGCACGGATCAAGAAGGCAAGGGCTGCTTTTGCGAGTTTACGAAACATCTGGAAGTCAAATCAGATTAGTCTCCGCACGAAGATCCGAATTTTCAACTCTAACGTGAAATCTGTACTGCTGTACGCTAGCGAAACATGGTGCGTATCAGCGGAGATCACACAGAAGCTGCAGGTGTTCATCAACCGATGCCTGCGGTATATAATTCGTGCTTGGTGGCCTCACAACTGGATTTCGAATGCCGAGCTCCATCGACGGTGTCACCAGAAGCCGATATCGACAGAAATTCGGGAACGTAAGTGGAGGTGGGTTGGCCACACTCTACGGAAGAGCGGAAATGAAATCTGCAAACAAGCGCTGGATTGGAATCCAGCCGGACATCGCAGCAGAGGCAGACCCAGGGGCTCATGGCGGCGAAGCCTAAACAAGGAGATTAAGCAAGTCGACCGGAATTTGACCTGGGCCCAGGTCAAGGCGAAAGCAAACAATCGCCCAGGATGGAGATCTTTCACGTTGGCCCTTTGCGCCAGGGATGGCGCTCAGGACACTTAAGTAAGTAAGTAAGTACTCTTTCGTAGCTTTTAGTTTTAGGATTTGAAAGATCGTCGGTTGCAGTGGCTTGCTTACTGAGCAGAAAAACGCGGTCCCAGGTCCTTTCATATTAAAAATGTATGGTAAGATCGCTTGTTTATCGTGTATTTTGTAAAACTTTTCGTTGTCGTCGGTGGGGCTCGGTGGCCTTAGAGCAACCGTTTTTGCTTACTGAGCAGAACATCATGAGTCTAATCTCAAGCCCATCCACATTCAAGATTCGTCAATCGTTTTATTTGTTAACATGACTACATGGTAATAACAGCAACTCGATGATTTAAAAGGAGCTCGTCTGCCTAGTGGCAAACGTTTTTGCTTACTGAGCAGAAGACCGTGGCTTCAATCCCAAGCTCCTTCGCGTTATATGATCGTTAGGACATCAATTCAGCTTATCGTTTACCAAAACGAACTCTGCTGCAAACCCAACCCTAGTACCCAATATCCCAGTGATTCCTCGTGGAAGTGCAGAGGTGTTCTCGGCTTCCATCAAAGCGAGTGTCACGGCAACACATTCCTACCCCTTCCTTTCTTGACCTGTGTTCGGGCTCGGCCCGTGCTGGTATTGCCTAGTTTGAGATCGCCAGTTTTTACACATTGAGGATGATTGCTAGTCCCAAGCATCGTCTATTGGTTCTCTGTGTAATTGCAGCGGATCTGGCAATAACAGAGTAGCAACCGTGGGCGGTCAATCATGCTCATGCTCACGTTATTTTATTTCACTCATTGAACTTAATAGATCCTGAGCGGATTTGTTTTCAGTAACACAAGAAATTTAAACAAATCAGAGGATTAAATTATTTTTTTTCAAGTTGAATATTAATTATTTATAATGAATATTTTTTACAAATTTTAAATATTAAATTTTTTATAGACATTCTAGACCTAAAAATATTTTCGATGATCACATATTGGAAAATCATCAAAATTAAGGACCTTGGATAATTTTCAAAGCTCATGAAATTGGATGATAATTTCAAGGGAACTCATTTCAAGGAAGTTCTGGGCATGCTTGGCATGCACAGTTGTACACACCAACTGCTCATTTGTTAATAACTTTTCACTCAGTTGTTGAAATTTTGTTTTTCTACAAAGTAATTGATAGATTAGGATCAAAGTTTACTATAGATATGCAAAAAGTAGGTAAATATTAATATTTGAATCAACACCAATTAATTTTTACACTTAAACTCCGAGATGTGCAGCGAGTATTTCTCACTTCAATTTTACAACACAAAAATAAATACAGTTTATTACTAGAATGAAAATCAACTATTATTTCTATTATTCTATCTACTGTTGCAAAAAGAAGTATGTTGCGTCAACTGTATGCAAAGTTATTAGCAAATGAGCAGTTCGTGACCAAAACTGTGTATGCCAAGCATGGTTCTGGGAATTGGGTTGTTTAGAGGTATTGAGGTAAATACATATTCGTCCCTGCGCTTTGGTCAGATAGCGTATAGGGCGTCGTTAAGCCAATTTGGTCGTGGCACATTTCGAGTATGAGAGAGTGATTGCAGTTTGCTCAAAAGTGCCTGAGTAAAATGCAAGTACTTTCGATGATTACCCGTAGTTGTTACAGTGAAGATATACATCCATATTCTCGTTTATGTCTGGACGTGTTTGTCATACAGGAGCATGCTAATGGTGGTTTCGACTGGTTGATTGGAATCGCTTTATGGGGTGGCTTTCTCAGTCATTTAGTAGAAACGATTTTGTTTTTTTTTTTTTTTTTACGTATTAAGGGAACGTAAAAAAAATAATCGTTTCTACTAAATGACTGAGAAAGCCACCCCACAAAGTGAATACAGAAACATTTTAGCTGATTTTGTGTGGTGGATGGGTTTCGGGCGTGGACGGGCATATGGGTGATAATATTAAGTTTACGTTAGGATAACGTTGAAAAATTGAGAAATATATCGCTTCAGTTTGAGAAGCACTTCACTTCGCAACCGATGAACTATTCTGACGGCCCACATTACCGTGCAGGCGCCATGGGTTGGCAGGGTCCAATATTGGACAGTTTGATGTTTATAAAGTAATATCAGTTAAAACTGTATTTTTCTGCTTTATCTCAATACATTCTTAGGTCTTTCTTATAAGATGATCATGTTGGTGTACGCTGATTCAAAGAGTTAATGGTATTAACTTTGAGCTGTCCATAGTTGGGCGTTGCTGAACTTGTGGTACTTGCACAACATTTCATGTGAGTACCAAAGTAACCATATAATCACAAAATAGCTTTAGGTGTGGGTTCAGAGTGAGACAATGCCACTGAGATATGGTTATTCGGGTATTCAGATGAAACTATTACTTTAAAAAAACTAATCCTTTTTGTATCTCCTTTTCGTTAGCATCTAACTATGTTTGATATTACTAACCGCACCGAGCCTTCATTCCGGATAGTGAGCGAACCTGAAGAAGAAGAAGAAGAAGAAGAAGAAGAAGAAGAAGAAGAAGAAGAAGAAGAGCCCCTTCTCGGAACGAGTGCATTGTTGATGGACCTGGTCTACGATTCAAGGATGGATTCTGTGATGATGAGTATCACAAAAAAGTAAAATCAGAGTGGTAATGCCAACTCCCTGTTGATAAAATTTCGTGGATAAAGGGCGGGCTCTTCTCCCCACTCATTGGGGCATCTTCCTGTTTGGGGGCTTGTCTTTTTGACCAATTGGCTGATCAAGTTGCTGGAAGGAGATTCTTTATTGTTCCGTACATGTGTATAGGGGACTTTGCCTATCGATCTACCCAATCCGTGTTTGGCCCTTCATACAGCAACATGTTGAGGACAATCAGAGGTTATTAAGCTTGATCAAGACAAATAGAGAAGAGAGCCCACTGCTGTCGGACTTAGTTTCCGTGCTACAATGAGTGGTAATCCACTATCTATCTATCTATCTATCTATTGAGGTACATAAATACATATTCGTTATCTCCATTAAAAATTGAACCGAAATCCAAAATTTCATCAATTTTGGTAAAGGGTGGAACGGTCAAAAATTGGTCAATCATGATTAAGTGCACACTGATTATGTTATTGAATAAATGATAAAATTGTATTTCTTTTTGAAGTTGAATGACTACAAAATACAGGAAAATTATTTGTTAAGGCTTCCAATTTTCCAAATGCGGACTTTCGGGCTTTACGTTTCACAACTTCCATCAGATCTTGTACCGCTGTTGCTTCAACCTTATTTGACGCCGAACGTCAATTTGCATTGAACTGTTTCTCATTTCCAACTGTTTTCTGAGTTTTCTTGAGGTTTAATTGGGTGCAGCTCCGGCGAGTTTTGAGGGGTTTTTTTTTGTCTTTGGGTACGACTTGCACGCTGTTGGCGGTATACCGTTCCTGACCCATTTTCCCGTAGTGACAAGAAGCGAGGTCTGGCCAAAACAGCACGGAACAACTGAGTTTCTTCATAGAAGGCAACAATCGTTTTTCCAAACATTTCTTTTCATTACTATCTTGGTTGACAATGCTAGTTGTCACGAAAATGTTGCTTTTCAGCCCACAGGTGCAAATTGCCTGCCAAATCAAGTTTTTTTTTCGGGAACATTGACATTTTTTCTGCTTAAACTTATCTTGAATCTTTCTTTTTGCGGTAGCCGTGTAAACTCTTAACCTGGAAGCTGCTTGAAATCCACTTTGGCATATATTTAATCGTTCATTATAACGCAATCAAATTTCTGACGCAATCAATCTTCGTGGAAATCATTTAGATTTCGTTTATGCGTGAGCAAAATTTTGATGCACTGTTCCTCATGCTTCGAATCTATTTTGACAACTGAATGTAAAATGTCAAAAACTTAATAGAGGCAACATTCCGTACGCGCAGACCTACAAAATAAGGGGTGTTCAAATTTTTTTTAAATGAACGATTTAAAAAAATCGCCAAATCTCAGTTGACCAATTTTTGGTCGTTCCACCCTTTACACTGAAACTATTTTAAATAAGTACGATTACATTAGCAAAAATCATCATCTTAGCACCCCTTGGTGGGACTTTGTAGGGGAGCGAGCTGTAAACGAATAGATTTAGTGTCAACGATCAAAAATTTAAATCTTGATTTCAAAATCGAGATGAATGTCTACGGGATCGATAAAAATATTGTTGTGCTCAGAAAACGAATCTCTATCAGATAATGTATGAAAATCGGTATATTTTTCGAAGTTAAATAACCCAATTGTGAGGAAAAATGCTCTGATGAGCTCTCGAAGCAAACCCTTTCCAGGATTCGAATTTTTTTTTAATAAATATTCATTCGAAATTCTAAAGTTAATTACTAAGAAATTCTGAAGTGGACTCCAAGAAAATTCAAAGAAGAGTTCCAATGGAATTCTGAGGATAATTTTATGGAGTTTCATAATTTCATGGGAACTTTCGGAGAATCCTTTCGGAAGTTTACTAAATGGATGATTACAATTAAATCTGAAAATAATTCCCTGAGATCCTTCTGTAAAGATTTCCAACGGAATTTCAACATAGAATTTTTTCTCCAGATATTGGACAAAAAGAAAGAATCAAGATCCAGGTTAGTCAGGTAGTTTTATTTTAAAATATTTCGGGCACGGAAAAATTTCCAAGATTCTGGAACGTTCAAATAGTCAGAACAAATATCTAATTTTTTAAACTCTTAAGACTATACAGTACTGGACCGAATAAATCATACGCTCAACCCAAAAAAGTACATTACATCATATTTTTGCTATTTTTCACGCAATTTCAGCAGTATATTCAGAAAAGTTCAATTATTTCTCATGGTGCATTCAATTAGCTGAATGAAAATTGTTATAATATTCTGCTATTTTTGTTACAAATTTAAATAAATATATGCTCACTTTTGTGCTTGGACAAAATAAATCATACACTCCTAAGATTTTATTTTTTTAAATCGAATAAAAACAAAATCTGAAGATTTGGCATCACGGCGTAGTATTTGACAGTTCTTGTTCCAGGAAGCGTGCGCATCGCACCATTGTGTTTTGTTTGCGTCATTTGAAAAGTGAAAAATGTCGGGAAAGCAGATTTCACTCGATGTTAGAAATTTGGTGTGATTCGCGATCGTGAAAAAGGAATTTCTTTTCGGAAAATTGCCGAAAAGTACTCGATCTCAGTTGGAGCTGCTCAGTACATATGGAAAAAGTACGAAACACGAGGAATTGTGAGGAATTTATCCGGGCAAGGACGTCATCGTGCGACAAGTAATCGCGATGACATCATAATTGTTCAAATGGCTAAGCAGAATCCGAAAACGTCGAGGCATATTGTGAAATCGATGGATCTCAATGTAAGTCGACGTACTGTTCGCCGGCGACTTAATGAGAGCGGTTTGAAAAGCTGTTTGGCATCGAAGCGTCCTTTTATCAACAAGCGGAACCAACGGAAGCGACTGGAATTTGCTAAAAAGTACGCCGGAATGACTGTGGACTTCGGGAAACGAGTTCTGTGGACGGATGAGAGCAAATTTGAGTTATTTGGACAGAAAAGGCGATCAAGGGCGAGGTCCGGTGACGCTCTTAAGGAACCATACATTCAAAAGACGGTTAAACACGGAGGCGGAAATATCAACAATCAATACGAAACTAACGATTTTAAATTGGCTCACTACTTGACTAGCCTATTGGTCCCAAGCAAACGATTAACGTACCCCATTCTAGCCGAAATTCTACTACTACACAATGTTTGTTTTGATTCGCTATGAAAGTTTGACAGATAAAATGAGGGGTTCGTGGATTTTCCCATGTTTCGAGGGCTGAATCGATTAGCTTGGGACCGAAGGGAGTACCAGAGATGAGCCAAAAAGTTGAGCACGTTATTTCGGGACCTTCTTGTCTTAGAGTTACCTCTATGGAAATATCATGGTATGGGGAGCATTTGCGTGGTCTGGTGTTGGAAGCTTGGCTCATATAAAGGAAATAATGACTGCAGATGTGTACATTGACTTGTTAAGTGAAAATCTGGAAGTTTCGCTACTGAAAACTGGCCTGGAATCCAATTACATTTTCAAACAAGATAATGACCCAAAGCACACAGCGAAGAAAACAACGGCATTTTTCAAATCAAATCGGATCAAAACGTTGAAATGGCCTCTCCAATCTCCCGATCTCAACCCAATTGAGAATTTGTGGTCATACTTGAACAACAAAGTGGATAAAGCATCGGTTTCCAACAAAAACGTTTATTTTGAAGCACTTGAAGCAGCGTGGGAGAATATTGATTCAAGATATCTACAAAACCTCGTCGAAAGTACACACTTAGAAAAACCTAATCTTACATGTGACGGAATCCATCTTTAACATAAAGGATGAGACTTAAACAAACATGTCATGTAAAATTAAGTGCTCCGAGACTGAAAAGTTGGAAAGTACGTTTGATTGCGCTGTTTTTCGCGTCTATTATGACTTAATTTTATGTCAAAATTGACGCTCGTATATGTCAGTCTCAGAGCACCTAAATTTACATCAATTTTTCTAAGTGTGTATGCCAGGACGGTTGGAAGCAGTGTTGAAAGCTAATACTGAGGGTGTTAAAATGTAAGTTGAAAGTTGAATTAAACAAGAATTTTCAATAAGAAATCAGACGTATGATTTATTTTGTTCAGTCATGCACCGAAATCTGGCAGAGGATCAACGCTATCCGAGGAAACCGACGTGCCCAAGGTTTTGCCCTCCAGGGCCCGGATGGACTCTCCCGAGACCCAGAGACAATTGCAAACCTCCTCGGCGACTACTTTGAGTCGCTGTCCTGCATTGAGGCCTACAACGATGATTTTAGGAACCGTAACGGCGTCTCCACCTCCAGCATCGAGAACGTGACCATACCCGATGACGAAGATACACTCACAATTAACAGGCCCTTCACCATGGATGAATTAAACTTTGCCCTCGGAAACGCCAAAGGCAACTCCTCCGGACCGGATGAGGTTGGATACCCGATGCTGCGGAACCTCCCACCCACGCACAAAGGAACTCTTCTCGAGCTTCTCAACCAGGCATGGACGGGTCGTCGGCTGCCTGACTCCTGGAAGCATAGCCTTATCGTTCCCATCCCGAAAAACCTCGGTCCAGCACTATTACCCGGCCGATCTCCTTGACCAGCTGTTGCAACAAAATAATGGAGCGTCTAGTCAACCGGAGATTAGCGAGATTCCTTGAGGGGAACAACCTACTAGACCACCGACAGCATGCTTTCCGTCCGGGGCACGGAACTGGTACATACTTTAACAGTCTTGGCCAGATAGTACATGAGGCACTCCGTAAGGACCAGCACGTCGAGGTGGCCTCTCTGGATCTGGCCAAAGCTTACAACAGAGCCTGGACACCCCAAGTACTACAGCAGCTAGCCAGATGGGGCCTCGGAGGAAATATCCTCTACTTTTTAAAGAATTTCCTGCAGGACAGAACCTTCCAGGTGACCGTCGGGAACCACCGCTCTAGCACCAGACGGGAAGAAACCGGGGTTCCCCAGGGTTCCGTAATTGCAGTGACCATCTTCCTGGTAGCAATGAACGGAATCTTTATGGGACTCCCCAAGGAGATTTACATTCTCGTCTATGCGGACGACATTTTGCTACTGATCATAGGGAAGACCCTGAAGGCCATGAGGATAAAGCTCCGAGCTGCGGTCTCCGCTGTTGGCCGATGGGTCGCTAGGACCGGCTTTGAGATATCTGCTGAAAAGAGCTCAATCTCCCACGTCTTCTGCCTTGGCCACCGACCACTTCCGACACCAATCAAAATTAGCAGCCACACTATCCCTAGAAAGAAGACCATATCCATCCTCGGGGTCACGATTGACCGGAACTTTCGGTTCGGCACCCACCTTAATGATGTCAGGACTAATTGTCGAACACGATTGAACATCCTCCGCTCCTCTCCGGGCAGCATAAAACGAGCAACAGGGCCATCGTACTCAATACCGCCAGAGCCATTGTTCATAGCCGACTGACCTACGGAAGTGAGCTCCTCTGTGCGTCCAGCGATTCGGTCGTCACCCGACTAGCACCGATATATAACCAGGCAACACGAATTGCGGCTGGACTTCTGCCCTCAACACCAGCCGATACCGCCTGTATTGAAATCGGAGTGCTCCCTTTCCGATATTACATTGCGGAAACAATCTGTACCAGAGCCGTGGGCCTCGACGAAAAATTAAGCGGAGACGGAGAATTCTATCTCCTCACAGAAGGGAAACGAATCCTCCAGGAAATCGCTCACCAGGAGCTCCCCCCGGTGGCCCAGCTCCCCTGGAACGGAGCCAGAGAGTGGGATTCTTCCCCCATCCGAGTAGACAAATCCATGGCCAAGCAGTTCCGAGCAGGAGACAACTCTACGGCAATCAGATCCTGCCTCACCGAATTATTACAAACACGGTACCACAACTATGAACTCCGTTTCACCGACGGCTCCAAGGCAGGAGGCAGGGTCGGCTTTGGAGTAACTGATGGACAGACCTCACACTTCTGGAGACTCCCCGATCAATGCTCGGTCTTCTCAGCCGAGACTGCAGCCCTCCATTACGCAGCTTCCCTACCATCCTCCTCCCCGCTATGTGTACTAACCGACTCTGCTAGCGCCCTCGCGGCACTGGAATCCGCCACTGCCCGCCACCCCTGGATTCAGGCCATACAAAACCACACCCCCCCTGGCACCACTTTCATGTGGATACCGGGACACTGCGGAATTGCCGGAAACACAGAAGCAGACCACCTCACTGCCATTGGACGAAATGGCCGACTCGCCAACACTTCGGTCCCCAGACAGGACCTGAAAAGTTGGATCAAGTCAACCCTCAGAACGGCATGGGACCGCGAATGGTTCGCCAGGAGAGACCTCTTCATCCGGAAGACCAAAGGGGTAACCCTTTCCTGGACGGATGTCCCAAGGTTTAACGACCAGAGATTCCTGTCCCGGTTAAGAAGCGACCACACCCGCATCACCCACAACATGGGGAGCAGCAGTGGCAGAAACCTCCGCCAAAGATGCGACACCTGCAGAACAATAATGACGGTCGAGCACATTCTTATAAACTGCCCTTGTTTCCACGGACCACGAGAACTTTACGGGATCCCGGGCAACATCCGAGACGCCCTTCAGAACGACCCGGTAGCAGAGGCACAACTGATATGTTTCGCGAAGGAGGCCGGAATCTACAAGAGGGTTTAACCCATATACATTATGACAGTAGACCCGGCATTCCCTGCCGGTAGCGGGTGCCAGGTCTCTCCTGGCAGCTGCTACCGGTGGGGCTCCGCTGGGGTCCTCAAAACAAAACAGAAAACACAAAAGTTGACAGCAACATAGGACAGTAAGGCAAAATAAGTTCCCCTCTGGAACCGCAACCATCATTCAACTCCGCAAAATAAAACTCTGTACCTTCTCTCCCTTTGGGATACCCCCTTCTGGGGTGTCCGGAGACGAACCAGCCCAGGGCTGAAAGTCTCCTTAATAAAGATATAAAAAAAAAATCTATAACTCGATGGTTCCTTCAATATCGAGCTATGGAGATTTGACTGTACATGATAGTCCAAACAACATTCCAACAGCAAAAAAGATTATCTTCCATTTAATTCCACTTAATTCATTTGGTATCCATGACAGATACGTATTTCGACTACAATGTGCTTTCGACTACAATTTTTCTCCTTTAGTTTACTTAAATCTTTGGTTTTTATTAGTTAGGTAGGTTCCGATTCAACACATTGTAGTTTCATTTTTATACCTGTGATCTTGACTTTTTTAACCTAGGAGATGAGTACTTAAGGGGGTTAGGTTTTGATAAGTTCTTTAGTGGGAATGACACTGATGAAGACTGCACATTGTAGTCGAAATGCGTATCTGTCATGGATACCAAAATTAATTAAGTGGAAGTAAATGGAAGATAACCTTTTTTTGCTGTTCTATTTAAGCATTCCGCTAACAACCCAATTTTATTACTTCAACATTCCAACGCAAAAAAGCTAGAAAAATAATTATGACCGACTTTTGTACGAACCACTCCGCTGTGCGATGGTGGGTGAGTATGAAATCTCCACTCAGTAACCTATGTAGCATCGTTGGTCGGTTTTTTTTCCCCTGCCGCCAGTTAGCCTATAAAAACTGATCATCATGCTTTCAACACCCAATACCAATATTTTTCAGCAAAATGTTTTATTTACATCGCGCACCCGTGGTGAGCAGGGACGCAGATGTATTCGGTATTTACGGAACGAGCGTTCAAATCAGCTGATGGGATGGGATCGGAAGCAAGTCGAAGATGGCGTGGCATGCTGCCGTCTTCCGTGCAATGACATTTATATAAGGTCTGGGCTAACAGGCAGCTTGCTGGTGTTAGAAGCAAAAATGTTGTAAACATTGCTGAACATCTGTGAACAGATAGATATACGTCACTGCCAACATACTGAGAATAGATAGAAATACGTCACTGCCAACAGCTGTTTCGTGTAAAAAGATAAACATTGCTATATAATACGAACACCACTAACCATTTGCACATTTCACTAACACCAATAAGCCCTTTGGCCCAGACCTTATATAAACGTCATTGTCTTCCGTGCGCTATTTGACAGATGGTTTCGTTAAGCTTTCGTCAAACCTTCGGCTACTTTGATCCATCCGGTTGGCCTACCCGATGAATGATTTTAGAAGTTTCGCTGGAACATAAACGGCGGAGTTTTGATTTTCCGGACACGTTTCTTCGGTTGGCGCCCGCACCGTGCTAGAAAATTGCGTCGGTGGAATGTTTATGCGACCGGTCGCCACGCACGACTTTCACAATGATTGCCGTTGGGCAAATGTTTAGGCTAACGCGCGATTTTAACGATTATTCAATCATTTCTAAATTTGACCCGCAGCATAATGGGTCGAATTCGGGGTACGGACGGGGAAGAGCAGAAGCCGCGGAAGAAAGGTTGAGCTATCAATGTTCACCTTTGTTGTTCCCGTGGGATTCTCATAGCTCGTTGGCGACCCTGAATCTGAAAGTATTTCGTCGGTAGAGGAATTCTCCTCGACTAATTTATACCTGTGACCGCGAAATGCCTACCTCTTTGGCCAATCCGGTTTCCTACGGTTGGAGATTGGTGGGTTCCTCTTCTTCCTCTCGCAATTATGTTCGTTAATGAGCCGATTTGACGAACCGGTCTTTAAGATCCCCCAACTGCCACGCTGCATTGTGGAAGAGCCGCTATATTTAAACGCAGATTCTCGTAAACAAGCATCCAGCTCGAATTATTTAGCGTCTTTCTGATTCGATCCGGTCAGGATTATCATAAATATCACCGACAAATGTTTTGTTTTTCCCTTCATAAGCGATGCGCTGCGACGGCGGCGGATGACGTCAGCAAACGAACGGGCAACACTTGAGTGAGTATGCGCGTCCGATCGCTATGCTGTCAAGGTCGCCGACAATCCGACTTTTCCGCTGACCGAGTTAGAAAACCAAAGCCGTCGCCACCGAATCATTTTACAGCCATTTCCACTGAATGGGCTAGGCGGGGAAAAAAAAGTATTCCCAGTGTAGAGTGACATAATTTATTCACACCATAACGCTTGAACCGGTCGAAACATTTAACTGGCTTACACTCGATCGGCGAGTACAGCAGCAAAATTGTGACCGACAACAGAGACAAAGCAAACAGAAAGAGCTTTATCACTTGGTTAAATCTATTTTCATTCCCGCAAGTGCAGAGGATCCCCCTAACTCACGGGTGTGAAAGAGCCATGGCTTTAGTGTGTGTTGGTTTCAATCACATGTTATTAGCATAATCCGCACATGTGACTCTATTATGTGTAGCAGCATTATGTTTTTTTTTTTTCATGGCAGACAACGTGCCCGGCTTGAGCAATGAGCACAAGTGTGCCGCGTCGACTGCCCGTAAGGGCGCGAAATAGCTCTTGGAAAACGATCACCGATCGTAATCCACGAACCTTGAGGTGGACATCTTTCGGAGAAATCGGGCGATCGAGCGTTGGATATGAATAGAATTGTAAGTAGTTTCGAAAAATGGCTCACCAACTGAAAGAATTGAGTAATTCGGACAGTTGAGCCTTGATGCGAAGCGCCAAAACAATCAGACTACATTCCGCGAGCGGCAGCGGAAGCTAAATTCCGCTGATTCCACTGAAAGCAGCGGACACAGAACGGGAACGGGTGGGACAACAACAAAATGCTTTGAAAGCTGAACACATTCCACGAACGACAACATGCAATGCACTACCACCACACGTTCTCGACGGGGTCAGTTTTGTGCTACGTCATCAAATTCCAGACGGTCTGTCGGCGATGACACGATGGTTTCCCAAACAGCTCAATTTAAACAGATCCGATCTGAGGGATCCGCTGGGAGAGGCATGGGGTGGTTTGGCAAATTAAGACATTTGATTTTTTTTTTATTCGGTTCAAATTGCTGAAGCTAGCCGGATTGAGGGGAAACTACATCGAATGTGTGTCGCGTACCTATCTGCGAACAATTTGAATTATTTAGTAGAGCATTGTGTCTGTTGCTGGATGGGGATGGAGGCAATAGTCGGTTGGGATGTGGCACATGTGATTCAATCTGACTCTGTTTTGTTTATGTAGATAAAACTTAATGGTGTGATTTCGGATCACATTTTGTACTCTCGACCTTCGAGAAGGGCTACGGGTTCACTTTGAGTGGCTTGTGTGAATGTGTATGTGTGACGAAAATTTGTAAGACGTTTTTCTTAGCAACCAAAGTCAACTAACTTTACTTTTGCTAGTCCGACGTTCCTCAGGATTTGACCTGCATTACAATAGAGTCTTGCATCATAATGACAGCAAATTGAAATCAAGTTTTGATATCAACATCAAACTGAAATCATAATTTGATTTCAGTTTACGCAATTGACAAATTTGATAACGAATTTTGTTTTCATTTTGCTGTACATTTGGTATTCAAAAATATGTTGTTGCGGGTTTGTTTTCATTGCCGTAGTATAACATCAAATTGAATACTTGTTTTGTTATCAATAGGAAAAATTGATATCAAATTGAGTTTTCAGTTTGCTCTCACTGATAGCAGAAATAGTTGTCAATGTGATGTCACAGGAGGATTTTTTGCTCTCCATTTAGATATTTTAACCATTAAAACGACCAAAATGACAGCAACAAGCCTTTGGGATTTTTTTCCTTATGAGAGATTTGAATAGATTTAACTCCTTTACTTTACTAAAACCTTTGGTTATTATTAGTTAGGTAGTTTCCGATTGTACACATTATAGTTTGATTTTTATACCCGTGATCTTCACATTTTTACCTAGGGGATGAGTGCTTAAGGGGGTTAGGTTTTTTAGTAGGATTGACACTGATGAAGACTGCACATTGTAGTCGAAATACGTATCTGTTATGGATACCAAATTTTTTTAAGTGGAATTAAATAGAAGATAACCCTTTTTTGATGTTTTATTTAAGCATTCCGCTAACTACCCAATTTCATTACTTCATGCTTAGCAGTGGATAATATTTGAAGTTTTGAACTAACCTTTCATCATTTCATATTCTTTCATGATACCAACTAATAACAAAATTAGTCGAGGTTGGTAGCTAAATTAGTTATGCGATAACATCTGAAAACAAAATGATATCTGGAATAACAGGACTTGATTTCAATATGATATCAGGTTGTTATTTTCCTTTGCTCGGGACCTGTGTAATCATTATCAGCGAAATCACAACATCAAATTTAGATTTCAATTTGATCTCAGACTTTGCTCGGGAACTTACTCAGCTCGTGGCTGTACGTTTCTTGAGCATCCCACACTTCCTAGATCTTGCACCACTTGTTCTAATCGTTTGTAGGACAAAAAGTCGAAGGACAAATGCTCGAAAGACAAAAGGCCGAATGAACAAATGACGAATTGAACATAGAATGAACAAAAAGTCAAATTGATCTTAGATAGACAAACGGTTAAAGGGACAAAAAGTCGAATTGACAAACGGCAAAAGGGACAAAAGGTCGAATGAACAAAAGGGCAGATGGACTAAAGATCGAATGCCCTTTGGAAGTTTGCTTTTACTAATGGCTGTTCAAAATGCGTCAATAGTGTCGGCGTCATAAGATTTTCTTTGAAAAGTAGAGCAACGCTGTAAGGGATGAATTTAATGGATTAGATTTGTGATGTGAGTGAGCAGCGGTTCCTAAAAATTGAACCGTGGATCATCAGTTCACTTCAGGGAATTGAGTGTTTTAGAACAGATCGTGAGCGGACCGCCTATTACAAGCTGACATTTGTACACACTTTAAAACAAAAATACTTGAACATATATTCATTTTACCCATTGAGAAATTGGCGACAGTTACTCCAAATCATCCTGTCTAAGCAGAATTTCAGGTTTTATATTATCTGACTTGTATGATTATTTTTTGACGTAGGACTACGTCTTTCTTTACTATACTGGGGGTCACATTAAGAAATCGAAAAAGAGGCATGTAACGAAAAAAGGGGGTGTTTTCAAACGCATATTTCTCCAAAGCATTAATGTGAAATATGACATGCAATATGCCATTCGACGGCGTAGTTGGTCAGCAGTTTTTTGGCATATAGTACACAAAGTAAAAATAGCTAAAAAACGAAGAAATTCATACATTTGAATTTGTGTCTTTCCTAACAGAGCCATCACATAGTTGGTACCAAACGAAACAAGCCGAAGCCGCATTTCCATTCAACGCACAGCAGCTCAACACAAACGATATGCGGACCGGAGGAAAGACATGACAAACAATTTTAAAGAAACAGCTTTACTTCATTTTAGTAAGTCTAAGATCATCTTGAAGTTTCGTACTAGCAAAATTGTGGAAACTTTTTAGAAGTTATATGTATCTAAAAAACTAGATCTAGAGATCTTTGGGGAATTCAAGAGATCTTAAGCGGACGTCCCCGAAATTTTAGCTCAGACTATTGGATTGGTTTAAAAATCTATAAGCGTGAGTTTAGACTAATTTAGGATAATTCCATGATGTGCTGAAATAAAATCGAGAACCCTTAAGATGTTCCGAGAGATTCCGTACAGAGACCTTCACAATATTTATGGAAACTTCAGAAATATTTCAGGAACTTCACAGAAATCCAAAGAATTCCAGGGAAGTTTAAAGGTGATCACGAGAATTCCATTTATTTTAAAGCAGAACCGAGATCTTCATTAGAATTGAAAGCTTTAGGGAAGTTCCGAGAACACCAAGACAAATAATATAATTAAAATGCAGTAAAAAAAATTTTCAAGGAAATTGCAAAAACCTTAAAGAAGTTTCAAGCAAGGTTGCAAATACTCATTTCAGCTAAAATAATGTTTTTCGGAATAATAAAACCAAAGGATGGTATGATGACATGTTTTACTTGTAACTTACAAGAAGAGGTTACACAGTATGCGTTTGAAACATAAAATCTGTAAATTTTGCTTTCTATGAGTCACAATCAGCGATTTGCTGATCGCTGAGTGAGTGAGTGAGTGAGTGTGTGAAAAATCGCTGATTGTGACTCTTATGAAGTGAAATAAACAGGTTTAATATGTCAAACACATTCTTTGCAACCTCTTCTTGTATCTTACCTATTCAAAATATGATCATAGCATCTAATTATTTCATAATTCAAAAAACATTGTTTTAGCTGAAATGAGTATTTGCAACCTTGGTTTCAAGAAAATTTCCGGAAACTTCAGTTTGCTCAGAGAAAATTTCTGGCACGCAATAAAAATTAAATGAACATCCGGAAAATGTGATAGTACCCAAGTAACATTTTATGTTTTATAGCATTCTATAAATCTAAATTATGGTCTACAGAACCCTTATAAAACCAAAATTGTTACTTGGGTAGGGTGTTATATCATGGAAATTTCAAGACCTAAAAAAAATTCGAAAATTTAGCTAAGTTGATTAGGGAACATCTAACGATGCATTGATATTTTCAAAAAATTCCAAAGAAATTTAAATATTTTTAGATTGTTTCGTTATATTCAGTGAAGTTACGAGTACTCCGAGGACGATCAGATCACATCACAAATATCCCATTAACTTAAGAAAATTTGCAGCGACTCACAAGGAGTTCCTTGGAATTATGGGATATTCCGAGAATTCTATGATTGATCTGAAAACTTCAGAAGATGATAGGAATTATAAATAGGGGAAATGATGGCTTCGGCATGACAGACTATTTTCGGCAACCCAAATTGAAACACTATTTTCACTGGATTTTCTTACGAAAACACTTCGCTGAATGCATGCAAACGATTCTTTATGCTTTCAGCTTCAATTTGACTATATTTTTACCACTGAGAAAAAGCAATCTAGCAGAGTTTTCTTGAAATGAAACACACGCACTACAAATTGTAGCTGATTTCGAGTTGCCGATAATAGAACAGCAGATTTACATGCAGTTCAAATGGAACGGTTGCCGAAGAAAAACTGGTTGCCGACAATACTCACTCTCACTAGAGAAGATTGGAGCTTTGTAAAAGCGTTTCAAAACAGTTTTTGACAATTCTTTCGACTGAAATTGTTAGAGCAGCTGGCAGCAAAAGATTGTAAACAAACCAATACTGCATATGTGTGCGTTCCATAGAGAAAAAAGGCTATAGAAAGAAGGTCGCTGCTTAGGTTGCCGAGAATACGTAAATTCCCCTATGTATCAGAAAATTTACCGGAACATTTGATCAATTAAGAGAAATAAAGGTAAGCATAGAAAACTTCAGGGTTGGAATTTCCAGGGAACACTGGACATTTTGGGAGCATTTCAAATAATTTTAGTAAAGCTCCAAAAACAAAGGGAATTTCAGTTCATTAGTTTCACTAAATTACCGGAAAAAATTCAAGAAGTCCCCAAATTTTCAGAGAACTTTAAAGATGTTAAGAAAATAATTGAGGTTTTCACATAAGCCCAGAAGTTCACAAAAGCTTATACATTTTTAGAACAGTTCAATTAAATTCAGGGTAGTACAACAAGCTTCATGAAAACCGCAAACACTTTAGAGAGGTTTCGAGAACTTCAAGAAAGATATTTATCTCGCTAAAAATGAAATAATGAAATTGGGTTGTTAGCGGAATGCTTAAATAAAACAGCAAAAAAGGGGTTATCTTCCATTTAATTCCACTTAAATATTTTTGGTATCCATGATAGATACGTATTTTGACTACAATGTGCAGTCTTCAAGCCTTTGGGATTTTTTTTTTTAGAGATTTGAATAGATTTTTCTCGTTTACTTTACTAAAACCTTTGGTTATTATTATTTAGGTAGGTTCCGATTCTACACATTGTAGTTTAATTTTTATAGATGTGATCTTGACATTTTTACCTAGGGGATGAGTACTTAAGGGGGTTAGGTTTTTGATAAGTCTTTAGTGGGAATGACACTGATAAAGACTGCACATTGTGATGCTTGGTACTGAAATCGTCGATTACATGCAATCAGGGCTGGAAAGCACCAAAGAGCGTTGGCAAAGCAACTTTGTGCATGCATCTCACAACACTCGACAAAGAGTGTGTGGTTCTCCCATTTACTTTGCACACTCTTTTCCAACTAATCTGTGAGAAACCGATCCACACAATGAGCGGTACACTCCATGCTGCGCAGGAAGCGAATATAATACAACAAGCGCTAATGTCTTGTTTGAGTTCTTGGCAGAGTTTGCTTGCCACGACTGCATGCATAGGAGATGAAGAAGGGCATTACGAAGAATAATTTTGTATTTTTGCTGTGTTGCCCATTAGCAATCCTACACTGAGTGGCGCTCTTTGCGTCGGAGCCGTCATATCGATGGCTACACATTGAGCTTGCGTTATTTCTGTGTGTGTGTCTGTCTTCTCTTCTCCGCTGCTTTACACTTGTGCAGGGTGAAAGACAAGCAAACTTTGTGTTTGAATGATTCTCGCTTTGTTTATTTCAGAAAATCAGAACATTGCGCGCATTGAGTGATCAGATGACAGCCCTGCATGCAATAATGTCACAAGTCTAAATATTTTATTTAAGAGATTTTCATAGCAAATGACGGCAAATAGTCGGGAGTTTCATGCCGCAAAAACCTATTTTGAAAATCGTGAAAAAATAAATGTTATAGGTAGATATGAGTTTGCTACTTTTTCAAAAAAAGCCGCAAATTAAGTAGCATCTAAGGCACATGTTGAGTTGTGCCTATGTTGCCCATACAAACATGCAATTTAGTTATCCTTTAACATGTTAATCATGCAAAAAAGTAAACCCATTTTTTCGGAATCGCTGGTTTTAAAGTTACTTCTTAACAAACCATGAAATTACAAGCTTTACTGTTGATATCCATTCTGTTTTGTGCACTGAGGCAACTGGACTAGCGAAATTCATTAAAATGCCTTATGTTTTTTAGCCACAAGAAATCAGTATTATTTCCATTATATTGCCTGATGAAACGTGCCAAAATCAATCAACTGAATGCACTATGTCTTTCATACGACTGCCTTATGAAATTTGAAATTTTAAACTTTTAAAATATACATATTCAGCTGTATGAATTTCAAAATGACTGATTATTAAAATCTAAATTTTTAATATCGATCTCAATTTGAATAAACTCTATACAAATTTGAATCCCCAAATAATGAGATATCTTATCGCCTGTATTTCTATACGATTTCTATTGTTTTAATTCATTAAATACACCCAATCTGGATTACATCCGTGTATTTCATAAACCAAGGTCATTAATGAGGAGGCGATATACAATATCTAATCATCTGAAACTATAAATATATGTTTATAAATAAACAATATTCGATTTAACTTTTTATCTGTTTGCAATACATTTATATACATTTCACAGTTTACTTAAAACTAAAAAAATCAGAAACCTTCATTATTTCTGATGAATGTTAAATGGTGATCCAGCGATTTTGTCTAAATTAATCACGCTAAACGATTCAATCCTTTCTTCTGCCTCATAGGGTAGAGCGCTACTTCGTCGTAATCGCCCATTTCCGTTCTTTTTATCGATCAGAAAAGATCAATAATATCAATGATTTCACCGTGCCCAAATCAATAATAGGTTTGTTCCGATGCGTTAGTTCATTAGCTACAACATAAATCCTGTTAGAGCGCATTGTATGAATATTTACGCTCATTGTTCTCAAAACAAAAGAAGCGCTCCTAGCGAGTCCCCTTTTTCTACGTTTATCCGTAGGACGAAGAAAATCTAATGGCGTTTCAATGCGTTAGGACGGAATTGAAACTCGTAGAACGAATTTAGAATCAAGAAGCAGTGTTAGATTTTAGACAATATCTCAACAATGTGTGACTCTTTATCAAATCCAACGGTACGTATGGAAAGGTGATTAAATTTGCAAGTCATTTTTGATAGAAATATTCCATTTTTTGTTTAAACTCGTTCAGAAAAGAGAGGTAAAGCGCGGGTTGTGCTTAGTAGGACGGAAATTAGATCAAAAACCCTATGCTAATACACCGTTCGAAAAACTCATGTAAATTTCTGCGAGATATAGCGCACATAAAATTAACGCTAGATTTGGCATAAATTTGTAATATTGTATGCAAGCTTGTAAAAGATTTCGCTGTTTATGCCAAGTATAGCTCAAAATTAAACGAAGGGAGATTTTACGCGATAGTTAAAATTCAGAATTTGTTTCTGTGTAGGTGCTTTTCAAGGAAGAAAGGTACAATGATTATTTATTAAATAAATTGAAAACAATTATTTTAACTTACGTCGGAATACTTCCAAGTTGACTCCGGGTGCTCCGTTCAGAAAATCTGCGATGAGCTTTAGTTCGTCTACTACGATAGGCACCATTTTTGCCTTTGCATATGTTTGTCTTATGACTTTTTCGCACAAATGACAGCATTGAATTTCATAAGGCGCGTCAATGAAAATCCAATGTATGACGTAAGAAAATCTTACATTGTTGTAAAGATAATCATAGGTAATATATGGAAAGCATAGTTGCCTTATGAATTCTAGATTTTGAATGTTTGTGCAGCTTCATAAGGCGGAACTTAAGAATTTTGCTAGTCTAGTTGCCTGAGTGTATGTAGCTTGTTGAAACAATTATCTGAATAGTAATAAAAGTAACAGACCTGTCTTGATTACAAATCCTAGCTACAGCAAGATTGCCCCGTTGACAGCATTAGTGCCTAAAGGGTGATACGGTCAAAATTTGGTCAAGGGAAAACGCGTGTAAATCGGTGAAATCGTTTATTTAAAAAATCAAATTAAATTTCTTTTTCAAGTTCAATTAGTATAAAATTCAGGAAAAATATTCAGTTAGGCTTCCGCTTTTCCAAATCCGAATTACCGGGCCTTACGCTTGACCCCTGCCATCAGATTTTGTACAGCCACCTTGTCCACCTTCTTCGCCGCAGAAAGCCAGTTTGCCTTGAACTGCTGCTCGCCCTTAGCAGTTTTTTTGGTCTTCTTTAGGTTCCGCTTGACAATAGCCCAGTATTTCTCAATTGGGCGGAGCTCTGGCGTGTTGGGAGGGTTCTTGTCTTTGGGAACCACCTGCACGTTGTTGGCGGCGTACCACTCCATGGCCTTTTTACCGTAATGGCAAGATGCCAAATCCGGCCAAAACAGTACGGAACAACCGTGTTTCTTCAGGAAAGGCAGCAGACGTTTATTCAAACACTCTTTCACGTAAATTTCTTGGTTGACAGTCCCGGAAGCTATGAAAATGCTGCTTTTCAAGCCACAGGTACAGATGGCTTGCCAAACCAGATATTTCTTTGCGAACGTTGACAGTTTCATGTGCTTGAAAACATCTGCTACCTTTCCCCTTCCTTTTGCCGTATAAAACTCCTGTCCCGGAAGCTGCTTTTAGTCGGTTTTGACGTAGGTTTCGTCGTCCATTACCACGCAGTCAAACTTCGTCAGCATCGTCGTGTACAGCCTCCGGGATCGCGCTTTGGCCGTCGTATTTTGTTTATCATCGCGATTTGGAGTCACTACCTTCTTGTAAGTCGATAGTCCGGCTCGTTTTTTGGCTCGATGCACGGTTGTAGACGATACACCCAGCTTATTTGCGGCATCTCGGAGAGAGAGGTTAGGGTTTCGCTTGAAACTACCGGCAACTCTCTTTGTCGTCTCAGCGGCTTCCGGTTTTCGATTTCCCCCCGATCCAGACTTCCTGGCTGTCGACAAACGTTCCCCAAACACTTTAATTACATTTGTAACGGTTGATTTGGCAACTTTTAGCGATTTTGCCAACTTTGCGTGCGAGTAGCTCGGATTTTCGCGATGCGCGAGCAAAATTTTGATACGCTGCTCTTCTTGCTTGGACGGCATTTTGACAACTGAAGAGTGAATTCCAAAATCAAAATAGGAGCAACATTCTACACACACACACCTTCAAAATGAGGGGTGTTCAGGTTTTTTAAATGCAAAATTGAAAGAAATACGTCAAGTTGATATTGACCAAATTTTGACCGTATCACCCTTTAGTCATTCGGGAACCTTTTTAACACTGCAAGAATCCATTTGAGGGGTACCAGATAAAACAGCCAAAAAGCCCTTTTTAGGGCCACAAATTAAAAAAAAATATAGAGTTAAAATTATAGATCTCGAACAATTTAAAGCATCAAACCCAAAAACGAATGCATCGACCAATGCGGTCCTGTATCAAGTTTCCGTTCGGGCCCCTAGGCACAGGCTCTTCTACCTTTGATGATGATGGATTTCATGATTTTTGTTAGGAATATTCTGCATAGAATTTCTGGACTGTTAGAATTACATTTTCAATAAAACGATCGATCTCCGTTCGATAAGCTCTTCGGTAAGTCCATCCAGCACCTGGTCGAAGTGCTCCATTGTCTATCTTGTGGGTGCGTAGCAACTGCATACGAAGATTCCATTGATTTTTACAATCGCGAAACCACGAAACACACCAACACACACACACACACATACCAATTAACCACCGATAAGCGCTTCATTTGCATGACATTTTAAGCTGAGTAGCAAACAGAATAATACCGTAAATCTAGTAAAAATAACGAAATTCCCAACTCCAACAAACGAAATGACATTGTTGATGCTCTATAAAACCATAAATTTAAATTTCTGCCATTATGTCCTCGAATTCTAACACCGCCAAAACAGCTGAGCATTTTCCATTTCACGCACCCGTGCACAACAAGAGGAGGAAAGATTCTTGCTCATCATCGTCTTCATCGTCGTCCTCGCTATTCCGCCTTGTTGTCTGTATGAATGACGATGATGATGATGATGCTTGTATCGTTTGATAGTTGTTACCATAAAAAACTAGGGCAAGACGTTTCATCCAATAAATAACAAGTAGTGGGAAAAAAAGAGCATCCAGATGTATACAATCGTCACGAAACAGCCACCAACTAGATTTCTATCGCCCATGGATCAGAGTGGAAGCCAAGTTTTGCTTCTTCAATATTAAACAGCTCTGAACGAACTTGCCAAGGAAGAAGATGCATTTCACCCCGACTGAATGATGTCATTGGATCTCGGCAAACAGATCCGGTGCAGCTTTCTGCCCGGGGAAGGCTTCAGGTCAGTAATTTGAGACATAATCGATTCCCATTGACGGACGCAGCAAACTTCGAATCCATTAGCAGTGTGAAACTGAACGGAAGATGTAGGTCAAGTCCCACAACTCGAGTAAGAATCGAATCCAACTCTTCCAGCCCGGCTCGTAAGAATCGTCAATCGTCGTTCGAAGCGAATGAATGAAGTTAAACCCGCTACGGGGGACGACGACTGGATGATCTGATCCGGAATCGGTTTGGAATGCTCTTTTCTTCATTCCACAGTGCTTCAATTCGTTCGATTGCCTCGTCAGCAATAACGTGCCTCCTTTTCAATACCCTTTAGGGCAGGGAAATGCACTTCCCATTCAAGTCCGCCTGTCTGTATACATACAGATATTTGTACAATGAATCTCTTTCTCCGATCTCGCACCCGATAAAACGTCTTCGATGGGGGGGGGGAGAGAGGAAGCAAACAAGAACGAGCAGGAAAAGGGGAAATTGCATTTGATTCAGATCGTCTTCGATAGATTGGAAAGAAAACGAATCGGAGCATCTCCGAACTGCGGGGAAATACATATTTCTGTAGTAATGAAGAGTAGTCAGTGTGAAGGAACCACTCCCGGGTGCAGACGGATAGAGAGTTTGTAACTTAGGAGACAGCGTGGAATATCTACTGGCGAAGTGCTATATACTTGATGCTGGAGAAGCAGGGGAAGAGCAACCAAAACGAACATCATGAAAATATAATCAATAACCATCAGCTCATTTAATTTAATTGAAATTGTTATTTCGCCGGCCCTGCCTAGCAAAGCAAGAAACGATTAGTTCTACAACTCAATAGAAGTTCAATTTGACATCGAGGATTCAGGAAGGATTGTTCTAGGGAACGTCACGCGTGATATTGAGAGCGTATGAGAGCGGAAAAATTTAATTTGATTTAGGATATTGCCAACACTCATTCAGATATTCATAAAATATCCCTCAAGACCCCGCAATGTCCCTGAAGTTTTTGGAACATTGCTGAAATTCACTTCGGAATATCCCATAACTTCTCGGAACACCTTGAAAGTTCTTGCAATTTTCCTGAAGTTAATGGGGCTTTTTTGAAGCTCTCTGATCATTAGACTGATGCAAAATTTGAAATTTTCGCTCCACAGTGTTCAAACAGTTTCAAATCGGGTCCTGTTTAGCCTCCGAAAGTTTAAACTCATTTGATAAGAATCTGACTTGGCACAAACCATTTAAAGTTTATATGGAAATTACTATGGGAAAACAAAACCTTTTGTTCATTGTCTTTTAGCCTATTTACATATTGTACTGTTAACAAATTCTATTGCTATTCTTATGGGAATTTTTATCAGCTACAACTTTGCAGAAAATCGTTTTTCAGCCAAACGTCAAATTAAATAGCCTAATCTTGCCATAAGATTATCAATCTCTTAAACAATTAGAGATTGATAATCTTATGGCAATATTAGGCAACTGTATTTTAGGAAACACTGTATTCACATAGCAGTGTGACATAGGTGCCATGATTTTTGTCCTCTATTCTACGCGCCATAAACACCAATGTTGCCTGCTGAACAGTTGATTGAGCATAATCATAAGACATCAATGACTTGAATCATTAATAATTTTTGTACCTTACATTTGATCGAAAAATGGTCTTCAACAAAGTTGTAGCTGGGAAAATTTTCAACAATTATCTATTATCAGCTATTATTTCTTTAAAGTAGAGTGAACTGGTGAATTTTGAGATAGATATGTACCGAAATTATAGTTTCTTCATAGTAATTCCCATATAAACTTCAAATGGTTTGTGCCAAGTCAGTTTCTCACTAAATGAGTTTAAATTTTGAAAGACTAGTCAGGTGGGCCCTACGTTTGAGCACTGTGAAATTTTGCATCAGTCTACTGATCATCCTCGAAGTGCTAGGAACTTCCCTGATTATAATAAAACTACCGGAAAATATCTAATCTTCTTTGAAGGTCACTGGGCTTTCTAGAAAATTTGTGGTGTTCTCACAATTTGCTTGAAATTAATGGATCATCAGCAGTTCTCAGATCTTCCCAATTTTTGTTTTTTACTTTTTTTTTAATTTTTGTTTAAATTGCCAACGTTATAGTTTATTTCGAAGTGCTATGATAAATATTCGATTAATTAAGTATGAAATTGTGCTTGTGCCACGGTAGATGATCCTACGCGTGCCCCGTAGTGATCATTTAGTGGATAAGTAGGAGAACGGTTGCTGCTGCAGCTGGTTCTTGTTCAATTTTGTGTTTTTTTTTTCCTTCGCCCGGCATGCTTTTGGCACCCTTTAGTAAGCTGCGACATTGAAATTTTCTGCTTTCGTTCGTTTTTACTTGTGTATCTGTAGTGTTGCACAGTAAAGTTTATGTGTATAGGTGGATAGATAGATATGGCACAGTGTGCAATATGTAATTTGGGGATTTCGGTAAGTGATTTGCTGGTCATCTGTGTGGGTAAGTGTGCTCGTGTATTTCATTGCAAATGCACTACACTTACGCGGACTCAGGCAAAGCTTATCAAGGACAAAGCAAATGTTCTGTTCAAGTGTGATAATTGTCAATCAGATCAGAGTTGCGACGAGCAGAATGATCTGATCTCGCGCGTCAAAAGGATAGAGGAAGAGATGAAGAATGTATTTCAACTCTCGAACTCGACAACTGGCATGCGAGATCACATTGCTGCTCAGATAGACATCAAAGAGCGGGATAATAAACATTAGCCGAAATGTAAATGGTATTGAAAAATTAATATGTGAGAAATTGGATAATATGAAAAACTATTTTTTTTCAAATTACTGCGGAGAAACAATTAACTGCAACGAATGACCAGCGCTGTGTATCTAGGACGGTTCAGTCGGAATTGGACGAAACGACCAAACGTAAATAAGTAATTAGTAATAGTGATAATGATGATGATGTTTTTCAAGAAAATGCGAGTTTTACGGATGTTGTGAAAAGACATAGTCGTGCAAGTAAAAGTAAAAATATCAGTAACAGTAACAGTAACAAACAGACTAATCGTAAGACTCGTCCGGTCATTGTGATTGAGCCAAAAGAGTCCAAACAAGCTTGCAAAGATACTCGTAAGTTTTTGAAAACACAGTTAGATCCAAAAACACACAAAATCAGTAATTTTAGGAATGTAAAAGATGGCTCTATTATTGTTGAATGTGCAACAGGAGCTAATCTAAAAGATGTAAAAACTGGTATTGAAAGCAATCTGGGTGAAAAATATAGTGCTGTTGTTCCCACTTCAGTGCCAAGATTGAACATAGTGGGCATGAGTGATCAGTATTCCTCCGATGTCTTCATTGACTACTTAAAAAGTCAAAATAAAGACATCGCTATTAATGATGTAAAAGTAGTAAACATGTTTGAAAATCCACGCTTCACTTACAACAAGTTTAGTGTTGTAATTGAAGTCGATGGCGATACGTATAAATGTAGTAAATGTAGGGTTTGATTGGTGCTCGATAGTTCCCGCGATTAATGTATTGAGATGCTTCAAATGTGGAGAATTTGAGCTCCAGAGCATGGATTGCAAAAATTGTGAGAGATGCTTTAGGTGCAGCTAACACAAAACGTCGGAGTGTACGACAACTGTATTGAAATGCATTAATTGTTTGAAAATGAATAAAGAACGAAAAATGAACTTGGACGTCAACCATGCCGCATTTAGCTCGGAATGTTTGCTCTATATATGCTATTGCTGTACTTTCTGAACAGAAGAAAAGCAGCTTGCGTTTCAATAAATAGTAGCCAAAAGTTCGAAGAACGTGAATCAATTCGATTTTTTGTATTTGCATATTGCGGGGTTGTCAACAAACTACGTAGCATTACGTCAGATTGTTGAGGAAAAACGTCATCTTTTAGTTTTATTATCTGAAACTCATATTGTAGAAACTGAAGCTTTTGATCAGTATAGTATTCCGGCATATATTGTTGCTGCTTGTTTATCACATTCTAGACACACTGGCGGTGCTGCTATTTATGTCAAAGAATAGTTTTTCGGAAATTCCCTGAGCTGCTCGGAATTCTTTTAAAATTTCTGCAATTTCCTGGAACTTAAATAATCTATACTAAACTTCTTTAAATTTTCCTGAAACAAATGGAGCTGTCCTAAAAACCATTATATTTCCCAGAAGATCTTTGGAACTTGTTAAGTTTCCAAAATATTTCTGATGTTTCCTAAGTTCACTGGAGTTCTTCGAACTCTCCTGAAATTTCCGGGTTCCTGAATTTTAACAGATGTTAATCAAACTGTCTTTAATTTATCGGAGATCAACCTTACAGATCTTTTAACTTACTCAAAATTCTGAACTTTTCTGAAATTTCATAACTTCATTTACGTTCCTGCAGTTTTAAATAAAGGTCTGGAATCGTCCCTGATGTTCTAGAGAAGTTGAAAAAACTGGCCAGAAAAAGCGAGGCAGTCGAGGAACCGGAGCCGATGCGCTGGAATCGAGGCGCCAGAGTTGAGGAGCCGGAATCGAGAAGCCGGAGTCGAGGAGCCGGAGTCGAGGAGCCGGAGTCGAGGAGCCGGAGTCGAGGAGCCGGAGTCGAGGAGCCGGAGTCGAGGTGCCGGAGTCGAGGTGCCGGAGTCGAGGAGCCGGAGTCGAGGAGCCGGAGTCGAGGAGCCGGAGTCGAGGAGCCGGAGTCGAGGAGCCGGAGTCGAGGAGCCGGAGTCGAGGAGCCGGAGTCGAGGAGCCGGAGTCGAAGAGCCGGAGTCAAAGAGCCAGAGTCGAGGAGCCGGAGTCGAGGAGCCGGAGTCGAGGAGCCGGAGTCGAGGAGCCGGAGTCGAGGAGCCGGAGTCGAGGAGCCGGAGTCGAGGAGCCGGAGTCGAGGAGCCGGAGTCGAGGAGCCGGAGTCGAGGAGCCGGAGTCGAGGAGCCGGAGTCGAGGAGCCGGAGTCGAGGAGCCGGAGTCGAGGAGCTGGAATCGATTAAAAATTGAATGAAAGCTGATTCAGCCAAAAAAAGAGCTTCTTCACCTAAATCATAGGTAATCTCAAGTTTTTCATTTGTCAGATGAGACGGTTTCAGTTCACTTTTCAAAGTAGATTCAAAACTGAGTCTGAACTTTTTTGAAGTGAGTTCAAACATCAACATTTTTCTAACTGAGCCTAATCTTTTTTGTTATGTTCTTCGAACCTTTTTAAAGTTGTCAAAGCATTCCTGAAGTGATGCAACATATTCCGAACCCAAACTTTAAAGAATTGGTTTTGCATTTTTTGGAGTGAGGCCACATTGGCAGATTTAATGCCTTTCCTAAATAAATCCAAGGTTTCCTGCATTGATTCAACTTTTTTCGAACTGAATCCAAATTTATCAGAACGGGTTTGACATTTTTCTAAGTGAGTCCCAGATATTTGTTGACTGCTTTGGCATTTGGGAAGGACACAATCTTGTTTCGGTCATCTAGCTTTCCTAAAAGTGTAGCAAGTTTTTCGAAGTGAACCGACACTTTTTTAAGCTTAAATTTTACAAACAGATTCCAACCATTTCTGAAGTGGTTCAATGCCTTCCGTAGGGAGTCCAAACTTTTCTGTTGAGTGATTGAATTATAATGAGAGAGAGAAGGATTAGTATTTTCCATTTAATTCCACTACTTTATTTGCTTATTCTTGACAGATACGCGTATTTCGTCTACAATGTGCAGACTTCTTCAGTGTCTTGTACTAATCTAGTAGTCTAGTCTTGTACTAAAGTCGAGTATTAGTACAAGACACTGAAGAAGTCTGCACATTGTAGACGAAATACGCGTATCTGTGAAGGATAAGCAAATAAAGTAGTGGAATTAAATGGAAAATACTAATCCTTCTCTCTCTCATTATACAGCTATTCCACTAAGACGCCCACATTCATCAGGATTTGATTGAATTATATTTAATGCTAGCCTGAGCATTCCTGAAGTGATTTAACTTACTTTCTACTTAGACCCCTTCCTCGTTCTTGTGAAATTCACAGCCTTTGAAAATTAGGCTGAGATTTTAAAGAATGGACCTTCGTGTGTTGACCTGATGTTAAATTTCTTAAGCAAGCAAAATTGTTGAGAAACCTGGGTTTACATCCACAAAACTACGTATTTTTATAGAATAAATCTTTGTGAGTTCATACGTGATGGTAGATTTTTTTGAAGCCAGGTTGAATTTCAGTTCTATCGTTTAAAACTTGTGCTTGGATTTTATAGAATGACGTGAAAGACACAAAAGATTTTTCGGTTTTGCCAAGCTGAATTTCAGCTCCGATCTTTGAAAAATAGACTTGAATTTCATAGAATGGACCTTACTGAATCCAAACGTCAGGGTTGAACTATTGTGAAAACCAAAAAATACGAATTTTGATGAAATTTCGAGTTTCCTGTTCAGCCAAGTTGGATTTATGCTCCGCCGTTTGAAAAATAGGCGTGGATTTTTTAGATTGGACCTTGCTGAATCCATACGAGATGGTACATTTTTAGAAGAATGCACATTTTTTTATTAGAAAATTTGGTTTACATTCTTCAAAATACGTATTTTTATAGAAATTTGGGATTCCTGTTCAGCCAAGTTAAATTTCAGCTCCTTCCTTTAAAAAATAGGCTTGGATTTTATAGAATTGCTGAATCCATACGTATTTTCTTAAGCGATTAAAAAAATAATTATTTTCTAAATTCTTAATTTCATAAGGAGCTGCACCATCGGGTTAACCTCACTTTTTTTTTGACATCAGGCGGTGGTTTGTTTACGTGGACTTTTTTTTAAATGTTTTTTTAGATTTTTTAGAGAGGACGATTTTCAAAAAAAACATAGCTGGATAACATATTTGTTGGTCCTTTTTATTCAAAAACTCAAATCCACTTGAATCGACTAATAGGCAAAAGTAAACAAACCACCACTGGATGTCAAACTGATGAATGTGAGTTCATCGCGTTCATTCGTGACACCTGCGTGCAGCATCTTATACTTTTGATTGAATCGAATTTGGTAAGTGCTGACACTTTAAGATAAGAAGATAATAAAAGAAGGAAGGCGGTGCTGAATATTGACGAAAATTCGTTAATTCGAAGCGGAGGGAGGAAGCCATTCAAACTATTCGGGTCAGACCCTTCCTTTTTATTTGTTAACATTATATTTCAATCAGTATTTGTATAAACTTTGCCAAATAAGGTCCTAAATTTTAAATTGAAGTACTCGGCTAGCTTGGTGGCTACCGCTTTTGCTTACTGAGTAGAATGTCTTGGGTTTACTCCCAAGCTTCTCAAAAAAAACAAAACAATTACTATGGTCGCATTGCCTGTTTAAGCGAATCCTGACCCATCTCCTACCCAACTATCCAACTCCGTAGCATCTATGGGAGCGTCGCTGTGTCGCTGGCCTCCCGTTACGTAGCTGTTACCTCCATAATATCGTTCCTTTCTCCGTAACGAAGAAGATGACGGTGGCCAGCAATGCACACTGGGCCAGGAATGCAGCCTAGCGGAGGAAAATTAATAACTCCGAAACGAAGCACTTTCGCGACTTGGTGTCTGGGGCAAAGTTTCTCATCATAATAAGGACCATCTTTTGACATAAAAAAATATTTCAAAACTCTTCCACAAAGATGGCGCCACAATCTAACTTCTTTCTCTGACGTTTTGGAGACTTCATGTCTTGAGCAAAGAATTTCATCTTGATAAAATAAACAACTCTTTTAAAGACGTAAAGTTTCCACAGCCTACTGGTTCCGAGTTACATGGAGTTAAAAAAAATGTCGAAAATATGATTTTTTTTTTCTTTCAGTTCCGTTTTTTTACTTACCATATAATGTTATATTTTTCTCTTATGCAAATGCATTAAATAAATAACTTTTGTCAAGAAACATACTGGTTTAAAAAAAAACAGTAGGCTGTGAAGTTTTGACGTCTTAAGAAGAGTTGTTTATGTTATCAATATAAACAACTTTGTCAAAGTCGTCAAGTCTTCAAAACGCCATTTCAATGCATTAAAAAAAGTTATAGAAAAAAAAAACATTTTCCACTAAGAAATATCAAAAACACCAAAATATACCTCTCTCAAATTTTGTAATTTTGTCTATCGAGTATTGCCTAATTTTTGCTGAAAATGTCAGGTTGCGATTTTTTGCGCTTTGGGAGATAATAAAGTTAAAAATTGCTTTGTTTTTCAACAATATCTTTAAAATTATGTATGTTTCATGACAAAAGTTATTTATTTATTTAAGAGAAAAATACAACATTATATGGTTGTAAGCAAAAAAACGGAACAGAAAGAAAAAAAATCATATTTTCGACATTTTTTTCTTTAGCTCTATATAACTCGGAACCAGTAGGCTGTGAAAATATTACGTCTTGAAAAGAGTTGTTTATTTTGTCAAGATAAACAACTTTGCTGAAAACATCAAGTCTCCAAAACGTCAGAGAAAGAAGTTAGATTGTGGCGCCATCTTTGCGGAAGAGTTTTGAACTACTGGTTTATGTCAATAAATGGTATTATGATGAGAAACTTTTCCGAAGACACCAAGTCGCGGAAATGCTTCGTTAATTTCGGAGTTATTAATTTTGCTCCGCTAGATTGCATTCCTGGCCCAGTGTGCAATGGTGTTCTGAATTTTTATTGGAGAGCTATTCCCTGCCGGTTGAATCTGCCTATCATGGACTTGAACCCTTTTTATGCAAGCACCTCTAATGTAATAAAAGCGGCAACACCATACACTTACCTAGCAAATAACTATCCAAACCCAGCACTTTGAAGCAATATTCGATAATTGCACATCTGGCGCTGACAAGCGTGCGACAAATTGTTTGCGTCTGATTACCATTTGTAGCAGAGTGACAATTTCCTGAACGAATAGTGCATGTAGTGTGCCGATCAACCAACCACCAATTGGATAATTGGACGCAAACATGCGGCTATCGAAAATGGGCGTCTCATGTTTATAGTGTTGCTATAATTGAAGCACTTGACTCTCGGAGCTCAAAATAGTCCGTCATTATCTGCGATTATCGTTTGGTTCGATCCCCACCCAGCCGCGATCTCAGCTGTAAACAAAAGGCGAATTAATCTCCGCCTTATAGCTTGGATTACTTCGCCGACAGGTGTGTCCGATCCCCGACTAGAACCCTGAAATCAACATGCTCTTGACGGGCTACACGATGTTTTCGACAAGGCCCCTGGGAGATCTATGATCTTGGCTATCGTTCGATGTCAGCTCGCACGAGGATCAATCATTTTAATTCATTGGACATTGAACGGCCACACTCTCACACATCCAGTTCGGTTCGAGTCCGAGCTGATCATTCTAATTTTAAAATTATGAAAATTAGGTAAATGACCCCCAATTCCTTCGGTGGTGAATTCAAATATGTAATTCTTTTCTCCCCCCACTATGCCAGTAAGGTAAGCTACGAAGCAGGGAGTGCAAAAAACTAAACTTCTACGATCACGAGCCGATGGTGTGGAGCTGTTGTTAAATATTTATATCTGAATTAGCATAAATTAGTACTCGTCGCTAATAGTTGAATTTAGTGGTTAAATTAACGTTGGTTTGCCCCAGAAGTTCGGTGAGATTCGGCGTTGTCTGCTTCGCCGTAGGCTTCAATTTTAAAACGAATTGGATTACCCGAAACTCATGAATGAAGAAATAGAGCAAATTATTCCGACCACGATCGTCCGAGGCAAACTTTCCAGCATACACATTAATTCCGGTTGGGTTTGTCGTTCCCAAAACAAAGCCACTCTCGACAGCGTGCTGTTTTGTTTGCGGAAGTGTCGGGAGTATAATTTACCACAATCCAATGTGACTACCAGCGCCTCCTCCCTTCCCTTCGGAGAAAACCTCCTTTCTATTTTTTTTTTTTTTTTTTAGAAATGTACATTTGCCTGCATTCAAAATTGAAACGACCTGGCACTACTACCCCACAAAGAGCTCGAAAAGTATAGTCATCAGGATTCGTTCCAAACATGCTCTCATACATACATACATACATGCATACATGTATCCTACTACAGCAACACCACGCGAAACGACAAGGAGACGATATCGCATCGCAACTGAAGCAAAGAAGGTTTGGGACACTCTCTGTTGGTGGTATGGGAATGAAGGGGGCGGCAGAAGGGGAGCAATCGTTAAATAACACTGGCGCCGCCAGGATGTCTCCCCGGCTCCTTCTGTTGCCTCCGCTGCTACTGCTCCTCTCCGGGTCGGAATCTATTCTCCTTGGTTCGCCGAATGGCTCCCGAGATGAAAAGAACGGCGATAGACTAGAGGTACAACAGTATTACTGGCCCTCGTCCTTGTCCTTGTGTTCAAAATTTTCTGGCTGGCTGGCTGGATGGCAGTTTCGAAGTAGGATCCAAAAGCAAAACATAAAGGACCGTATGTGCTATGTAGTTCGAAAATTGCTGGCAATAGATAGTCCACTTACGGTGTTGAATGTGATGAGTTTTTGTTAGGAACTTTTTGTGAAAAAGAATGCTTCAGAAAATGTGTTTGTTTTTTTTTTAATTATAGGGGCGTTTAGCCATTGGATGGTTCGTCTATTCAAACTTCAGGAAATGTGATTAATTTACAACGTTTTTACGACATTGGACCAGTTCCAAGCCAAATAGGATAAAAAAGTAAATAAAATAAGACACGACCTTCTCCGATTTGCATGATACTTTACATAATGATGTGTTATGGGCAATCATTCACATTTTGGAAAAAATCGGCCATTTAGAATCTTGCATATTTTTTTCAAAATGGCGTCTTTGACATTTCTCAATTAATTGTATTTCTAAAACGTCTAAACTTGGGGCCTCCTTAAGATGGATCCCTGTAGCAATTTCACATGTAAAAATAATAAGGTTTCTATGAATGCACGTAGCTGAAACTACTGCAAGCAATGTCTGAAATTTGCAGATGTATGAACCTCGTTGATCTTGAGTTGTGTGCTCTTGAAATTGCGAGGAGTGATGGAAAAATGAACTCCACAAGGAAACACCTTAAGTTCTGTCGGTTCAAGCGCAGCTACAAAGTAAGATCATGCTAGAGGTGACTAGGTTCGATTCCCGGTCGGGTCTTGCGTCGGGTCGAGTGTAAACCACTCCTACTTAATAATTCAGCTTTTTGCTGTTTTAAAAACCTTTTATAGGCTGGCAAAAACTGTCTTGTTTTAAAATAAATTTAAATCAGTTCTCAATCCCTCCTTAAAACTGTTCTGTAATACAAGCATAAATCGAGGGGGGCGACTCTATCTACGATGCAGAAAAGATTGTGTTTTGCTGTGGCTAGCTGCACGCACACTGAGTAGATAAAAGGAAGATTTATGTCAATTTTGAAGATTTCCAGCAAAAAGATGAAGCACGATGAAAGTAGATGCGAGAAATGAAAGATGATTTTTCGAAGATTGATTCGCTAGTGTGAGATTTTTTGAGCATCTAGAATAGAGATTTAGATGTGTCGCCCCCCTCGGCATAAATGTCATTGACAATTGTTTATTAATGTCTTGATAAAATACTTTATACATGTGTTCTATCATTATAAAAGCAACCCTAAAACCATTAGGTTTTGCATTAGAGCAAAAAGCATTTATTGTTGCTTGTTAGGCTTTTTAAAGTGCATCATAAACTCCTCAATCACTCTGTTTACAAATTGAGCTTAAAAGATGGTTCCTCGTAGTTAATAAAAGCCAAGTAGTAGGATGAAAAATTCAAGTCGATTTCAGCAAAATTTACTTCTTTAGAAGAACCAGCACACCATCAACGACTGACCATCTGGCGGAGAAGAGCAAACTGAGCGGGCCCCTCGAATTCATAAAATTTTTTCGAAAGTTTACAAAACATACCAGTCTTCTCCAGATCTTGCGAATAGATGACAACCGACAGCAAACCACTGAAACTGCTAGTTAGCCGAGATTAGCTGGTTTCCGATCCATAGCAGCGATTTTATTCGGCGAAAGAATCAACTCTTCGAAAAATTCACCAAGCTTACATCACTGCATCGTTGGTTGGTGCACTTCTGTAACCATCCAGAAGAAGGGGATCTTTTTCGTGAACGATTGCGCTTCGAGCTGTTCGAAATGCGAAATGTGTGAAACTGTATCGCAAACTATCTGAGTAACTACTCCCAATCTATCGGGCGAAAACCACCTGGAAGAACCCTGGATCCCACAGCGAAACTATCGAAAGATAAACAAACTTTGACGTTTAACTTTTTGCAGGCAACTTTGCCTCCATAAATGCTGCCATAAATTTGAACGGGTTAGGATCAAGCAAAATGGCTTTAGATAAATACAATTCAGCCTGCAAGTTTTCTTCATAAAAGCCATTTTAAAACCTTATGAATTTGTTAAGGAATTCTTGAAAGCAAATCAAATTTTTCACATATGACCCATGAAAATCAACTTTTATGTCACCACCATGTTACAATTAGTTTGCTTGTTTTTTTACAATTTTCGATTTTCAATCTATATTTCCTTAGATATAACAATGTTTTGGTAAATTAAGCAATGAGCAAACATTTAAATGCGAAAATAATAAAAAAAAAATATCTCGGCCAAGCTCGATCTGAAGAATAAGCTTTGTTTTTTTCAATGTTAAATGTGTCAAATCGACGTTTTACGAGGGTGGACTTATTTTTTTCGATGTTTTCACGTACAATTCACATAAAATTTAATATGGCACTTAATACTAGGCCACTTAATGAGAACTATTGTAATAAATTTGGATATTCAACAAGATTTTTATACCATCAGTTTCTATTTTAATTATTTCGATAAGATTGGATTCATAAATTGATGCTTTCTTAGTGGATTTAGCATGCGGTTAGGGGAAATGGCTCGGAAAGGGTTTTTATTGTTCCTAAATAGCTTTTATTGTATCTTTCAAATGGTTCTCAACACGTTGGTCATACAACCTTTTGCAGTACATCAATCTTGAAGAGCTTCGAGAATACACCCTTTAGAACCTTCTCCAGGGTGGGCCAACTAGACATATTCTAGACTTAATGAGTTTTTGGTGGATACATTAATGACAAAATAGCCTTGACCAGGGTTTTATGAATGTTGTTTTATAGTTGCTTTGTAGTATTTCAAAAAACTTAAAATGTTACTTGGGATCGAAAGCTCTCAATTAATAACTGGAAGTGCATCTAGAACACTAAGTTGAGAGCATGCAATAAACTAATATATGATAAGCAATAAGCTTGAAGAGCGAAGAAGAAGAAGAAAAAAAGAAGAAGACGAAGATGATGATGAAGAAGAAGAAAAATACTTAATCTTCATTTCTGATCTAAATTATGTCTGAGACAAAGATGTCTTAAAAGTAAATTAAAAACATCTATAGACCAATTTCTTCATCTCCGCTTAAATCTTACATAGTCAAACCTTGCTTAACACATACGAGCGTCCCTTTTGATTATTGTTTAAATAATTAGAGCCGCAAATTTAAGCTCCGAGACAATTTTGTAAATAATTCCAATACAATTGAGAGTGAATTTTAACGAGAGTTCTGAGAAGAATGATTAGGATTAGGGTTCTAGGTCTAATCCAATAATAATTCAAAATTAGTTTTGAAATTTTGCTCAAGGGAGCTCTGATGAAAATTCCATGAAAATCCCGTGAACTCCAAAGATGGTATACAGTGTTCACTCGGCTGTCGACAAAAGCAGTCCACTCTCGATGTGTGCCACGCGATCGTCTGTTTCTTCGGCAGCAACCATTGTGTGGTCCTCCTCATTGTTCTTCATCAGCAGTTCTTTCGGTCGATGCGTCGTCGACTTTGGAAAGCAACCGTTTAGTGATGAGTGTGTGAGTGCTGACCACGTTTTGCGTCCATTGCTGCAATGGAAGCACTCTGCCATATGATGAAACTACTGGAAGCGGCTCCAGTTCTGATGGAGGATGCTTTTTGGATAGCGGAAGATAAAGTGTTTATTGTGTTGTACCTTTTAACTATAGATGTATTGTATAGTGACCAAGAATCCTCGGCTCTGTAAAGTTAATTCGTTTGAGCCTTATCAAATAAATTAATAAACAACAACCAAAGATGGTGTTTGCGGATAGTTCTAAATGAATTGTGGGGTGATTTCTAAAAGATACTTCCAAGAGAATTCTTAAAAGTTCGAAATAAATTCCGAGAATAATACCAATGGAATCGAATTTTGAGGGTTCAATCTCAAAGGAATTCTGAGAAGATTTTCAAAGTTATTCTGTGATGGATTTTTGTTTTGAGAATTCTGAGGAAATACTATGGGAATTCTAAGGAGAATACAAATTTAATTTCCAATTGAATGCAGGGGAGTAGTCCAAGATTATTCTATTGGAAATTTTTAAGAGAATTAAAATAAATTTAAAATAGATTTATGGATGGAGCCTTCAGGGAGTTCCTAGAAGAATCAATAAAAAACGAAAATAATTTACTTTAACTAATCATGTGTTATTACTTCATGCGTGAATTTAACAATGTACATAGTCGGAGATGCTTAACGTCAAATATCAGACTTAAAGTGCAGATTTTATACGATACTAGCTGAGTGTGCCCGGTCTTGCTCGGGATTCAATATTAGCTTGAGTTTATGCGCCGATTTAAAAAAGCATGCTATATTGTACGTAGCCCCCCCCCCTATTATCTAAGGGGCTACCCCCTATGATTATCTCCTTATACCCCCACACTCGCCCCCACATGCCTAATTTGGTTCAATTTGCTTGATTAGTTCTCGAGTTATGCAGAAATTTCTGTTTCATTTGTATGGGAGCCCCCCCTTACATAAGGGGGAGGGGTCTCGAACCATCATAAGAACCTTCCACGGCCCCAAAAACCCCTGTATATAAATTTTCACGCCAATCGGTTCAGTAGTTTCCGAGTCTATAAGGGTCAGACAGACAGACAGACAGACAGAAATTCATTTTTATATATATAGATATGAGGAGATTAAATTATAGAGTTGATCGTTCCGTTAGAGTACGGCAGTGTGAAAATGGTATATACAAAGTAGAAAGCGAACAAAGGACAATTTTGAGGAAAGTGCGAATCGGGTAGTTGCTTACGTCAGATGGCGACTTGAGTGTGAAACAATCGATAGAACTGTTTCCGCACATCGGAGGTACATGAGCAAATCGGCGATCATCCCTTTTGCCAGTAGTGGCAGGGGGAAACACCCTTCACCATCCCACATTAACGGATGAGCTTGGTAAAGGAGATGTTCTACCCGATTTGTACCTTCCTTAAAATTGTCCTTTGTTCGCTTTCTACTTTCTATATACAAATTTCACACTGCCGTACTATAATGGAACTATCAACTCTTTACTTTCATCTCCTCATCTATCGTATAAAATGTCCACTTTAATTCTGATATTTGATGTTAAGTATTTCCAACTACGAAAATCATCTATTTCCAAAAAGTTTGTTGATTGTTCTGCAAAGAAAGAATTTCAAGAATGCATTATTATTTTTGTACAAACTTATTTGCCTCTAAGTTTAAGAGAAAGGAAATTATTCTAAAAAAGTTCTGAAGAAATTCTATGAAAAGTTCTTAACGAATTATCAAAGTTATCTACCTAGATATATCAAAATTTCAAAGATTTCGAACGCAGAATCAAATTCAAGATCATAAAAAATGGGAATTGCAATTTACTAGGCATCATGTATAACGTAAGCAAAAGTAAATTATTCAAATCACTTCAAATGCTCTTCACAGGAGATTCCGTTGTGAGATTCGATTAAATTAGAGGAATTTATGAAATTTGATTTTAAGTTCCATGACATAAAAAATTTCTTTCAATATCAAACCGTATTTGAATTTCTATGTTACCATATAAATGGTTACTTATTTAGTATTTACAAGTCACTATTTGGTCACTATTTCCGTAATTTTAGTCACTAAAGTCACTACTATTATATCGCATCAGCACTACCAGCCCTTGTATTCCATACTTAAATTCCAACCAACAGCAGTCCAGAAATTCATCAGTAGGAAAAAGATGGTCCGTATTGCCGCGGACTTGTATGATATACTATGCACATGAGCGTTATTTGTATATATGAGCACTATACAAAAACTATACAGCAACTATACAAGTGTGACCATTGGACTAATGCAAAATTTGAAATGTTCGCTCGACAGTGCTCAAACGGTTCCAAATAGGGTCCTGATTAGCCTCCCAAAATTTAAACTCATTTGGTAAGAAACTGACTTGGCACAAAAAATCTGAAGTTTATATGGAAATTACTATGGAAAACCCAAACTTTTTGTTCACTGTCTTCTAGCCTTTTACCATATTGCACTGTTAACATGTTCTATCGCTATTCTTATGGGAAATTTTCTCAGCTACAACTTTGCTGAAGATCGTATTTCAGCCCAGCGTCAAACTAAATATTTACGAATTGATAAAGAGATTGATAATCTTATGGCATGATTAAGCAACTGTATTGTGGGCAACACTGTATTCTGCAGTGTGACATAGTAGCCATGATTTTTGTCCTCTATTCGACGCGCCATAAACACCAATATTTCCTGCTGAACAGTTGATTGAGCATAATCATAAGACATCAGTGACTGGAATCATTAATAACTTATGTTCTTTACATTTAATCGAAAAGTGGTCTTGAACAAAGTTGTAGCTGAGAAAATTTTCATCAAGCGCAGCTATCATTTTCTTAAGCAGAGTGAACTGGTGAATTTTGAGATAGATATGTACCGAAATTATGGTTTCTTCATAGTAATTTCTATATAAACTTCAAATGGTTTGTGTCAAGTCAGTTTCTTACTGAATAAGTTTCAAATTTTGCATCAGTCTAGGGACCATGGATGAGCATGAATTTTACTATACAAATAAGCCACACAGCAAAAAAAAATATTTTTTTGATATCACATCAAAATGGATGCACTTCAATCGTGCCAAAAATATGGTGTAATATTACTTGCCATCACGCTGCTTTAACTGTATTTGTTTATTTTTGTGGCCATACAAATTACATGTGATTTTCGTCATGATTGAACTGCATCCTCTTGAATGTAATATTAAAATTTATTTTTTGCTGTGCATACAAATGTATCCGCGGTATATGAGTATTGCTTTAAGCCTGGTACGCAGCTGAAAAGTAATGACGTTTTTACGTGCTACGGGATAGGACACGGAATGCTAAAGAAATTTCTTTTAATTAGCATTTCTTGACCCAGTACGCAGTTCAAAAGAAATCGGTAAAGGAAAGATCGATTACATTAGTATCGTGATCGACATGAAGATGGCGCATTCTGAATGCAATTTCATTTTGCTTGCGGAATAATGGTCTGACCAATTATTCCGTTAGGTAATTTTAACGTTTGTTGTATAAATGATGTTTTGGATGCATTTTAACAACATAAAAATTGATAATTGTTGATTTTAAAATTAGGCGACACCTACCTATGATCTCAAAATTTAGCAAAAGACACCTCCCTATAGCTGTCAAATTTACTTTTGGGAATATTCCTCAAAAATTACTTTTCCGTTTTCTTTTCAGCTGCGTACTAGGCTTTAGATAATATTTAGAAGAGTTACGCAGAGTGAATCTTGCAACACTGACGTCGATCAATAGGATGCTGCACGCTGACGTCATGAATGAACGCGGTGAACCCGCATTCATCAGTTTGACATACAATGGTGGTTTGTTTACCTTTGCTTTTTAGTCGATTCAAGTGGAATTGAGGTTTTAAATAAAAAATAATTAAAGATATGATATCCGACAATGTTCGTTTGTAAAATATCTCTCTCCAAAAATTCTAAAAGAACCTTTAATAAATTTTTTATTTTTTTTTCTTAGTTCATGTAAACAAACCACTGCCAGATGTCAAAAAAGGTGAGGTTAACCCGACGATGCAGCTCCCTATGAGCATTTTTATATGTTGGCAACCTTTGTTTTTGTTTACACTTCGGATGACTTCAAGTGGGTTGTTAAAGTTTCCTCTAGTTTCGATAACTATACTTCTCACGCAACAGAGTCAGTTTGTCTGCTATGCTCGATAGGTAGACGGTTTGACAGTTCGATACGTAGAATTTATTTCAGTCTGCGTAACTCTTTTATTATCAACTCTGCTCATGAAATAAAGGCACAAAGCATATGATTTTTTTTTATTCTAGAAAAGTATGAAAAATACTCCTCCCGTAAAACAACTCCAGTCAAGGCATCTTTCAGCAACAGTAGCTCCATATTTCTCCAGTAATTTACGCAGTAATTCAAATTTTTGTTTCGCGACCATTAAAATGTACGGACTATAGATACTATACTACCTATAATCGCATATTAGGTTTTTCGTCAATTTTGAGATAACAACTCTATCCACTCCCAATTGGCATCTACTTTCATATTATGTGATAAAACTACAAACTTTGACCATGAAAAATGTGTACACAACATCAAGTCAGCTTGTCCCATTAAGCAAAATAATCGCATATCAGTCGCATTCTGAAATTTAATCATGTATAGTTCAAGTTAAAGTTCTGCTTTTCGAATTGCCATATTTTCCACTGATATAACAAAACATGAAAGCTTCACTGCAACTGATTTTAACTTGAAGAAACTATCAATAAATTTACTATGATTTTCAAATATATTCATGGGAGTTGCACTTCGTAACTTCGACGGCCATTTTCTCAATGCCTAATGTTTCCATATGGGACTGATCTACGATTATAGCAACAATCAATACGAAACTAACGATTTTAAATTGGCTCACCACTTTAGTAGCCTATTGGTCCCAAGCAAACGATTAACGTACCCTATTCTAGTTGAAATTCTATTACTACACTATGTTTGTTTTGATTCGCTATGAAAGTTTGACAGATAACATCAGGGGTGTGTGGATTCATGCTGAACATGCAGGGGTGAGTGAAATAGCTTGGGACTGCTTGGGACCGTTGTTCTGGTACTGAGTGAGCCAAAAATAATAATGATTTTCTTCGGGACCCAGTGGTCTTAGAGTTACCTCTATGATTATAGGCAGTATAGATTCCATAGATAAGCGAAGGCACAAATAGTTGTTTTGGCAACCATGAAAACTAAATGATCTTACTGGCATCCATAAAAAATGTCCATGCCATAGAGCTCTTCGTTGTTGTAGTTTTGTTTTGTTTCGTACGAAAAAGTTCAAAATTACGTGCAAAGCAAATCTTTACAACAATGAATCGAGGAGTGGTTTGCGTTATCTTCCATTCTTCCGTTTTACCCGAAATAAACCGAAATGTAGAGTGTGGAAAGCGTTTTGTGCTCATAGTATTACAATACTTCTCCCGCAAAAAACACCATGATGACGTCATGCTCGTTTGGCTACACTAACTGACAGCTCGTTTGGCTACATTCTACGTTGCCTCCACTTATCTACATGCTACCTTGTCGATTATGTTTCCAGTTCCGTAGGGAATAACCTTGTAGTGCCACAGGGAAGTGTATTAGGGCCCCTGTTAGTTATTATGTATATTAATGACTTGCGACGTATTTTACGATTTTGCGACATTAATCTTTTTGCAGATGATGCTGTGTTATTCATTGCAGCTAAGTATTTAGATGACGCCGTTTTACACTTGAATGAAGATTTGCGTTCTCTAAGTAGATGGTTGAAGTTTAAGCAGTTGAAATTAAATACAAGTAAAACTAAATTTATGATAATTTCGCGGAATCGATTAAATGCAGGATAAAATAATGCGTTTGATTTTGAGATGTAATAGATTCACTTCCACAACTTTGATGCTAGACGCCTTGCGATGATTGTCGGTGAAGCAAAGAACTGTATATTTGACTATGGTGTTCATTCTTAAAATAGTTAACGGTTTGCTGCCTCGATATTTGTGTGATCGAATTGAAAGAGGAAGTGACTTTGAAAGATATAATTCTAGAAACGCGGCTGAAATAAGAATACCACATTTCTTGACTTGTGCTTCACAAAATTCAATATATTATAAAGGAATAAATGTTTTCAATTCGATGCCTACACATATCAAACGTTCAGCAACACTTACAGAATTTAAAAGACACTGCATTTCACACGTTAAAACTGTCTTTTTAACAGTTATTCAATGATTTTTTTTATGAATTGACAAATTATGTATCTTGACGAAGCTATCTCTAACGGATTATTTTATATGGATAGCTGTCATAACGACTTTTTAATAATTATTGTAGCATCGCATAAAGTATTTCTGTTCGCCACGATGATGATGATGGATTTTTAATATTTGATTTTAAAGTAGTAGATTAGATTAGTAGTAGCAACTGCTCTCTCCCTCCCAAACTCAGAAGCACAAAGGCTTTTGGTGAGCTCGAAACCTAGCTACGCCCTTGTACCAAAGACGAATACTAAGATGAAACTGTCGGAAGAAAAACTTTCTATTTTAGTGTCCTCTTTCACGGTCCCTTTCATCCAATAAATACCCCCCGTATTCAATGTTATTTTTTGGCCCCCTTGCAAGAGATGAAATTTTGCGCTCATTTTTATCAGAACAATCACACCATAATCAGAGATGTCCCAGTTTTTAATTACTCGATTAACAACTAATCGATTATTTTTTTGTTCGCTGTGCTGCCATTTTTCAACCAATGAGAGTGCAGCACACTTTTGAAACGATCGGTGATGATCCTGTGGAGATGTTAATGCTTATATCGGCATGATCTAACCGATTACAAATAGTTTACTTTTCGGTTCGTTAATCGATTAAACGATTATTCGAATAAAAATCGGCCATCACTAGATGAACGTGAAACGTCATTTCAAATATAAGGACCGTACATAAATAATGATACAATTTGAAAGGGACCGGAGCCAATCACAAATTACGTCCCCACGGTAACTGAAATAAACACGAGTGTTCACCGGTTGCTTGTACCTCACCGTGCAAAATTTAGAAATCATCATCACTTTCATAGTCCTTCTATTGCCCAAGGGGTCCAACTTTAATCTGCCAATACCGTTACAGTTTGTTTCAGTTTTTCTGGTAACAGTCGTCCATACGTTTACTAGAGGGGCTTTACCTTCTTCACCACAATCCTATTTTTCATCGAAATCAGTCTGTTCGTTTGCTCCAAGGTGCATTCGGCAATGATAAAGGCATATTCTGTATTCGTACATGATAACGCAGAGTCAAAGACAATAGTTGACAATCTTCCCACAATGGTCCCGTTGGGCTTAATCGTCGGTATCTACACACGTACATATATGCATAGTCCCCGCTGCTCAGCTGTTTCATGGCTGAATGACGTCGATCCGAAAGGGAAAACTACGGCATTGCATCATCCAGAGTGAACAGCTTGATAACAAGAGATAGGGCCGTAAAATTTGTAGCGATCATTATGACGGGCGGGGGGGGGGGCTGGAGGTACGACCACGAACACTAAAGGGTGCCTCGCCCAAATGCGTGGAGCGCAATTTGCTCTTTGGTCCCCTGAAGCGGATGGCAGAGGGCGTGCGACGGTAGTTACTGGCGGGTGTCGAACTTGTCAGTCCCGGATGGATGGGAGCCAGCAGAAAAGGGGGAATAGATATATGTATTAATTTATTTAATGTATTTCTCTAATAAAAAGAAATTAAGGCGCTCAATTACCCATTGGAATTATTTATAGAGCGTGTGGAACGTGGGGTGGGGGAAGTGCGTTGAAATGTGAGCCCAACGGTTCGGGCACGCATGTCTAATTGGGATCTTCCCAATTGTTTGCAAAACTTTTCAATGGGTCATAAACTTTGCACTGAGCTCCTCTAAACCTACCAACTTAATCAGCGGTTCCGATTCCCCGAAGACCGCGTAATCACACGCAGCCACGTTTTCGTAATTAGAAGGAACTATTTCATTATCAGAACTGAAATCAAGCAATTTACTTTCGCAATTGCTCTTGGCCTGATAGCAGCTTAACTCGATTAAATAAAATCAAACGGGCTGATAAGAGTGCATCGGTGGAAGATATACCCTATGTAGTAGATTATCATGAGCGGCGGTGTGGAAGTTTTCTAAAAGCGCCTACCCGGCTTCAAACAAACAACGGATGTATCTGTTTTATGAGCATCAGCAGGCCATGTGCTCCATTGAAAAGAGAGGCGCCTAGTTGCGTCATTCCGTGCGTCGTCGACAAAACTGTTGCTATGATGCGCGCAGGTGGATTCTGGAATCCGTAACCACACAAACTAAGAATATTTTAATGCATGCATGGGTCACATTTTTCGAAACGTCAAACTTTCTCATCGTTCTAAGCAAAGACAGAATGTGAGCCCTCCATATCTGAACAGAAGGAAATGTCTGGCATTGGCTTGTCGGTGGGGGAACTTGGAGTAAAATGAAAAAATCTGATTGATTGATATTATGATGAATAAGCTCCTCACAACGTAAACTGATTATTTTACCCCCACCTCCCCTTCTAATTACAGATAACTGCCGCTACTGAACAGTTAAAAAATATCCCTAGTATCAAGATTCAAGCGGTGTAGAGCAGAGTCGTCTCTGTCAAAAAAAAAACGGGAAGCGCACCACGGTCAGACATTGATGATGGAAGCAGCCATACGTGGGAGCATCATTACATTGTGCTGTGGAATAACTGAGATAAAAATACGATACTCTATTTCATAATAGAACGCCCACAAGTTTTGACGTCCGAGATCATCTCCGTCATTTGTAGCCGAAGGAGTAATGGCGGGAGGAAGCTTGGGACGCAGTGGAACCGATGACGCGTTTAAAAGCATCAGTTGGAACACTTGAGCAGATGGAGGAAAAGAGAAAAAGTTGCGTAAATGGAAGATATTTCTGGTAAATATAGGTAAATAGGGTAGAAGCGTATAAAACGTCCCCTTTGTATTTCGACGAGTCCAGGATTAATTTAATGCAAAATTGATGGGCAATCCAACTATTTAATGGGACCAATCTGCTATATTATATATCGGATCTAGTATAAGAGAGGAGCGGATTCAAAACAAACTTTCTTGGTAACCTATGCCTAGTCGATTTCTAGCAACACTGCAAATGCAATCATCAACCGAACCATGGACGTTGAGATTACGGGGCCCGTGTGTTGACCACTCGTCTTTTAACGCTAGGGGAAAATGCAATGGTTAAAGGCGTATACTGCCGTTATACGCATAAGAGTCCCACGGTACATAAGGATTGCATAGAACATGGGACAGTTATGCGTATAACGGCAGTATACTGCCTATAATCGCATATCAATCACATATGAATTTTCGTCAATTTTAAGATAATAACGCTATCCATTATCAATTAGCATCTACTTTCATATTACGTGATAAAACTATGGATTTTGCAGAGGCGTCGCGTGCCTCATTTGTTTACCTGTGCACCAAACTTAGTTCGTTATAGTTTACGACCACATATTAGTTTTTGTTTTGTTTTTCAATGATCCATGAATTCGAGGGACATATTCTCAATTACTATATTAATCACTACCTAACGTAACATTTGAAGGGTCTATCATCTTGTATAAACAAAACTTGTATGACCCTTTTCGCGCTAACCGAAGGAGGAGGAATTGCAAAACTTATAGCGAATTCGTTTATTAATCAGTTCCAACCTGGATCGGGTATCAAGATTGGGTCTGCTTGTTTTCTGACAAACGTCAGTTTGCTCGTTTGTTTTTAAAACCTAGCTCAGGTTGAGGTTCGCACTGACAAAAAGTTCGGTTTCGCACTGAACATTGCATTAGGTCCTAAGTAATATTGATCGATTCTCTTCGTCGACTTTCTATTTCGTTAATAACTTGAGTACATAACCATTTCTTCATTATCGATATGTGTGCTGAAGATACCTGGGAATGTCTTTACATGGCCATGGAGATACACAGAGAAAGTCGACGGAGAGAATCTGTCACTTAGGACCTAATGCAATGTTCAGCTTGAATTCTCGTTTTTATCAAAAGGCTAACTCTTTCGACTGAAGTGTAACAAAGAATTTCCGTCAAACACACCCGAAAACATGTTTTGATACAAAACAGTGTCAAAATCTAAAGAAAATTCATAGTCCCCTGGGTAGCAAACTTGAATTAATCAACTCTTTATTTATCAGAACAACACGATCAGAATGAGCCAGGGGAAGCTCATAAGTTTTGACAGGTGCACCGGCGCAACTATCGGTAATTAAGAGATTCACAACTTACAAGAGAGTGAGAGCGAGCTTTTGCGCTCTCTTTCTCCATTACTCTCTTTGTCTGCAAACAGATATCCAAGTGCACAACGAGAAATGCACGCTTTGGGCACCCATACATCACAAATGTTCTTCTAATTTAAACTCACACATTCAAACCGGTCTGCAAGTATGATAACGTCCAAAGCGTACCAGACTGCTGTTTCCGTGTTGCTCCCGTTTGACGCGTGACTGCTGAAATCTTCAATTACAACAAGTGGTGCAAACCGCCATGTATTGTGGAAAATTTGTGGTATGTTTCAAGAGGTGATAGAAGGTCTGCTTGGCTTACATCAGGCATTTGACCATTCACAAACTTGTCACCCGCCACCCAAAAAAAGCTCGCTTTAAGGTGCACTATTTAACGAGTTTTGTCATTGTAGTGTTCTCGACATGCTTAGAAATCAATGCATTAGGGATAAGGCAGACCATCCGAACTGAATTTAATCCTTTTTGAAGCAAACCAAAGTCGAAGATTTAATTGAACCACACTATAAAATAGTGTATTCATGGTCACTTGTGGTCTGGAGTCAAGAAGTACAGCTATAATATGACCATAAAATCTATAAAAATCTAAACGCATTTTTTTTAAATAATTGACACCTGTGTCGTGCACAGGTTGCACATGTGGACGCGACGCCACTGGGATTTTGATCATGAAAAATGTGAAAACAACATCAAGTCAGTTTGTCCCATTAAGCAAAGTAATCGCATGTCAGTCCCATCCTGACATTCGGTCGTTCAGCGGTCAAGTTACAGTTCAGGCGTAACATATGACAAAAGTTGTAAGGCTCCTTACACGCGAACCGAAGAACGCCCACGTAAACCAACAACATCATCAAAAAATTTTGTGTTAGGCGTGAGTTTTGCTTTTTGGATCGCAATATTTTTTACTGATATAACAAAACATCAAAACTTCATTGTAACTGATTTCAACTTTAAAAAATATCAATTAATTTATTATGATTTTTCAAATATTTACATGGGAATTGCACTTCGTAACTTCAACTGCCATTTCCTCATTGCTTACTTTTTCCATATGGGACTGATATGGGATTGTAGGCAGTACAAGACCCACCTCATAAAGACTGGACTCGGAAAAAATGGGACACACAAAAATGATCACCAAAAATTCATTTTAAATAGGATACTTCTCAAATTTTCAGGGATTAAATATTAGCCTATGTTTTTGCATAATTTATTTATTGAATTTCATCCCCCAAGCTGAATGCTTGTACATTTCTCTTAACACTGCTCATGAGATCTTGGGCGAGGCTTAGCCCATCTTCCTTACACAATTTCTCCCAGTTTTTCTTCAAAGCTTCATCGGTTTTGAATGTTCTTCCACTTTTCTTCAACTTCTTCTTCATTATCGCCCAAAACTTTTCGATCGGACGAAGTTCTGGTGTATTTGACGGCTTCGCCTCCTTCGGGACCACATTAACGCCCTTCGCTTCGTACCAATCCATTACAGGCTTGGCGTAATGGCACGAAGCAAGATCCGGCCAGAACAGCGTGGGACCACGGTGAGAGCGGAGGAAGCGCAGCAAGCGCTTCTGCAAGCATTCCTCTCGATAAATCTGCCCGTTTATGGTGCCGGTTGTAACGAACGGCTTGCTGTACCGTCCGCACTCGCAGGTCGCCTGCCACAACAGGTACTTCTTCGTGAATTTGTCCATCTTTCTCTTCCGGAACTTTTCTGGAACCTCCATGCGGGACGTACCGACAAAAAAACTCGAGGCCGGGGATTTGTTTGGTGTCCGCCTTGATGTATGTCTCGTCGTCCATGACGAGACAGCCTGGCTTGACCAGCCACTCACGGTACAGCTTCCGCGCACGCAATTTGGCCACCGTGTTCTGCTTTTCAGTCCGGTTTGGCGCCTTCCTGACCTTAAAAACACGTAGCCCAGCCCGCTTCATGGTCTGCTGGACGAACCACTTCGACGAATTGACCTTTTTGGCCACGTCTCGGGTGGAAAGGTTTGGGCTATTCTGAAAGTACTGCCTTATCTTCCGCGCCTTCTCTGGGTATTCCGTTTTCGGTTTTCGGCCGCTTCCAGCGCGCCGCTCGATGGTCTTCGTCTCCTGGAACATCTTCACAACGCGGGACACGGTAGAATGGTGGATTCCAAGCCTTTTGCCGATCCATCTGTGCGACTGACCAGGATTATCGATCACCGCGCCCAAGATTTGCTGACGTAGCTCTTCTTGTTTCGAATGCATCTTGAAAACTACTTGACAGATCGCGATAAAATTTTGCAGACATATACATAACACTCTAAACTAGTATTACCCAATATTAATTTCTACCCACGCGATAAAAAGTTACACCCAAAACAAAGTGTCGCATTTTTTCCGAGTCCAGTCTTTATTACCCGATAATCATTCATAAGTCACGCTTATGAAATTCATATGCGTTGTTCATGAGCCGAGCCTTATGAAATTCTTAAGTCTATTTGCCTCAGTGTACTATTATTTTAGGGGCCTCCCTTAGCTCAGTCGGTAAAGGCGCAGCTACAAAGCAAGACCATGCTGGAGGTGGCTGGGTTCAATTCCCGGTCCGGTCTAGGAATTTTTAGGGTTGGAAAATTTCTCGGCTTCCCTGGGCATAGAAGTATGATTGGACTTGCCACACAATTATATCAATGCAAAAATGGTATAGGCATCGAAAGCTCTCAATTAATAACTGTAGAAGTGCATCTAGAACACTAAGTTGAGAGCACGCAATAAGCTAATATGTGATATGCAATAAGCTTGAAATACGGAGAAGAAGAAGACTATTATTTTAGTAAAGAGCATAGTGTCTCTTTGTTGAGGTAGCAGATTATATGATGGTTGGGGCATTTTGCCCCGTGTAGTTGAAGAACCTACGATTTAGGCGTTGTCTAAAAATGTTGGTTTTTAAAGTAACTGGCAACAATGCACTATCTCTGCACCTGAACAGTGCGCATGTGTTTAAATTTAATTGTTGTTATTGCTGATTGCATCTGAAACTGGACTGCCTCATGAAGGCATAAAGTGTGATAAAAGTGCACGTTTCAGTCAAATCGTGTTGGAGCACTTATTGCTTGCATAATAAAGAACAAGTGCACCGGAGGAGTGGAAGGAGGGGGTAATCTGCCCCATTCACAAGAAAGGCGACCATTTGGAATGTGAGAACTTCAGAGCGATCACCATTTTGAATGCCGCCTACAAAGTGCTATCCCAGATCATCTTCCGTCGTCTATCACCTAAAATGACCGAGTTCGTGGGAAGTTATCAAGCCGGCTTCATCGACGGCCGATCGACAACGGACCAGATCTTCACCGTACGGCAAATCCTCCAGAAATGCCGTGAATACCAGGTCCCAACGAAACATTTGTTCATTGACTTTAAGGCGACATACGACAGTATCGACCGCACAGAGCTATGGAAAATCATGGACGAGAACGGCTTTCCTGGGAAGCTGATCAGACTGATCAAAGCAACGATGGACGGTGTGCAAAACTGCGTAAAGGTTTCGGGTGAACTATCCAGTTCATTCGAATCTCGCCGGGGACTGCGACAAGGTGACGGACTCTCATGCCTAATCTTCAACATCGCTCTAGAAGGTGTAATGCGACGAGCCGGGCTCAACAGCCGGGGTACGATTTTCACGAAATCCGGTTGTGTGCTTTGCGGACGACATGGACATTATCGCAAGAACATTTGGAACGGTGGCAGAACTATACACCCACCTGAAACACAAAGCATCAAAGGTCGGACTGGTGGTGAGTGCGTAAAAAACAAAGTTATGCTAGTAGGCGGAACCGAACATGACAGGATTCGTCTAGGAAGTAATGTCATGATAGACGGGGATACTTTCGAGGTAGTGGAGGAATTCGTTTACCTTGGATCCTTGGAGTCGTGAAATACGAAGGCGCATCATCAGTGGAAGTCGTGCCTACTACGGGCTTCAGAAGAAACTATGGTCAAAAACGATTCACCCCCGCACCAAATTCACCATGTACAGAACGCTAATAAGTCCAGTGGTCCTCTATGGACACGAGACATGGACTATGCTCGAGGAGGACCTGCAAGCACTCGGAGTTTTCGAGTGACGTGTGCTAAGGACGATCTTCGGCGGTGTGCAGGAGAACGGTGAGGCAGGCGGCGAAGAATGAACCACGAGCTCGCTGCACTCTACGGCGAACCCAGCATCCAGAAGGTGGCCAAAGCCGGAAGGATGCGGTGGGTAGGGCATGTTGCAAGAATGCCGGACAACAACCCTACAAAGTTGGTGTTCGCTACTGATCCGGTTGGCACAAGAAGGCGTGGAGCGCAGAGAGCACGATGGGCGGACCAGCTAGAGTGTGATCTAGCGAGCATTGGGCATGACGGAGGATGGAGAGCGGCAGCCGCAAACCGAGTATTGTGGCGTACTATTGTTGATTATGTCTTATCTTAAAATGTTTGCATAGTCTTGCCACAGACAAACAGACATAACACATTGAATATTTCTCACTGTAAAACATCGTCACTAAAACATTACCGCCATCTGTTGAGTACACCGTGGTGGGTAGTACGCTGAACAGATGGCGGTAGTGTGTAAACGTCAAACGCAAAGGAATTGACTATGCCCGCCGCAGGTGGCGATACTACCAACTAAGATACTTTTAAATTGACCGTTAAATGCGTGTTCGATGAAAAACTTGCAAGTCTTATGTCTGCTTGTCTGTGGTCTTGCCATGGATTCCCCAACTACCGAGTTAGATTGCCCGAAACACAGTCAGCGCACATTCTAATACTTGTCCGAAGCAGAACATCATTCCACACGAGACACATTCCGGCCACCAAGTACAGTCAACTTTCGCTCGTTGGGCTAAACCTGTAGCCCACTTAGTGAAAGACTTTCGTTAGTTGGGCTGAGCTGTCAAGCTGAAAATTGGTTGAGGGATACACCGATTGTTTATTATCATCACAATCTGTTAGCAACTATCCAAATTGTTCATACATGAGCCCCTCGAAAAATAAATAGCACTGTCAAAAATGACGTTTGACTTCGAATTAGGTGGGCTACAGCCATAGAGGTAACTCTAAGACCAGAAGGTCCCGAAGAAACGAGCTCAACTTTTTGGCTCAGCTCTGATACTTTCTTCGGTCCCAAGCTTATCGATTCACCCCTCGAAACATAGGAAAATCCACGAACTCTTCATTTTATCTGTCAAACTTTCATAACGAATCAAAACAAACATAGTGTAGTAATAGAATTTATACTAGAATAGGGTACGTTAGTCGATTTGCTTGGGACCAATAGGTTAGTCAAGTAGTGAGCCAATTTAAAATAGTTAGTTTCGTATTGATTTTTGCTACAGCCCAACTAACGGGAGCCCAACTAAAACATTGACTGTACGTCGATTGTCTATAATCATCAAAATTGTTTAGCAACTATCGAAATTGCTCATCCATGAGCTCCTTGAAAATGAATCTGCTAAAATGACGTTTGACTTCGATTTAGGTGGGCTACAGCCTTACTAACGGGAGCCCAACTAAAACGTAACCCACTTAAAGATAGCCCAACGGGCGAAATTCGACTGTATACCAAAATCAGAGCAGTCGTAGCTGCGTTGAAAATCATCATCGACACCACACTCTCAATCCCACTCTTTAAACAAGACCGTTTTTGGTATGTAAGAATTGCTCCTCCGAGAACGTTTATTAATCTAATCATCGGCAAATACTTCCCCAGAAATAATAACCCATCCGGTTGTGGCACCTGATTCGGATTGAACTTCAGAATACCTTTTTCTCTCTAACGTTTGGCAGCTCCCGTATACGACAACAGCTTGGTAGCAAGGCATGACTTCCAAGCAGATGTGATCCTTCTAGAGAAACCAATAATCTGGCCACCTGATGACCGCAGTCGATGACAATCTCCTATTTGCCCTGTTCCTATTATAGGACTCTACTAGTTTTAACCGGTTGTAACTATAGATACTATACACATTTAGAAAAAATCATGTAAATTTGGGTGCCCTGAAACTGACATATACGAGCGTCAATTTTGACATAAAATTGAGTCATAATAGACGCGAAATTCAGCTCAATCAAACGTACTTTTCGTCGAGTAACGAACTTTTCAGTCTTGGAGTACTTAATTTTACATGACATGTTTGTTTACATCCTTTATGTCAAAGATGGATTCCGTCACGTTTAAATTTAGGTATTTCTAAGTGTGTAGCTTGAATAGCTCGAAATCGACTAGGAGGGCTAGGCCTGTTTTAGCTGACGTTTATTTTGATCCCGGCTTTGAAGTAGCTGTAGGATGGTAGCTTCCGATGACTGGGTACCTTGTCGTCCCGGTAAAGACGCCGGCGACGACGACTAGAGATTGGCAATCCGCTCCCGAGCTGTTCTATAGACCCTATTCTCTAAAGTGAGCTGATGACCCGCGGTTCATTTTTTAGGATCACAAGTCTAAACCATTCAATCCATCACTCATAGCGGAACTTTTCAAAAAAGGACCGCGTAAACCAAGAAGCGCGCGCAATACTACTGTTACTTCCAAGCGGCTGTTTGGGAGAGGGAGACATATGTACATGTGCATTCTCTGGGCGGAAGATGCGCACAAAAGAAAATAACCGAAAATCGAAATGCAGCTCTCCAGCTTAGCAGATCAGCTTCTGATACGAATCATCGACTCGAATGATTCACTGGAAGCTGTTTAGGATGACAACTCTCGGACCCGTCCAGCTCTTGGAATCTTTTTTTTTTCTCTCTCGATTCTTCACGATTCAGCTCCGGATCCGGTTCTGAGCTGATGATCAGGAGCTGAAGCCGAGAATAGTGAGATAAATTTTGCTGGAGAATTAACATCACAAATAAAATCTGTATGTATGTTTACGCGATGCTTGATCAGTTGTTAGTGGCCTTTTCCATTGAAAGGTAGAGCCATGTTGTATGGTACGGATTTATTGGTTTAGACTACTTTTACGATTTTATGCAGTTTTAAGCACTTAAACCACTAATTAATTCCGGTTTTGAATTTGTGTCATAATTTCTATAATTTCAATGCGAGCTGAAAGGCTGTTCAAAAGAATCGACTCCCTTTAGTGAGCTGGATAGGTTTGATCCACTCAGCCAGATGAGCTGTTTTGCCCACCTCTAATGACGACTGGGTGGTGGTGAAAGTAGCAACATCAGTGAACATAACACCATCACTTTTTGAAAGCGTCTACCTGTTCGTCCGTTGCTGCTCCGCCTGGTCCCAATTTGCTGACAGATAGCCATCTCCGAAGCAGATAGCCATCGTTGAACATCAGCAGCAGTTTGTCCCAGCTTCTGTAAATACAGATCCGCTTCAATGTTGTTGTCGTCAAGCGGTTGAAAGAACCCGGGTATCCTCCGCTCGGGCCAGTCCAGCTGGAATGTATCGTCGACTTGTTTTTCTTTTTCTTTGTTGTATCCTGAGGGATGGCTCAGACCGCTCACGGTCAATCTCGCCAAAAGTATCGTCTTCTTGGTTCGGATTCTGTGAATTTCTCTGCTACTGTGTTACCTGACTCATAACGAATATACGTTTTATACGAGTGCCCCGAATACAACGTATAGTTCTTCTAATTTTACATTGCAAATGCAATGCAAAATTAGACGAGTCATACGTTATATTCGGGGTACTCGTATACAATGTATATTCGTTATTAGTCAGGTAACATAGTAGTTCAAAATCAAACCAAAAACAAAAACTGAGCCTTGAATTGAGCTGTCAAATTAACCGGGTTGCTAAACATGCAATTCGACAGTGAGCATGCATAAGGGCGTAAACGCGATGATCGATTCTATTCGTCGATTTTTCTCTTTTGGTAATAACTCGCTAGATTTAACGTTTCTTGGTGCGTTTGCTGATGCTTTTGATAGCCAATACAACCTGTTACAACTATCCATTGAACAAATTCTAGAAAATTGTTTCGCTTAGCTGTAACAATGCAAAGAGAAAATCGATTAAGAGAATCGATCATCGCGTATACGCCCTAATGCATGCTCACTGTCGAATTATTAACAATCAAACAAAGTCAGTTCAATTAAAGCCCTACAGTAAAAGTATGGACGTCTGTCAAAAGTTGTTCCAATCGAACCGTCAAAATGCACCGCTTTGCTCGATTGGAACAGCTTTTTTCAGTTTTGTGGTGACAGTCGTCCATACTTTTACTGTAGGGCTTTAAGTTCAATGACTGGCACACACGGAACTCCTGGCACAGCTGTCGCACACTGAGAAAAAAGTTAACGCATAATATGTGTGTAGAGTACCCACCCCTAGATTGACAACCAAAATTACACAGTGTAGCTTTCATGTTTTTCGTTAAGATATTCAGGGAAATAATGAGAATCGAAGTATGCCGTGCTCGCGGGAGGACGTGTTTGTTTGGCCGGTCGCACTTTTTTCGCTGTTACTCGGCATATTTTTAATAGATGTCTCGATTACTTTTTCGGAGGGATGTATTAGCCTTCGTAAACATTGCATTTGATCGTCGGTTTGGCGTAACTGGTAGCTCACCCACGCATACTAACACCACCTATCAGGTAAGGGAAAATTTCCCCTAGCTGACGGCAGTGTTAGCATGCGGCACGATCTACCAGTTACTCCAAATCGACGATCAAATACATTGTTTACAAAAGCTAATACATCCCTTCGAAAACAGAAATCGAGATTTGTAGCTTTTTTAAACTGCGTAGGGATATAAACGAAGATTGAAACTATCTTTAGTGCACGGTTCAACAGGAAAATTGACGGGTTGTGTGTGTAGCAGGGCGTCACAATATCAGCTTCAATCGACCAAATCGATGCGACGAAGAGACTGCTAGCTTTCTTTTACTGTTGAATTAATCATTTTGTCAAGCTTCTACAGTCATGTCATGACATCTATCGGAAACTACACACAATCTGTTGTCCTATAAGTGTTCACAGAGGACACTGCAGTGCAAAACATGTCTGGTACCTCTATATATGCATTTAGATTATTATTCGAAGACCCTCCTTTTTTACACATTCTGCACACAAAATAGCTCACCCCTCACAGAATTTCCCGCCGATTTTTTATGTATGGGGCGGAGCATAAATTATCTTTTGCGCAGAATATGTAAAAAAAGGAGGGATTTCAAATGCTAAAGTAAATGCATATATAAAGGTACCAGACATGTATTTTATAATCTGTGAAAGGGAAATCACAAATCGATTGTCAACAAAATACATGGCATGTTGAAAGATTGAGGTCGTGAGAGCAAATTCTCTCTCTCTCTCTAAAATATGAATTTGTTGGCTCTCTGAGAACTGGTAGTAAAGCAGGTAAAACTGCATGGGGAAAAATCATTTTTAATTAATTTTAGCTTGTTTAACAATAATTTTGCGGGGAAAAACTGAACGACTAAGTCCCTGATTAATTTCTTTAGGTTGTCGTTCACTTTTTTTCACCTGAATATGCACCGAAAGCGAATTATTCCCACTTCTCCCAATTTCTACATGGGGATTTTTATCACTTCCTACCAGCGGAACAGCGCCATCTCTGTGGAAAATAGTCGAACAAAAAGATTAATTCGAACAGCGGCGTCTACAAGCAAATTACCTATCGCTTGCCTCTCTTTCTCCGCGGACGAGTGAAAGAGCCCTTGACTTTGATAGTTTCGTATTTCATGAAACACATCAACAGAGGTTTCATGACGTAGGGGAAATGGATGTAATGTTCATCTTAATAAAATGGATAAATAGCAGATTTTTTGCGATGGGCCCAATCTTAGATCCATAGGCCTACATTGGAGCCATTTCCCCTATATGACGGAAAATGAAAATATGTATTTAAAGTAGTTACGAAAACGAAAACATAACGCATATTAAACAAATTGAAAGAGCGGCGATAGAGTGTCGGTGAAAGGGATTGAAAGCCATAAGAAGGTTTCGTTTCATCTCGATAATCGACGTTACTTTCATTGAAAGTGATGAGCAAAGCAGCGACGAGAAAATCCATTTCATTTTCGTTTCGTGCTGATATTCTAGCTAGGTGTTGTAGAGCCCTGGTGTGTAGTGGTGTTTTTACGATTTAGATTGCCTCTAGGTTTTCGGAGCAGTGGCATGCGATGCGTGAACCAGCAGCAATTACAGGTAGAAGCCAGGTGTGTGGCTTTCAGTATGGAAAACAAATCAAACAAAAAAAAAATACTTTTTGGAACTTCTACAGATTTGTAGGAAGTTTTACGGACTTTTCGGAAGCTCTACTTTCTGTTTGGATGTTATACGGGCTTATCGGCTCGGAAGCTCTATAGACTTTTCGGGAGTTCTATCAACTTCTCGGTCATTCTACGGACATTTCGGAAATTCTACAGGCTTTTCAGAAGTTTTACGGACTTAGGTAGTTCTGCGGGCTTCTCGGAAGATCAACAGACTTCTTGCGAGATCTACGGACATTTCGAAAGTTCTACGGACTTCTCGGTAATTATACGGATTTTTCGGATGTTCTACGGACTTCACGGATTTTTTGCGGTCTTCTGAAGTTTCAAAAGAAAAGTTCATAGAACCTCCATTGCCAAAATCTCGAACAACATCTCCGAAATTCCACGACAGTTCCAGGATCAACTCGAATCCTGACAAAGTTGACTAGACCTAATGTTTCCAAAACTTCTGAAAATTGCATAAATCTTCCGATAAGTTCTTCCGACATGCTCAAGGGTTTTCTGAAAATTCAAGGACAATAGTTGTCATCGCCATCGGGAGTGAGAAATAGTAACAGCAGGATGAGCGGGAACTTGATCGTAATTATTATTTTTGTAAATTAAGTACGCAAAAGAAATAATATTCGAGTTATGCACAGTTCGAAACAGTAGTGTAAATTTCTGTTCAATATGATGCACATAAATAGAGCGGCACATATCATTTAAGTTTACATTATAAATCATGTAAAGTTCTGACACATTTCATGCAATGTAGCAAATATTGTATACAAAAGCCCATCTTTGTAAACAACATTTTTTACAAGTTGCTCGGTTGCGTGAAATTAAATACAAGTTTACGTGAATGAATGTTTACATCACAATTAAAATTCAGAATTTTTATCTGTGTAGGAAAGAAGTGATCATCGGAAATCCATATAAAATCCTTCTCAAGTACAGTTGACTACGACGGTGAGGTCGTCGTCAGGATCGAAATCTGATAACAGCAGTTGAACGGGAGCTTGATGGTAATTGTTTTGTGGCAAAAGTAGCTCAGTTGCCTTGTGGCGACCGATTTTGCTTACTGAGCAGAAAGTTATACACACTTACTTACACACACACTTACAGATATTCTGTGAAATGACAGGAAATCTGTGAAAAATCACCGAACGTTCAGCTGTTGAGATTTCGGTAAAATTTCACAGATTTCGGTGAAATAATCTTAGTGTGTGGATTTATTCTCAAGGCCCAAACGCAATGTGGGCGGAAGTGGAACGGAAACGGAAGTTTGACAGTTGTCACAAATGACATCAAGATGCCTAACCGAAGTCGATTGGATTCTAACTAGTTTTCAATTCGACAAGTAGGCTTACTCAGATCGGGCTTTTCCGCTGCCGCTGCCGTTCCGCTTCCGCTGTCATTGCGCTTGGGCCTTCAAGCTCCTTCACATTATAGAGCTATAGTGTAAATCGATTTTTTTTTTCTTAACATGAGATAAAGCGTATTGTCATTCGGTTGGAGGAACGAGTACGTAGAAGAAATAATATTTGAGATTTAGGAAAGACGTTTTGATCGGAAATCTATAACAAATCCTTCTGAAGAATAGTTGCTATCATCGTCGTTGAGATCACCACCGTTATCGAAATCTAGTAACAACAAGTTGAACGGAAACTTAATCGTAATTGTTTTGTGATGTAAGGAGCTCGGTGGCCTGGTGGCGACCGATTTTGTTTACTGAGTAGAAGACCGTGGGTTCAAACCCAAGCTCCTTCACGCTATCGAATCGTTAGGGCATATGAAAATCAATAATACTGTGGAACTCGAAAAATGATAGGCTGTAGAATGTTGACGTCTATAGAACAGTTATTTATTCTGTTAGGATGAACAACTTTGTCCAAGACGTCAAGTTTTCAGAGTATCAGAGTAAAAAGTAAGATGTTGACTTCATCTATGCGGTCGAGTATCGAACTAATCGGTTAATGTTAATTGAAATCTCCATTAATCTGGAGCTATTAAGGTTATTATTTTTATATTATTATAGTCACTTTAACACTCTTGGGTCATTCGTAACTTGTCCGGGGGTGAGATTTGAACTCGTGACTTTGGCGTGAGAGGTATGGATGTTAACCACTACGCCGGGGTCGCTATTAAGGTTGTCCCACCAGCAGTGTTGGGAAAATATTAAAAGATCAAAGCTCACCAATGAGAATAATCTCATTTGAGCATCGTAAACAAAAATCAACAAGTGTGATACGGTTGCTCTGATATCATGCTAACAAAACTCACCAGCTACAATTCTCACGAAATTGTGGTGAGTTTGAGCTTCAAGATTGTTGATGTACACCCGAACACGAACCAAAACTTTCATCACTGCTCGTAGCAGTAACTTCGTGTCTGGCATCTGAAAAGTGTAAAGACAGATAGCAAGCTATGCTTTCTCTGTCTAAGAATACGATGTGCTACGGAATCATTGTTGTGGTAAGTCAACTCGTAGCTACAATTTTACATGTTTTGAATAGTCTCGCCATATCGAAGGAGCTTTAAAATCAATGTTTGATATTTTATTTCAATACCTCGCGTGATATTGGGAGCCCTTGAGAGCGAAACAAAATCATTTGAGTGAGGATTATGCCATCACTGCCCACCAGATTACATTCCTGGCCATTCTTATGGGGCAAAAGGGAGAAAATCTTAGAAATGCTGAATCTTCAATTTTCACCGATGCAAGTTCAATAACATTCGTGATTCAATATCTCGTGCGGCAGAGTAACATGGGAATGTCATATTTAGTAGAGAACCCGAACGAGACCGACAACTAGGCACACGTTGGCTATTTGCAGTTGAGGAGGACATCAGGTCGCTTCACGTTCATGGTGACTGGATGCGTTTGGCTCAGGACCAAGTCCAGTGGAAACACATGTTTCGTTCGGCGTAGATCCAAGGAAATTAATTGCAGCTCAAGCAGTAACAAGTAAGAAATTGTAACACTTTCCATCTATTTTGAATCAAGTAAAATTTAAAATGAAGTAAAATTTAAAATGAAGTAAGATTTAAAATGAAGTATGCAGAGAATTCCATTCAACTTTTAAGAACTAACAGACAGATTGGGAATATGCCCCTTATGTGGACCTAAAAAGAAGTCATCAGTTGGGTTTTCTACAATCAACATGCTTGTACCTATCATGAAAGCTTTTCAAGAAAACGGATGCAATATTGTCCCCATAATTGGCCAATGAATGGATGTAAATTCGTCCCCTCGAATCCCGAAACTAAAGGTGAAAGCTAAATCCCACAAAATTCCTGAAACAGATTAATTCCATGGTACGTCCGACATACTATTCCGAAACTTTAAGCTATCAATATTCCTACGTCGTAAAAAGAATGTAATATACAATGCCAAACCACCGATTTTTGATAATTTAGCACTCATAGCATCTCTCTAACAATGAAAATATATCATTACCCATATGTCTCTTCCAGCCAAACCCGACACCACGCTGACCTACTCGTCAGAATTTCCTCCAGGCGTGAAACCCGAGAAACGATCTGAAAAGACCTCCTCACACACTGCTCTGGTGTCGTTTAGGTGCCGCACAAACAGAACGATACAGGAATAATAAATAGCATCCCGCGGCAAAGACCGCCGTGAGATTACTTCAGCATGAGAAAATTGCAAGCCAGAAGAAGGAAATGAAAACAACGCTCCTCTCACCACCATCAGCACTCTCAGACGAAGAAGACGGTCGATCGCATCGTCGACGTCGTCGTCGTCGTAAGGAAACTGATCATCATCTCCGCTCCTTCCTGTCCCCTACACGGCAAATGAGATCAACCCAAAGTTGAGTTGAGGTTACTCATAAAACGCAAAAAAAAGTGCAGGAACTCAACGATTAGTCCTGTGGAAAACCTCAAAAATTTGCCGGAAAATGAGGTAAATTGACGAAAATTTTACTCAGTCTAGGAGTAGTACCAATAGACTGAGAGAATCCAATCTTTAATTTTCTCATATTCGGGATTTTTTTTCCTGAAAAAAACCGGGAAAAACCATGATGCAAATTAACTCATTGCTGAGCTGCTGCACTTTTTGCGATTTATGAGTAAACTGAACTCAAATTTGGGTTGATATCATTGGCCATGTAATGGGATGCGATTCAAAAGCGATATGCCAATATGTATCTATACTACAGGATTGCTTCCACTCAATTCGTTATAAAAAAAATGTTTTTTTTTTTTTATTATTTGCACACTTAGAAATACCTAATTTTACACGTGACGGAATCCATCTTTGACATAAAGGATGAGACGTAAACAAACATGTCATGTAAAATTAAATGCTCCGAGACTGAAAAATTCAGTACTCGAGAAAAGTAAGTTTGATTGAGCTGAATTTTGCATCTATTATGACTCAATTCTATGTCAAAATTGACGCTCGTATATGTCTCAGGGAACCTAAATTTACATGAATTTTTCTAAGTGTGTGGATTCATTGGGTGCTACAATGATATTTTGTACTTGTAAGTTACAAAAAGAGGTTGAAAAGAATGTGTTTGTTATGTGTAACCTGTCAATTTCGCTTTCAGAGGGTCATAATCAGCGATTATATTCTTCGTGAGCGCTCACTCTGAGTGATCACTCACGAATCGTAAAATCGCTAATTGTGACTCTCTGAAAGCGGAATTGACAGATTTTATGTGTTAAACAGACACTTTTCAACAAACACTAAATACTATTATAAAATCTAAGGGATTCATAATTCTGAAAAACATTTTTTTTTATAGCTATGTGAGTGGAAGCAACCCTGTCTATACACCTCTTCCTGTACTGCAGTTGCAGCACACATGTGACAGCTGGTTGAAAGGAGGTGAAGGATTGAGAAAGGGTTTCCTTTCTGCTGATTTGTGCAATTTCAGTCTTCTTGGATTGTATTGAGGATTGTTTACGGCCGAGCAGGGACCCTACAGAGGTCGGTATACAGTTCCGTGGGAACTGCAAGCTAATTTCCATATGATAATTATTGATCTATTATGGGATTCCAAACGCGATGCTTCACCACAGTTTGCAAACTAATAAACATCATCGATCGTACGAGGGAACATTCACCCAGAACAGTGGACATCTGGTGCGGTGCGATCCGCGGCATTCAGACTAAGAAACTCGCACGGAATGCAAAAAACTTTCGAACCTATTTATAATTCACTGCGTTCATCGTCGTCGTCGTCAAAAAAAACGCCAAGGAATTCACCCAGAAACCTTGAGCAACCTGCCTGCGTCCAAGCGTCTTCAACCGAAAATGTGTCATCATTCTATACGTACCTACTAAAGCTAACGGTAGCCGAACACGTTAAAACCAAGAATCGTTAATCGCGCTTTCGACAGCAGGGGGAATGCGAGGAAAGTGGAGCACTCGTCTTAACAGAACGCGTATTTTTATCTATTCGAACTTTTTTTTTTACGACCCACCGGTAGTTTACTCCTTTTGCTCGCGTTTCAGTGGGTTCTCGGTCCTATACTACTATACAATCTACCTGCCCGACAAGCAGCGCTTACAAGTACGTATAATGAGTAAGTCGCCACGTCGCCGTCGTTGTTGGCGTCGACGACATCAGTCTGTTTGTCTCTTGATTCTCGCCTCGTACAATGGGCGACCGCACGGTTATGCTGGGAGACAGGGAAGATGAACGAGTTTTCAGATCCCCCCAGATGCATCGCACCCGACCAACTAACAAACAACAAAGTGGCAGCCAGATAAGATAAATGGAATTTTTCGAATGAATCAAGCTCGGTGGATTGAAAACATATATTTTGAACGAATTCTCATCTTGTGGCAATCTGTGTTCATTTAAGATTCGTGTGATGATAAGTAATAGCAACCCAAGTCACGTCCCTAGTTTTATCGAGGATTTGAAGAACTCTACAAGGCTAAATATTGAACGGCAGAACCTTCATAAAACCAAAATTGTTACTTGCGAAGTAAGTAGGGTAAATGATGACTTCAGCACCCATTGACTGTTTTCGGCAGCCAAAATTTAAACGTTAATTTCGCTGTATTTGCTCACCAAAACACTTACCTGGATGTATTTAAACGATTCTTTAGTCTCTCAGCTTCAATCTGATTACATTTCTACGACTGAGGAAACCTGTTATGCACGGTTTTTCTTCAAATGAAACATACGCACTACAAAATACGGTTGATTTCGAGTTGCCGATAATAGAACAGATGGTTATAACACGCGCAGTTCAAATGGAATGGTTGCCGAAGAAATATAGGCTGCCGACAATATTCACACTCACCTGAGAAGTTTGGAGCGTTGTAAAAACGTTTTCAACTCGTTTTGGACAATTCGACAGTGAGCACGCGATGATCGATTCTCTTCATCGATTTTTTCTTTGTATTGATACAGCCAGGGATGAAAAATCATTTACATTCATTTCGTGCATTCATTTACATTCATTTGCCTCTAACTTTTTATATCAACAGAATTCAGTAAAATAGTGTTTGAAGCTTTTGTGGGTTTTAAAACTAACTACATCTTTTGTAAACAACTCAAATCTGTATCTCTTATGCGGTATGAATCAGAGCGAAAAGAACCCAACATTGTTTTTCAGTGAATGTAAATTGCATTCACTGAAAAACAATAACATGTTCTGGCAGCTCTATTTCGTCATGCAGAAGTGATTCAGATTTTAGTTATTGACAAAAGTTGTAGTTAATATCAAAAGCTACAAAAGCTTCATACATCATATAATGGTATATACTGTTGACAAAAAAAGTTAGACGCAAATGAATGTAAATGATTTTCCATCCCTGGATACAGCTCAGCGAAACAAGTTTCTAGAATTTGTTCAATGCAGAGTTGTAACAGGTTGTATTGACTACCAAAAGGAACAGTTATTAACAAAAGAGAAAATCGATGAAGAGAATCGAGCATCGCGTATACGCCCTTAGATAAGATTCAAAAGAATGTTATTATTATTATTATTTCTTGCGTGAGTCGCATCGCATCGCGTGTTGCGTCTACCCTGGCCACCACCTTGTGCATGCTCACTGTCGAATTATCGATGAACATTTCAAATGGTCCTATCTGTTTTGATAGATTCTCTTCGTCGACTTTCTCTTTCGTAAGTAACTTGAGAACGGAACCGTTTCTTGTCATGTTTGTCGTATTGGATGCTTGATAAAAACTTCTTTTATCGATCTGTGTGCTGAAAATACCCGGGAATGTCTTTAACTGGCCGTGGGGATACAAAGAGAAAGTCGACGAAGAGAATCTGTCAAAGTTACTTAGGACCTAATGCAATGTTCAACTTGATATGTGTGCGTGACGCTGAGAAATTAATAGAGATTGCTAAAGTATGATTGTGTCAGTGATTTGTTTTCATCGGGAAAATTTTCCGCTATGAAGTTTTTTTTTCTCGATGAAAACATTTTGCGTATACGTATACGTGACGTAGTGTGCGTACGATAAACGTCAGCAATCTCTATAGCGATAATAGCTTAGAGGTAACTCTAAGACTAGAAGGTCCCAAAGAAACGTGCTCAACTTTTTGGCTCAGCTCTGGTACTCTCTTCGGTCCCAAGCTAATCGATGCACCCTCGAAACATAGGAAAATCCACGAAGCCCTCATTTTATCTGTCAAACTTTCATAGCGAACCAAAACAAACAACATGCAGTATTAGAATTTCGACTAGAATGGGGTACGTTAATCGATTTGCTTGGGACCAATAGGCTAGTCAAGTAGTGAGCCAATTTAAAATCGTTAGTTTCGTATTGATTAGATTGCCGAGAATACGCAAATTCTCCTAGCACATTTTGTGTTGTAATGTAATGTTGCAACGTGTTTTTCTTCTGGAAATTCGGAATTTTTGCATTAAAAGCGTTTAATTTTGTGCTGTCAATAGGTTTAAAGTGTTCATACAGCAGTCTTTGAGTGGTTTGTCTTGTTATGAGATATCTAGTTTGATGATTCACTGAAGAGTAGTTGGTTTTTTCAAGCGTTATCAGATGTTTTATAACGCCCCAAAAAACATTGGAAGCTGAATAAGAGCTGGCTCAAAATTTAGTGAGATCCATCCATTTAATTAATATTCAATTTATTCCAGTACATAACATCAAATGCATTGTTCGCAGTTCTATTTAGAATAATTTCTGTTGACAGAACTATTTTATAGTTTTTGCGCCCCAGCTTGGTGAATAGTTTAGGATGACACACACACTCATACGTACACAATATTTGAGACCTTTTAAATAATAAACTTTATTGTTACTATGCATCTAGGGTGTTTGATCTAATTTCCGTCCTACTAAGTACAGCCCACTCTTTCTTTCTCTCTTTCTTGAACGGGTTTTAACAATAAATTAAATATTTCTATAAAAGATGACTTCTAAATGTATTCCCCTTTCCATAAGTATCGTTGAATTTGATAAAGAGCCACACATTGTTGAGATATTGTTAAAAATCTAACACTGCTTCTTGATTCCAAATTCGTCCTACGAATTTCAATTCCGTCCAAACGCATTGAAACGCCATTGGATTTTCTTCGTCCTACGGATGATGGTAGAAAAAGCGAGTTTGTTTGGAGCGCTTCTTTTGTTTTGAGAACAAGTAGTGTAAATAATCACACAATACGCTCTAATAGGCTTTGTGTTGTAGTTTGTGATCTAACGTATTGTAACCTATCAAATATGTTACATTGTTTTAGTAAATAGTTTCTTTTAGCTGAGTAGCTTAGTTAAGTTAAGAATTAAATTGAATTGAATTACAACAACCGAATTTGAAATCGAATATATTCCCTTCCTGAACATCCCTATTCCCACCCTAAATACATCCCGCAAGCGTTACTCTTACCAGCCACAGCCACAGTTTACCACCACAGTTACCGTCAGGATATTTGTGGTAGACGATCGACACCTAGGCTGACATAAAAGGGGCTGTCAACGGTGGATCGCTCTCTATTAGGTGAACGAATTTCACGATTATCAGACCGGACGTTTTTTTAATAGTTTTTTTTTCTACCCTCGCCAGTGAACAAAAGTTGTACAAGTTGTGCGCCGCAAGAAGTGAAAAGAAAAACCAAGGCCATCGGTGCAAGTTCCGGGAACACACCACGGTGTGGAAGAGAAAAAAAGGGCCATTGTTTAAAGTGCCAAAAAGACTGTTTGTCCGGTGTGCCACAAGAAAAGGCGAATCATCGCCATTGTGTCCGGTGTGCCACAAGAAAAGGCGAATCATCGCCATTGTGTCCGGTGTGCTGCAAGAGCATCCAGTGGGTCACCTCCGTCTTGACCACGACGCCAAGGAGAACACGTCGGGCTAGTCCACCGATGCCTACCAGCCGTCCGATGCCTACCAGCCGGCCGATGCCTCGTCAACGGAGTACTGTACCAGGTGATGCTTAATCCTTTCCCTTATCCTAATCTCCTCACCTTCCACCACCTCCACGAAGCATGAATTTAAAAACAAAAAAAGAATGAATATACTATATTAAACTAAGTTACTCCGTTTAGCCCTTCATTTGAACAAGCAATTCCTAATTCCTCCATCTTTCGATCTTCACCTTGGCTAAATTTTGGGAAGCATTTCCGCCCAATTCCTTTCTGGAGCAAGCAAACGACCCTGAATCCCAGGACAAAGCCTGGAGAGGGACAAAAGTAGTCCGAAAAAAAGAATAAGTAACAATTGGCGCCCAACGCAAAATAAAAGAAAAGGTTTCCATTTTAACCTCAAAGTGGAACCCTTTTCATATAAGCTCCGGGAGGAATTGGAATCCTTTATTCCAATTTTTCCTATTGAAAAGTGAATGAGTTTTGTTCGGAATAATTTTGAAATCAGTGAAAGTGCTTTTTTTTTCCTGTTAGATCGGTTCGGATGATGAGAAATACTGGTCATTATATCGTTTCGCTTTTCAAATCATTTTTAGTAAATTATCCTTTTGTTCTTGATACAGTGCTTAGATTTTAGTCGGATTTAGTTGAAATTAGTGAATATGAAGTGATTTTTTTCTTATTTGCAATTTATAAGTGCTTCGTTTATTTAATATTTATTTCAATAATGGTTGATTCTTTTTTAGATAGTTTTTTTTGTAAATTTATTGTGAATAGTAGTTAATTAAGTTTTGTAATTTTAGTTTTTGCAAATCGATTGTAGTTTTTACTTTGATTGGTTTATTTCTGAAAATTTATTATATACATATTATTCAATTTTGTTTTTTTTTTCTTTTTTTCATTTTTTTTTTGTACAATTTTTTGAGTAAGAAATGGCTGAAGCACTTATCGATCACACATACGCCACAGAGAAAATTTTAGAATGGTACCACACTTTGAGGGTGGACCATTTATCACCGAGTGAGATGGAATTTGAGCTGGACATCCGCTCAATAATAATTCGAGATGATCCTACATACTCACGAAGGCGAAGAAGCCTTAGGGATCATTTGAAGCTTGAAAAGGAAAATCACAAAACCTTTGAGGTAACACTGGATGTGAATTGGGAGGAGACCATACAGTTTTGTCGACGGTATTATGATGAGATTTTTGATGGTCTTCAGCGGAATGATAAAAACTTTAGGGTGAGAGGGCAAGCAAAATTATTACATTTCGGTCACCGAATTGTTCTTCTATTAAACAATGCTGGAGATTTGGGAGAAGTGCAAAACTTTTTAAAAGCAATGCTCGTTGAGGTTGTGAAGCTTTTAAAGCAGTATTACTACACCGAACCTGATGTACCCGGAACACAAAATCAAGAGGAGATAGATGACCAGTCTCTCATAAATTTGTTCCGAGTCCCACCCACATCAAATGCGGTGACAGGTTCAGAAACTTCAGTAGCGGGTGCTACGTCTTTAGAGAATATTCCTCTGGAAGACGCAAATATTTTTCGTTGTTTGATGGCTCGAATCCAAGAGCTTAAAGCAGAATTGGACAAAAAAGAAAAACAGTTGGAAGATCAGGTACAGAAAAGTAAAAATGAGGCACCGGGTGAAAGTCAGCAGCAATTGCCTTATAGACAACCCTTTACACAGATTACTTCATCCAGTAATTCTTTCACTACTACTTATCCTACAAATTCGCAATGCTTCACAGCTGCTAGCACCTCAAGGCCGATCCCCAGTACCACATTTTCCATTCCACAGAATTACCCAACCTCTCTTGCTCAGCCTCACACATCATGGCATAACCATCTTCAGGCAACTTCGGCTGCTCAACCGTTAGGTAGTACACTGGGTAACCATTCGTGGTTAGGTTTTCCACCTGTAGGTAATGTGCCTCCTTCAAACCCATGGCTCGGAGCCTCGGCTTTTAACAATGTCCAGGCTGCTAATCCTTGGTTAGGAAACCCGTCTGTAGGTTATACGCACCCGTCCAATCCGTGGATAGGAACCCAGGTTCCAAGTTTAAACCCTCAAGCCAACCCTACATTCATACCATTCAATCCAGCGCCGCCATGTAACCAAACGCGACACACCTTACCCGTGTCCAAGTGGACAATTTCGAAATACGATGGTGAGGATCAGGGTTTGAAGCTAAACCAGTTCCTAGGAATGGTTCACACGATGGCGCTAGCCGAACATGTTTCGGATGTCGAGCTATTTGAATCGGCAATCCACATTTTTAAAGGACCGGCATTGCAGTGGTATATGACCATGCGTACCACTGGTCGTTTGGTAAACTGGCAGCACTTAGTGCTAGAGCTCAGGAGGACATTCATGCACCCCGACTTAGATACATTAATTAAAATGAAAGTTTATCAGCGCCACCAATATCGAAACGAAACTTTTCTCCAGTATTATCACAGCATGGAGGAACTCTTTGGAACCATGAGTGTTCCGCTGCCGGAGTATGAGAAGATGCAAATTTTGCTTCAGAATATGAGGATTGATTACAAGAAGCAGCTCAATTTTCTTCCCATCTCCGATCTTCCGACTCTTGTATCAGCTGGTCAGAAGATCGATGCAATAAATTTTTCAGTCTACAATAAGGTTTTTGGACCTGACAAGTCAGTACATGTTGTGGATAATTCCAGACCCAATACGACGCCAAACAAGGATTCATCAACGCAAAAACCGGATAAGAAATCAACACCGCAACAGCCTTCTCATTCGAATATCAGCGCTCCTCCATCACAATCCCATCAGAACCGGAAGGGATCCCAAACTCATACCACTGTCCCTCGCGAGCCGAGTCGATCGTCAACAACACTGGAAGACATGATCGAGTCTCATCGACCTTTATCAAGGCAACACTGTTATAATTGCGGCAAGTTCGGACATCACATGACCCGATGCAGGCTGCCCAAGGGTGTCTTATGTGAGAATTGTGGATTCCGAGGCTATCCGTCAGACAACTGTCCGTATTGCATAAAAAACGAATTATCAGCGAGCCAAAATCGCCGCCCGCTGAACCAAAACTACTAAGCGTAAATTCTCCTCCATATTTTGAATTGGCTCCGGATAATCTCTATCCGATTACCCCGGTTTCATACACTATTTCTTACCCAATTCCCAATGACAACCGACCTTATACTACTGTCAATGTTTATGGGATAAATCTTCGTGCCCTGCTAGACAGCGGCAGTAATCTCACCCTTATAAATGATTCTGCGTATAATACCATTAAGCCTAAACGTTTATTTCCACTCCAAAGCCCTGTTAATTTACGCACGGCAAGCGGAGAAATACTCCATGTCCGCGGACAAGTTTATTTACCTTTTTCGTGGAACGGTATGGTCAAGATCGTTCCAACTATGGTAGTTCCTAACCTCGCTCTCAGTTGCATTTGCGGAATGGACTTCTGGAAGACATTCCATATCGAGCCCACAATCATAAATTGTGCCATGGTTGAGAACTCCATAGAAGAGTCGAGTCTCGAAAAGCCCTCTTCAACATCTGTTCTGACAGCTTCAGAACTACAGACTATCAAGCAGATAAAAAAACTTTTCATACCCGCTATACCAGGAAGTTTGTCTACGACCCCATGGGCGGAGCACAAAATTGAAATAGCCGAAGAATGGCGGGGAAAGCCTCCGGTTAGACAATTTCCTTATGTTATGTCCCCCAAAACACAAGGCTTAGTGTCAGTAGAGCTTCAAAGGCTGCTCGATGCTGGTATAATCGAACCTAGCAACTCCGACTGGTCACTAAATTGCGTACCGGTTATCAAACCCCATAAGGTTCGGCTCTGTTTAGATGCGCGCAAAATTAACGAACGTACTGTTCGTGATGCTTACCCCTTGCCGCACCCCTGCCGAATCTTAGGACAACTCCCTAAGGCAATGTATCTATCGACAATAGATTTGTCAGAGGCTTTCCTGCAAGTTCCGTTGGAAAAATCCTCGAGGAAGTACACGGCCTTTAGCGTGCAAGGCAAGGGTCTGTTCCAATATACCAGGATGCCATTTGGCTTAGTGAACAGTCCTGCCACTTTGGCCCGGCTGATGGACCAGGTTCTTGGTCATGGTATATTGGAACCCTATGTCTTCGTTTACCTCGACGATATCGTCGTGGTAACGGAGACATTTGAACATCACGTCCACTTAGTTCGGGAAATTGCGCGCAGGCTGAACAGAGCTAACCTTATGATAAACTTGGAAAAGTCCCAGTTTGGAGTACCGGAAATTCATTTTCTAGGATATCTCTTGAGCTCAGAAGGCCTTCGTGGAGATCCTGATAAAATTCAACCAATCGTCGAATATGAAAGGCCGGCCACGATTACCAAGCTCAGGCGATTCTTAGGGATGGCAAATTATTACCGCCGATTCATCCCGAACTTTAGCGAAACTTGTGGACCACTGACGGATCTACTGAAATCCAAAACTAAGATCATCGGCTGGAGTGAAGCTGCAGAGAAAGCTTTCTGCCTCATAAAAGAGCGTCTTATCACTGCACCGATTTTGGGAAGCCCTGACTTTTCTCGGGAATTCGTTATTCAGACAGATGCTAGCGATGTTGCGGTGGCGGGAGTACTCACCCAGCAGCAAGAGGACGGTGAGAGGGTCATATCGTATTTTTCTCGAAAACTTACCACCCCTCAGAAGAACTACCACGCTGCTGAAAAGGAGGCTTTAGCAGCTCTTCTCTCCATTGATGCCTTCAGGGGATACATTGAAGGCTATCATTTTACCTTAGTTACGGATTCGTCAGCGTTGACCCACATCCTTAAGGCGAAGTGGAAAGTTGGGTCCCGTTGTAGTCGGTGGAGCTTGGACTTTCAGCAATTCGACATGACAGTAGTGCACCGTAAGGGCAAGGAAAACGTCGTTCCCGATGCCCTGTCACGAAGCATCGCTGTAGTCCAAGATTCACAAACTTCAACATGGTATGCTTCCCTCATGACAAAGGTCACCAGTCGCCCAGACGATTTTACTGACTTCAAAGTTGAGAACGGTAAATTGTATAAATTTATTATCGCAAAGGATGTACCGTTCGACTCCCGCTATGAATGGAAACAAGTCCTCTCAAGCAACGAAATCCTCGACGTATTAAAGCAGGCACATGATGAACAATTTCACCCTGGGTTTGACAAAACTTTAGCCCGAATTCAACAGCGCTATTATTGGCCCAGAATGGCCAAGGATATAAGAGCCTACATTCAGACCTGTTCTACCTGCAAAGAGGTCAAACCGTCGTATGTGCAGACGAATCCGGAAATGGGCAAAATGCGATGTGCCTCCCGCCCATGGCAAATCATTTCGATGGACTTTGTGGGACCATTGCCACGTAGTAGGAAGGGAAATCAGCATATCCTGGTGATCTGTGATTATTTTTCTAAATGGGTAATGATCCATCCAGTGAAGAAGCTGGATAGTTCAACCATGTGTGTGATTTTGAAGAATCAGTGGTTTTATAGAAATTCTGTCCCTGAAACTATTATCACAGACAATGGCAGCACTTTCATTTCGAAAGAGTTTAAAGAACTTCTAGAACACTTCAAAATCACGCACTGGTTGAACTCCCGCTATCATTCCCAGTCGAATCCCGTAGAGCGCGTTAACCGGACAATAAATGCAGCCATTCGCACGTACGTCCAAGAAGACCAACGTATATGGGATACGAAGATCCCTGAGATCGAAATGATGCTTAATACCAGCGTTCATGCCTCCACAGGATTCACTCCATATTTTATCACCCACGGGCAAGAGCTAGCAGAACAGGGATCTGACCATCGTCTCTCCCGGCACGGAGAAGAGCTATCTGTGGAAAAGAAAGAGGAAAGACGCAAGCAGATGTTTGACAAGATTCACGAACTAGTCCGCAAGAATCTTGAAAAATCACACGATTTGTCCCGAAACCATTACAATTTGCGAAACCGTACTTTCGCTAAGGCCTTCTCGGAAGGGCAATTAGTCTATCGAAGGAACATGAAGCAATCATCAGCCATCGAAAATTACAATGCCAAGCTAGGGCGGCAGTATTTACCCTGCAAGGTGAAGAGAAAAATTGGCTCGTCCTCTTACGAGCTGGAAGACCTACGCGGTAAAAACTTGGGTGTATGGCCAGCCGTTCACTTGAAACCCGGGTGATACTGTCACAGCAAATTAATTCGTCGATTGCTAAAAGAAGACAATAATTATCGGCTAAAATTATTGAAACTCACCTGTTTATTTACCTTCCATCATTCATGCCTTACCGTCGACGTCGTCAGAGCGAAACTGTTGTTGTTTACTCCTTCATTCACCTCTTATTCCTCTTCATTCCCATTCTGACAGATCTCAATTGGTTATAGCCAGGGTCAGACTAAGGGAATGTTTACTTTTTTAGTAACGCCTTCCCAGGTGGCGCATTTAGATATGCAAAATTTATTTTACACTCGAGGGGTCTGTCATGATGTCGACCGACTCTCTCTGAATATTTAGAAATAGGGATCCCTAGAATCATAGTTTACGATAATAAATCAAGTGTCCGTGAGTGAAATTGAGTTGTTCTGGGTTTATCGTTTTCTGAACCAGACAGTTTTGTGAATGAATTATTAGAATGAATGAATCGTATGAAAGAAGGTGGGTGTGTAAGCATTTTTTGATCTCGAATAAATTTTCGGCGATGATAGATAAATGAAGAGATTACTAGAATATTCTTCTTTTCTTCTAAACTAAGATTAAAATTTAAAAGTGGCTGTATTGAGAAAAAGAATAGCTTTACTAAATATTTGATTAAAGAAGGAGGAACACAAACTTATTTATTCTGACGAACCAATATTCAGGAAGGCCGTACTTTCCGATTTCATATGTTGTTTCAACGTAACTCAAACATTTTCATCCTTTTTACACTAGCTTGGTAGCCAGACTCTATGGTTGAAGGTTACGTGAATTGGCGGGAAAGAGATCCTCTTCATGGAAAAATCATTCCGTCAAATCAGATTAACCCGCATCTAAAAGAGAGTTGCCACAGCAAGTATTCCTGACCTGAACTTGTCTCCTATCCGGTTGCCAGACTCTATTATTGAGTGTTACGTGATTTCGTGGAAAAGAGCTCCTCTTCATGGAAAAATCATTCCGCAAAATCAAATTAACGCGCCATAAAAAGAGAGCATCTAAACCAGCATCCTTATCCGATCCTTTTTTATGGTAGCCAGACTCTATCATTTAAAGTTACGTGAATTGGCGGAAAAGAGCTCCTCTCCCATGGAAAAATCATTCCGTCAAATCAAACTAACTCTCAATGAAAAGAGAGCTACCGGCCCTGATCTTGTCACCCTACTTCCCTATAAAAAAAAAAATACCAAGGTTTTTTTTAACTGAAGTGGGGAATGAATGTAACCTATCAAATATGTTACATTGTTTTAGTAAATAGTTTCTTTTAGTTTTACTGAGTAGCTTAGTTAAGTTAAGAATTAAATTGAATTGAATTACAACAACCGAATTTGAAATCGAATATATCCCCTTCCTGAACATCCCTATTCCCACCCTAAATACATCCCGCAAGCGTTACTCTTACCAGCCACAGCCACAGTTTACCACCACAGCTACCGTCAGGATATTTGTGGTAGACGATCGACACCTAGGCTGACATAAAAGGGGCTGTCAACGGTGGATCGCTCTCTATTAGTGAACAAAAGTTGTACAAGTTGTGCGCCGCAAGAAGTGAAAAGAAAAACCAAGGCCATCGGTGCAAGTTCCGGGAACACACCACGGTGTGGAAGAGAAAAAAAGGGCCATTGTTTAAAGTGCCAAAAAGACTGTTTGTCCGGTGTGCCACAAGAAAAGGCGAATCATCGCCATTGTGTCCGGTGTGCCACAAGAAAAGGCGAATCATCGCCATTGTGTCCGGTGTGCTGCAAGAGCATCCAGTGGGTCACCTCCGTCTTGACCACGACGCCAAGGAGAACACGTCGGGCTAGTCCACCGATGCCTACCAGCCGTCCGATGCCTACCAGCCGGCCGATGCCTCGTCAACGGAGTACTGTACCAGGTGATGCTTAATCCTTTCCCTTATCCTAATCTCCTCACCTTCCACCACCTCCACGAAGCATGAATTTAAAAACAAAAAAAAGAATGAATATACTATATTAAACTAAGTTACTCCGTTTAGCCCTTCATTTAAACAAGCAATTCCTAATTCCTCCATCTTTCGATCTTCACCTTGGCTAAATTTTGGGAAGCATTTCCGCCCAATTCCTTTCTGGAGCAAGCAAACGACCCTGAATCCCAGGACAAAGCCTGGAGAGGGACAAAAGTAGTCCCCAAAGAAGAATTAGTAACACCCTTTTCCCCCGGAACCACTTGTCGTATTACTTCGGAGGGGGCCATGCATTACGCACCTCACTTTACCTCAGCTAATTGGCGCTTCCAGTTCGCTGATCGTCTCTCCAATTTGTGAGCCATTTATCTCCCAGCGTCACGTTCTACTCGGTTATCCCTGGTGGTGGATACAGCCTACTCTGACGGAGAGTTCTCCCGGCTTCGGCTTTCAGTTCGCACTTGTGTGAGCACATTACTACTTTCTAGTTGGTCTTCCCGCCATTTTCGCTGCAGCGCTGACATGATCTGCGTTACTGCTCTGCTGACGGCGTTAAAGGTGCCCTCCTCTCGACACATTTCTTCGACGACATTCTCCGTGCTAAGGGCGAGCATATCCTCTCGCACATCATCAAATCTAGGACATTCGAAGACCACGTGCTCTGGTGATTCTTCCACATTCCCACACTCCGGACAGAAGGGTGACGTTGTGTGTCCGAACCGATGCAGGTACTTCCTGAAGCAGCCATGACCAGACAGGAACTGCGTCAAGTGGAAGTTGGCTTCTCCATGCTTCCTGTTCACCCAGGTCGAAAGAGTCGGTATTAGCCTGTGTGTCCATCTACCGTTCTCTGCTGCATCCCACTCCTGCTGCCACTTAGCCATCGACTCCGTTCTCACCATTTTTCGTACTCCTCTGGTTTCTCTCGTCATATAGCACTCGTAGTCCTCCGCCAAGGTGATGCCGATTGGGATCATACCGGCGATAACGCATACTGCCTCCATCGAAATGGTTCTGTACGCACTCACGACTCGCATGGCCATGAGCCGGAACGTACTGCTCAATTTCCTTTGGTTCTGCTTCGTTTTCAGCGCTTCAATCCAGGCTGGACCTCCGTACCTTAGTATTGATGAGGAAACACTAGCCAGAAGACGTCTCTTGCTGCTGCTTGGACCAGAATTGTTCGGCATGATTCTGGCTATTGCGTTGATGACCTTCGTCGCCTTCTCGCAAGCATATTCGATGTGGCTATTAAAGTTTAGCCGGTCGTCGATCATCACTCCCAGATACTTAAGCATGCGCTTCGAAGCAATGGTGTGCTCTCCAACGGTAATTTCTGCCCGCTGCACTGCTTTGCAGTTACTGACCAACATCACTTCTGTTTTGTGGTGGGCTATCTGCAGCTTCGCTCCTTGCATCCAGTTACCAATCGTATCTATCGCCTCAGCCGCCAACATTTCCACTTCTTCCAGCGTCTCACCGGTTACCGTCAAGACGACATCGTCCGCAAAGCCAACGATCTCAACTCCTTTGGGCAGCTTGAGCGTCAGCACGCCATTGTACATTCCGTTCCACAGCGTGGGACCTAGAATGGAGCCTTGGGGAACCCCCGCCGTGATTCTAAGCGATTTCTGCCCCGTGTCTGTCACGTAGACAAGGACCCGGTTCTGGAAATAACTACTTAGAATCCTGCAGAGGTAGCCTGGAACCCTCATTCTATGGAGCGCCTTGGCGATGGCCTCCCAGCTGGCGCTATTGAATGCATTCTTGACATCGATCGTAATCACGGCGCAGTATCGATTTCCTCTCCGCTTCTGTTTGGAAGCTTTCTCGGCTCTGTCAATCACTGTCCGAATTGCATCCACCGTCGATCTCCCTTTCCGGAATCCAAACTGTCTCTCCGACAATCCGTGTTCACTCTCCGTGCATTTCGTCAGCCTGTTGAGGATGATCCTCTCTAAGAGCTTTCCTACAGTATCCAGCAAGCATATTGGCCTATACGATGCAGGATCCCCCGGCGGTTTTCCGGGCTTCGGCAACAGCACAAGCTTTTGTACCTTCCACCTATCAGGGAACTGACCATCGTCCAGACATTTCTGCAGCACCATCCTGAACATGTCCGGGAACGTCTGGATCGCCGCCTTCAACGCCACGTTGGGAATTCCATCCGGGCCGGGAGCTTTATTCGCTTTCAACCCTTTCGCTGCTGCTATGAGTTCCTCGTTGGAGACTTGTTCAACGTTGTCTTCATCTACCTCGCCATATGGTGTAGGTGGCCAGTTCGTTGGGTCATGCTGTGGGAAAAGTCCCTCCACGATGACTTTCAGCTTGTTGTGACACATTTCAACCGGCATCGTTGGGCCTCTGATCTTCGCCATCGCAACTCGGTATGCGTTGCCCCAGGGGTTGGCATCGGCATCGCGGCACAACTCCTTGAAACTATTTGACTTGCTCAGCTTTATCTTTCGTTTCAGTGCAGCCCTGGCCTCTCGGAACACCACCCTGCGCTCCTCTCTGTCTGCTTCTGTTCTTGCTCTCTGAGCACGCCTTCTGGCTAGAAGACAAGTAGCACGGAGGGTGCTAATTTCCTCGTTCCACCAGTAGGCTGGACGCCGCCTGTTCGTTGGCTCCAGTTTTCTCGGCATAGTTGTGTCACATGCCCTTGCTAATAATTCGGTCAACTCATTCGGGCTTAGGCCCGGGACGCTGTTGTCTACCCTTAGAGCTTCGATGAAGAGATCCTTATTGAATGCCTTCGTCTTCCACTTCCGCTCGCTTACTTTCGTCCTCCGCATTTCCACCGGTGTTCGTTCGCCGATACTGTACCGGATCGCCTGATGGTCACTATGGGTGTACTCCTCGCACACCGTCCAGTTCATATTTGCCATTAGCGACGTACTGCAGAAAGTAACGTCGATAATGGATTCCCTACCATCTTTGCGGAAGGTGCTGATGGTTCCTTCGTTGGCCAGACTGACGTTCAACTATGCCAGAGCTTCCAGCAGGCTATACCCTCTTGCGTTGGTACATCTGCTCCCCCAATCCACTGCCCAAGCATTGAAGTCTCCTGCGATGACGACTGGTCTCCGTCCAATGAGCTCTTCGGTGAGCCCATCTAGCATCTGGTGGAACTGCTCAATTGTCCATCTCGGGGGTGCGTAGCAACTACATACAAAGATTCCATTGATTTTGGCGATCACGAAACCTTCGTATGAGCTTGCAACCACTTGTTGAATGGGATACAAGCTCTGACCCAAACTTGTTCTGCCAATTGAACCACCTTCCAGCAGCATTGTCGTATCGTGGAGCGAGATTGTGCGCGATGATAAAAGAAGAGCTGCAGTACTTCTCGGTTACTCGGAATTATCGGTGAACCTGGTAATGGGCTGACCGATCAACCACTTCTCCGTATCACTTCTCAACTCCATGGCACTATTGTACAAGATGACAGCACAATATGTTTATAAACATTGAGGTAAAAAAATATTGGACAAAGCATACTATGAAATATGCCCTATCAGCATGTCTAATTTTCTGCTCAAATCAAGGTTTATCTGCAATCTGAGTTCCGAAAGCCAATTTTTGTTAGAAAGTGATAGCTCTATTGCAGATCCAGCAACCCATTTCAGAATGTCTGGAGAGTCACGCCCATTCCGAGGTTACTTTCACAGCTGAGCCAAAAAGTTGAGCACGTTTCTTCGGGACCTACTAGTCTTAGAGTTACCTCTATGGTTGTACCAACAATCAATACGAAACTAACGATTTCAAATTGGCTCACCACTTTAGTAGCCTATTGGTCCCAAGCAAACGATTAACGTACCCTATTCTAGTTGAAATTCTATTACTACACTATGTTTGTTTTGATTCGCTATGAAAGTTTGACAGATAACATCAGGGGTGTGTGGATTCATGCAGAACATGCAGGGGTGAGTGAAATAGCTTGGGACTGCTTGGGACCGTTGTTCTGGTACTGAGTGAGCCAGAAATAATAATGATTTTCTTCGGGACCCAGTGGTCTTAGAGTTACCTCTATGGTTGTACCATAGAGGTAACTCTAAGGCCAGAAGGACCCGAAGAAACGTGCTCATCTTTTTGGCTCAGTTCTGGTACTATCTTCGGTCCCAAGCTAATCGATGCACCCCTCGAAACATAGGAAAATCCACGAACCCCTCATTTTATCTGTCAAACTTTCATAGCGAATCAAAACAAACATAGTGTAGTACTAGAATTTCGACTAGAATGGGATACTTTAATCGTTTGCTTTTGACCAAAAGGCTAGTCAAGTAGTGAGCCAATTTCAAATCGATAGTTTCGTATTGATTGTTGGTTGTACGCTTGATGCATGAATTGATAGAGAACCAAGTTGTTAATTAACGCCAGCTCCACAGGTTATAAATTTCAATGACTTCTCTCCATGGCCTTTCCCCATAATCAACAAGTGCATTGAAGTCACAGAGAACAGAAAACTGGTGCCCTGACTAAGAAACTTTTCAAAATGCCTTCTTTATACACATAGTTTAATCACACTACAGTAATGGGTCTTTGTGCTAGTGTGCTATTATTTCTTTGTTCTCCTCCAATCGCACCTCCTTAGCGAAACTTTTCCTAACTATCTGTTGCATGCATGCACGCCATCCTGGCAAACAACCACCTTAACCACAACAAAACTGACGCAAATAAATAAACAAAATTTAATAACACTAATTGCACAATTTATTTCTCACCGTACACCTGCTCACCCCTCTCACAAAGTGAATGCTAAGGATTTGGAATTTCTTCGCAGCTTCGTGACAGAATTGAGGCCATCCTTTTCGCCAGCCGTCGCTTTTCCCTTGTCCTGTGTCGGCGGTCCCACTCGTAAATACACGATTCAACGTCTGTCGACGCCTTGGAGCTAATGCTAGAACTATCGCTCTGTTGTTCCAAGAAAAGCCGCAGGTGCTCCGGTAGTTTCTCGCGCAGCAAGGTTGTCGCTTCGCAGTCGTTAATTTTCTCCTTCCGTCCGTCTGCCCTCCTCAACCGTAACTCCTGAATCCGGTCCCGCCATACATTAACCAGCAGCGGTCGCAGCATGCCACCACCGCCAAACTCAAAGTACAAACGTCGACCTGTCAGCAGGGTTACCCGCAGCACTTCCCGCCCGCCACCGTGTCGTTCCACCTTCAACCGCACGAAATCCAACGGCAGCGCACACAGCAGCTCCAGACAATCGACTTCCGGATCGTGGCATGGTTTCCACACGCCCACCCGAGGGTTCGCTTCAAAATCGTCCACGGCCACGAAGAGCCAATGCTCGCCCAGACCCAACTGCACCGCCCGGATGCCGCGGCCACAGCGATCCACTTGGGCAAACGGGCTTTCGATCAAAATTTTGACACTATCTTCGTCACCATCGCCATCGCCGTTGCTCGAACTCGTCGTCGATGACCGGTACTCCCCCAGCAGGAGAAGCTTCTGGATGCGATAAAACATTCTCCACGCACAAGGAAAACAATCGACCGAGTCACGCAATTTTATTTTTTTCCTCTCCCCCGGGATTGTGTGAGGACTGTTTTGAACGAGGGGTTGCGGGGTAATTTCCGGTGACGTGAGTAAAGTGGGCCACGGTTTTCATTGCCTGCTATATGTATTCTATTCGGCAGAGACGTGGTCAGGGTGTAACCACACCAGAGAGCCATTTCCATTAAACTTGTGTTAAGATTCAAATTGCACTCAACCGACGTCAACGCCGAGTACTCAACATACAAACGTTTTTCAGAACGCGATGGTGCAACGACAGATATTATGAGTTTATCAATATAAATTAGGGTTGATACATACATCATGTCACGCTCTAAGTGGGGAGGGGGAGTGTAAGATTTTGTGACATGGAATGCATTAGGTATAGGAAAAATCGGTCGAATGGGGGAAGGAGGGATTAATTGACATAATTAAACCATGGCCATGGCCATATTTACAAAACTTTACAAAATCTATCACCGAAGATATACGTCTGTTATCTGTGCTGTATCTATATAAACTTGTATCTGCTGCCAATCAGTCATCGGTGAAATTTTGAAAACACCTGAATAATAATTTCATTACTTCTTTTCTTCCCACCAACAGGACGGTTCAATTGAATTTGAAGAATTCATCAGAGCACTGTCGATCACATCGAGAGGAAACCTGGACGAGAAGCTACATTGTAAGTATGGTTGACCGTTGAATCCAAATCTTCTCAGTGCAACCAATCACATTCAAACCAATCATTATGAATGTTTAAAGACCATTTGCTTTGCTCCCGCACACATTTCTCCTATTCGATGCACCTGCCGAATTCACCCCCAGGAAAAAGGGCTGCTCTTGCGTAAAATCCTAACGGACCGATACAGACTCAAGGCACTTCAACCATATTTGCCAATTTAGCATTCGAACCGAGCAGACTCAGCAGCTATTCACAAATTGAGTGCCCGAAGCCCGAATAGACCCCATTCAAAAGCGACTTAAATTTGTGATGATGCGATTTGAGTGCAGCTGTTCTGAATTATTTTATGCGGCTGAAGGAAAATTTGAAACTAAATAATTTATCAGCCATTTTGTCCGCCCCGGGGCGAAGCGAAAAGTGTGGTCTGTGTTCACTTGTTCATGGTGAATGAATGAAGACCGTGTCAACCCTTCTTGAGAAAGTCGCAAAAAGCCACAAGGTCTGACATATAGCATGCCATGATCCCATTTATCCGACGTATCGTCCCTTCAAAGTGACACATCTATCCACCGCCACCGCACCATCCCGTCCCCATCCCGCTCTATTCGCATACATCCATTATACGGGATGTTATCTTGCAGTATCTTCTTCACTTATCTTTTTTTTTTTTGCTCTTTCTCTCTTCCACATAGGGGCGTTCCGATTATACGATGTTGACAATGATGGTTTCATAACGAGGGACGAAATGTACAACATCGTCGATGCCATCTATCAGATGGTGGTAAGTAGATTATCGATAGAAGTGCGGCGAATTTCAACGGATCCCGACGGGATGCGGGTTGGCTTATGTAAATCAATTTAAATTCTTCTGAACAAATTTGATAAGGGAATTTGCGGCCGGGGGCAATTCGGTTTGAATATTTACCTTTTCTGAAGTACCGTCTCGCTTACCCCGTCATGTGATGTAAGTATGTAATAGCAGATTTGGCTCCAAAATGAAAAGTTAAAATGGAACGAATTTTATTAATGAATATCGATTAGGTTCACTGCTACGAGATTCAACAAAATTTCATTTTAAGGTTCCAAAAAATGCTTCATTATTGACATACTCGGGATCACTGGCGTATACGGGACAGAATTAATCTTTGACAAAAAAATAATGAACCGTAAACAAACAACGTTTTTCGTTTCGTTTATTTGGTAAGCCCAAGGGGTGGTCACTCTACACACTTATTTTGCGCCAACATTTTTCTCAGTGTGCTTCAAGTGTGCCGCGCTGTACCAAGAGTGCCATGATTTTTTTGTGAATAATTGTATGTTTGGCAACCCGGTATTTTGACAATTCAAATGTTTTTGTTGTTGTATCAAACCGTACGAGCTGTCGAAGACAATGGTCACGTCAACGCACTCTGATCGGCCCAGTTCCGTCTCCCGTATGTCGTAGTGCGATGAAGATTTAATCCACGGAGAGTACAGTAAACATTGCACGCTGGTGAGGAACATTGGGAATGCACTCATTGAACATTCTGCACCGGGACATCAAAGATGAGGACGTTATCATCGATCACCATTTCCATATCAAGCTGATTGACTTCGGATCGGCGACGTTCGTACAGGAAGGGCAACTTTTTTCTACCTTCTACGGTACGACCGAGTGCTGCAGTCTGGAAGTGTTGGTAGGCAACCGCTACTCCCACGATGGGAAATACATAGGTGCCACAGTCGGAAGAAGTGTTAGTTTGTTTACATAAATGAACCATGCCCATTTTGTTATGGCATGTTTGCTATAAGAAATGCGCCTCGTGTTTATTAGCAAATTTCACATCAAAGATTGATTAATTGAGTAGGAAATCAGTTTGGCACGGCATTTGTGACCAGCATACACCTTCCGGTAGTATGAAACAGGTCAAAAACTGTTCAAATCCGCAGATAAAATTTTTTTTTTTGAATTCCTGTATAGCAAAATAGTGACCTTTTCGTGAACATTAACGGCAAAGAACTCACCAACACTGGGAGACTGTGAGTTCCTGCCCACCTGTCATTTACCATCGTGGTACGTGTTGTTGTTCTTCGAGAACCCATTCGTAGACGTTGAGGAAATCCGTTAACAAGGAGCTACTGGAGGTGAAATTTATGACGCAGGAAATCAATTCGTCACAGTTCAATTTTCCCAAAATCGTTCACTGCTAACCGAACGAAATCAATCCGTAGAAGTGCTACGTAGATGCAAATATCTGCTCCAGCCAGACGGGACTGTCCACGTCACCGCACAGCTTTTCGATATTGGATGATGTCGGTGGTAAAGATGAGGATGAGCATGTCCAATGTCGAATAAGTCAGAAAATTTCTTTAAAAAATGATTTACTGCTATTTAATTAATATGTTTTTGGATTCATTTTTAATGATTTTTATTCCGGGGACTGAGGTTAAAATGTTTAGAGGTGGAGTAGCAGCGATTCTATTTGAATCAATCCTAAACTAGTCCACGTTGAGCGTTAAATGCTTCCTAGTGGTTCGGCTCGTTGGTGGTTCTGTTGGTGTGCCGGATAGCGTGTCTATGTCTAGAGCTCTACAACAGGCAATGTTAGTGAATGTTTTGCTTCAAAATCCGTGAAACATCTGGAAGTCTTCCCAATTCCGTGGCAGTGTCTGTACTCCTGCGTTGGCTTCCAAAGATTCATAATAAATCCACCCGGTCGTCGTCATGTCGGCATCTTCCGTTGCTCCGGTTGCGGATCATAGCAGTAAGGGTGAGTTGGAGGCTCCGGCGAAATTATTTGTTGCGGAATGCGGATACCGAAAATTGTTTGTGTCAACAATCAAATTTTGACACATCATCACTGCGCATGCACAGAAATAATGCAGTGATGCCAGTTACTTTAGAGATCACAAAAAATATGTACCATGGGTGCCAAATGAGTGAGCCATGGTGTGCCCTACTGTGTTTTTGGCACACTATGCTGATTTACATACCCCTTGGGTAAGCCTCAACTCTCTAAAAAAAACACTACGGAGCCGAAGGACTGCTAACAATTTTATAATTTATTACCTAATGACATTCGGAGTAATGGCGTTCGACCAAGTGAAATTCAGACCTACGTGCGGGGTATTGCATTTATTTATTTTTTTAATTTTTGAGTGAATATGTGCTCTTTTTGTGCAAGAACCTATGTCTACAGTAAGGCTGCAATAAATTTAGCAATATTCTAAGAATTTGGAAAATCAAACTACAAGAAATGCAATGACGGTCTAAGAGCTTCATCGAAGAACCAAGAGTTTCAGTGAAATTTCATAAATGTCAATGAATTTCCAGTATCAAGAGGTTCATCAAAATTCAAAAGCTTGACGAATTTTAGCTAAGGTCCAAGAGCTTCAGTGAACTTTGAAGAGCTTGAAGTAAGCGCCACGAAAACTTCAACGAAGTACCGAAAAACTCAGCAAAGTTCCAGTGAGAACAAATACACAAACTAATTTGTGGTTCTTGTTTTAACGCAATTGCAGCAGCAGCAACAATTGTTGTCACTCATTTAACTACGACCAAGAATAATATGAGCTGCATTTGTTTAAATAAAACTGTTGGGATCCATGGACATCCCTAGCGCACGCAGCACAATTAATCGACCAGCTGAGCTCACTGTTAGCAGACCACCCTGTCACCAGTCGATGGTGAAGGACAGCGTAAACGTCATTATTCAGTTGGACAATGACAATAGAAAAAACGTGTTTTCCCCGTGATTATAATTAGTTGTCTTAGTTAATAAAAGTCATTTAGACAGTATTTTCGTGTCGCGTGTTAATCATAATCTGATGCTACGGTCACCTAGTCGCGCGGACTGTAAAAGTGGCGATGAGTAAATCGGTTTTTCGCGGAAGCGCGAGTGAAAGATTTCACCCCCGCCGAGAGAAGATTTTGGCCAACCTGTGGCAAACGGCACACATCCATCGGAAGGAAACCACCAGCATCAACTACCGCCAATTGTTGCCTTCAGCTCGTCAAGCAGCCTGACGAGGTTTGATTACAAAACGTACGCTTGCCGGTAGAATCTTCTTTGCGTCGGGTTCGAGATAGCGAAAATGAGCTTCGAAGAAAACAGCAGTTGCCAATATCCGACGAATGCCAACGACTTCTTACGATCAAGCACGATACAGCTATGATCGTCGGCATCCATCAAGGCGCTCCGACGTAAACAGCCCTTTCGAAAGCAGCAGATCAAGCAGGAGATGGGGCACTCAACGTCGAAACTGGTCAAATCCGATGTGGTTCCATGCACTATGCAATGATTGCGGCCAGCTTGGCCATCGGGAAGGGTATTGTTCCAACGCAAGGAAATTCAGTCGCTCCTCGAAGTGGAAGAAATCGAAACCAGTGGCAACCAAGACGTTCTGGTGTGCAGTGTGAAAAAGCAGCGGAAGTTCGTGACAGTGCAGTTAGGGGAGTAGCTAATCAATCTTCAGCTCGATACGGCGTTCGACATTAGTGTTGTTTCGGAGAGGACTTGGAAAGAGATCGGACAGCCACCGTTGAAGCGAGCAACAATCAATGCTTCTACAGCATCCGGACATCCACTGAAGCTTGAATCGGATATTTCGTGTGAAGTCTCGATAGGCGTAGTTACCCACGACGGTCGATTCTAAGTCTTTAAACAACCGTTGCATCTGTTGGGCATCGACAAATTCAACCTGTAGTCAGTCTCAATGGAACGTTTCTACAGGCTTTTCCCTCGGTATTTTCCAACGCACCGGGGATGTGTATGAAAGCGAAGATCCGGTTCACCCTCAATGAAGGATAGTGTCCAGTAACCTGCGCGATGTACGAAACAGTGAATCAGGAGCTAGACCGACTGGAGCAGCTTCAGCTTGCCTCTACCATAGGACATTTTTTCGAAGTTGGCTGATTGCAAAATCTTAATCCAAATCGACCGAGGGATCTCCAGGACAAAGTGGACGAGGATTCAAGAGAACTGCTAACAGTCAACACACATCGGGGCCTGTAGCGGTACAACCGATTGCCACCGGGAGTCAAAGCAGCACCTGGAGCCTTTCAACAACTCAGTGCCAAAGGGGCGTAATTGTTTTGTAAACAATGACTTTAGCCGTCAATTTCTCGCAAATGAAATCTTACCTCTCCAAAATAACAATGCTAGCTGGTAGAGGAAACATTCCTCTACCTGCTGGCGTAATTATATTTCATGAGTGAGCTTTTATTCGCAAGAAATCGACGGCTAAAGCCATTGTTTACAAATGCCATTACGCCCCTTTGAAATGTTGGCACTGAACTAGTGGATAGCATGCTCATCGGGCTCAAACGTACCTCAGGTTACATCGATGACGTAATACCACCAACGAAACTTGCAAGCAGTTCTACCAACAATCAATACGAAACTAACGATTTTAAATTGGCTCACCACTTTAGTAGCCTATTGGTCCCAAGCAAACGATTAACGTACCCTATTCTAGTTGAAATTCTATTACTACACTATGTTTGTTTTGATTCGCTATGAAAGTTTGACAGATAACATCAGGGGTGTGTGGATTCATGCAGAACATGCAGGGGTGAGTGAAATAGCTTGGGACTGCTTGGGACCGTTGTTCTGGTACTGAGTGAGCCAAAAATAATAATGATTTTCTTCGGGACCCAGTGGTCTTAGAGTTACCTCTATGGTTCTACAGCGCATCCAAGAATATGGCCTCACCATCAAAGCATCAACGGCAGATTAAGTACCTCGGACGTCTCATACAACAAAAATCCAAGCGATTCGGGACTTGCTAGCACCTACAAATGTTTCCGGCGTTCGCTTGTTCCTTGGGGCGATAAATTATTAAGGAAAATTTGTCTCAGGAATGCGAAATTTGCGATATCCTCTCGACGAACTGTTGAAGGCCGGTAAGAAGATTGTCGTCGGAATACCAAAATTCCTTCAACAATTTCAAACACAACAATCCAGACCTACCGATTATTTTTAGAGCTACGCTGAGCCACAAGATTTGTAAGTGCTAGCGTCTTTGTTTCGAGGATTTTTTAGATTATCGTGGTGTTCAGTTCCGTTGAATTGTAGTGGTAGTGTTCGTGATTGTTGTGCAGTTTTCTCCGTTGTCAAACTCCATAGTAGGCAAAGATATGACAATCCACCCCACCGAAAGTTGCAAAACCCGCCACCAGATGGACGAACAACTGCCTGTTGGGAGGCCACTAGGGGTGGCGATACTGATGGCCATTTTGAATGGAGGATAACGGGCACGACAAACTGGCGATGAACGACGAATGGCCTGGAGCAGTGACCCAATGGCTCACTCAACTTTCAAATTAATACTGACTGATCGTAAGATCACCAGCGAAAACGGTTGAACAAAATTTAATTTGAATAGCGAACCAACATGAAAGCATAAATTATTAGTAGAAACAGTGAAAAGTGTGAGGAGAGAGTCAAAGACAGCAGGACCCCGCTGCATTTAGTACAGATCGCCTGTACACAGTGAAGTTCCGGTGGACGTACCGGAAGGTTACACTGTCGCTGTCTGCCGGCCAGAGTACATCACCAACTCGTAGGCCCAGGACGTGTAACCCGGTGCTCATTATCGCCACCCCGTACAGCAAACGTGCGAAGGAGGTACACGACGAGAAAGTGGAGAGGAAGCGAACGTCGACCGAGGACAAGCGGTCGGTGATCGAAGACACGTAGTGGAGGTGCTGCGAGGGGCCCCGAAGAAGACAACAGGTCAGATAGATTGTAAGTTGTCAGGAAAGTGAAATAAATTTTTAAAGTTGAGTAGTGAAGTGCTTGTGGAGTTTTTTCTATGTGTCACGTGCGATCATTTTCTGCCCCGCGTAATTGCAATCGGTAAGCGTGCCGACCCTGAGGCCATTGGAGTCAGGGAGTCTCAGAAGTGCTCCTGATTGAGGTGGCTTAGACTTACAGATGCCTGATGGATCCGTCAAGGTCTTGCAGCATGCTTCTCGTGCAAGAGCACGGCCAACTGGACCGTGAAGGTCTCGCCATTGTGTACGCAGTCACCAAGCACCACAAGATCTTGTACGGCCGCAGCATTCTTCTTCAAACGGATCATGCTCCTCTTCTCCGCATCTTTGGGTCAAAAACAGGAATACCCATCTACACGGAGAATCGGCTGCAGTGGTGGGCATTGCAGCTGTTGCTCTACGACTTCAAGATCGAGTACGTCAGCACAGAGAAGTTCGGGAACGCGGACGTTCTTTCCCGATTCATCGTGGCCCGTGTCATCCTCGAGGAAGTTTTGAGCTCATTAGCGTCCAGTACTATCAGATTCGTTCATCTCAGTTTTATAACAGTACAGCGAGCCACCCAGATACCAGATCCGGTACTTACCAAGGTCTACCGGTTCGTGCAGCCGAAAGCCAGGTCTGGCATTACCGATCGAGAAGTTCAGAAGTTCTATGACCGTCAAGACTCGTTGTCGGTTGTCCAAGGCTGTGTGATGTTTGCAGAGCGTCTTGTCGTACCGACACAATTTCGGGACGTTCAACGTATGAAAGCAGTAGCTGGTAGCTATATCTATTGGCCTTCAATCGACGCGTTTGTCAAGAATTGCCATCTGTGCGCCTCCGTTGCGAAAAGTCCTCCAAGAGCACGACCCCAACCGTGGCCCTAGTCAAATTAACCGTGGAAATGCGTACACATCGACTACGCTGGGCCACTCAAAGTTGAACACTTCCTACTACTGTGTTACTTGACTTATAACGAATATACGTTCTATACGAGTACCCCGAACACAACGTATAGTTCGTATAATTTTACATTGCAAATGCTATGCAAAATAAGACGAATCATACGTTGTATTCGGGGTACTCGTATAGAACGTATATTCATTATAAGTCAGGTAACACAGTAGTCGCCGACTCCTTCTCAAAGTGTCAATATCGTAAGAACCAAAAGCATCACCACATCGGCCACAATTGACATCCTCCGGAGTATTCTCGCACGTTTCGGAATGCCTATCACCTTGGTTATTGACAACGGTGTTCAGTTCACGAGCGCCGAGTTCGCTAGCTTTTGCATCGACCATGTCACCACGGCGGCGGGCAGGCCGAACGCTTCGTAGATACGTTCAAGAGCGCAATCCGGAAAATTAGAGAGGGGTTAGGAGACATACAGGTTGCTCTCGATCCCTTTCTGCTAACCTATCGTACCACAACGAACCTCTCAGCTTCCAATGGAAAGGCGCAAGTGAAATTCATCTTCGGACAGCCAATTCGGACGTGTCTGGAACTGTTGCGTCCCCCAGCTGTTCGAGTAGAAGAAAACAACGATCAAGGCAAGCTACGATCGTTCAATAAGGGAGATCAGGTGTACGCTCAAGTCCACTCAAACTTGGAGATGGGCTTCAGCTGTGGGGCTAGAACGGATTGGAGGCACCATGTACAACGTTTGCGCTGAGGACACGACGACTGTTACGGTCCCATATAAACCAATTACGAAACCAATCAACAACCATCAGTACCGCTAGTCTGTCGATGGTGCATCCAACGAAGTCTGGCGGAAAACTACTTCCTCTGGACGTTCTATGGGAGAATAGAACCTTCAACTTCCTGAAAGTCAAGCATCGCCATGTGTCAGTCCTGCACCTGCTACACCATCACAGAGCGAGTCTACGCTTGGTGAACCATCAACACAATCAACACCACTGGTAGATCCTATCACTGACATTAGACGACAAGAACATGTATGGGAACCACGAACATCAGCCGATAGCCAAGAGATTTCCTCAACTTCATCGGCAATAAACACATCTGCGTTCGGTGCTACTGGTTCCAAAACAATGTCGTCAGAGTTCGAGTGCGCTTCCAAGCGCAGTCCAGCGGTACAGCTTTTATGCGTTGGGCAACTTTTCATAAAATTCTACGTTCTACAACGGGTGCTCTCCTCAAACCACTAAATATCTTGCAAAATAAAAAAGTTTTTATCGCTGCGCCATCTTTGCGGCCAAAACTTGAACTATTTTTTCCAGCCCTAATTAATCCAAGAAACTTCACTGGAGACGTCAACTCAATTGGATGCAATCCCAGAGCGTTGATATTCTTCTCCTGCTTGGTTTAATTCCTGGCCCACTTAGTGGCTTAAAAATAACTCACCAAAATAAAACACACATAAACTTTGGACTTACACATCTTTTCAATTCCCACACTCCGACCGCCGTAGTATTGTACTGCTCTGAACACTTGTGTAATCATCAAATCCAGTACCATTCAATGCAAAATGTCAAGATAACGCACTTATTTTATTTCGACTGGCGGTTATCTCGCCGCCGCCGCCACCCAGCGATAACACAAACAGCTTAGTATTGTTCCAGCAGTCACTTTGGAAGCATGTTGAAGGTTTGGTTGCAATTATTTCATCGTAATTATTGTTTATCTTACGGCCAATTCTAATCGCTACTGCAGAATGCCGTTTATCTGATAACGGGCGGTGCATCCGGGCTGGGATTTGCCACCGTTGAACGATTTGTCCGGGCCGGTTGTCGGGTGGTCCTTGCAGATCTGCCGTCGTCCAATGGAGAGAAGATCGCTGCGGAACTGGGAAAGAATGTGATATTCGTGCCGACGGATGTGAGTAGCCATTATTGACCATCTGACCAATTCTGCAATCCAAGTAGGAATTCGATGCTTTTAGGTCTCATCGGAGCAAGATGTGACCAACGTCCTCGATTTAACCAAGGACCGTTTTGATCGGTTAGACGTCGTCGTTAACTGCGCAGGGATTGCATTCCCCGAGAAGGTCTACGACTTCAAGAAAGGCAAACCCCATAGTCTTAGCTCGTTTCAGCGAATTCTGAACGTCAACACAGTCGGAACATTCAACGTGATTCGCCTAGCTGCCGGCGTCATTGGTCAAAATGACCCGGACGGCAACGGACAACGAGGAGTGATCGTCAACACGGCTTCCGTACTGGGCTACGATGCCCAGACGGGACTGACGGCATACGGGGCATCGAAGGCTGCCATCATCGGAATGACCCTACCGATTGCTCGGGATTTGAGCAGCCAAGGCATCCGAGTGGTTACGATCGCTCCCGGTTTGTTCAAAACCAAAATGACCGACGAACTACCGAAGGAGGTGACGAAATTTGTCATCAATACCATTCCGTTTCCAAAGCGGCCGGGTCAACCCGCGGAGTTTGCCCAATTGGTACAAGCGATTGTGGAAAACCCCATGCTCAATGGAGAAGTGATTCGATTGGATGCTGCCGCGAGATTCAACATTTGATTTATTAACGCAATAAACGAACAAAAGATTAACATAATTCCTAGTTCCTGTAAACCATCATGATCTCAGCATAACCGAGTGCTAGCGTTTCCGAACGTCCAGTAGTTCCTATGACCATCAGTTTGTGGCAGTACTGGTTAGTGTGGTTAGGGTAGACTACCCTCAATACTATCTGTACGGCATCAGTTTTCGATTTTTACAAAAAAATAAAATGGACAACTTTTCTTCGAACTAGAAAGGGTCTAGTATAAGAGAGGAGCGGATTCAAAACAAACTGTCTTGGCAACACTGCCAATGCAATCAAGATAGGCACTGCTCGATTGGATCTGGCTTTGACAGTTCGTTTGGCTCAAAACCAGCCAGTCCGCTCCTATCTTATACTAGACCCTCTCTACTTCGAACTATTCGTTGTGTGTTTTCGGATTCCAGTGACGACGATCTGAACTTGGTAAGCAGGATGTTATTCCAGATACAGGCTATCGTAGCAGAAACGACACGTACACAAGAAAGAAACAGACGTGCCGGGAGGCGATCCAACACTGATAGATCGGCGCAGAAAGGAGCTGAACGTCTGGTGTCGGATTATTTCTCGGATAATCAAAAACGACCAATTTCTAAGACGGTTCCGGATCAGTCGAGACCTATTCTTGCGCATTGTGGATAATTTTTCAAGCTGCCAATGCCGAGCGGATGCAACTGGGAAGCTTAGTCCAACCACTCTCCAGAAATGCACAGCACCAATTTGCCAGTTGGCCCCTGCAGACGCAATTGATGAATATGGTCTTTAGCCAAACATGAACTTAATTTTAACTGATCTTTAATATATAAATTTAATTTTGCTTCAACTTCAACTTAAGTTAGCATAACTTTAATTTAATTTTGACTCAATTTTAACATATCAAGAACTTCCAAGTAAAGTGTAGATAAATTTCTTGACACTCTCAGAAATTTTAAGAAGATCCAAAAACTTCCAAGAACTTCCAAGAAGTTTCAAGAACTTCTAAAGAGGACCAAGAACATTCAATACATTCCAAAAGCTTTCAACAACTTCCAAGAAGTTCCATGAACTGAAGCTTCCCTGAAGTTCCCTGGAAATAAATTTAACATAACTTACACTAAACGTTATCTTAAATTTATTTTAGCTTTAACAAATATTTAACATATCTTAAATTTAACTTTGACTAAACTTACACTAAACTTTAACTTAACAAAGACTTATTTTAAATTGCCTCTCATCCCAAAAGGCCTGGGTTCAATCCCAGTCGGCCCCGCCGGGATTTTCCAAGGTATAAAATCTCTGATCACGCCGAAAGAAAAGCCGTTGGTCCCCGGTCCATGATGGATCGATCCATGATGGGTCGTGCCAGGTCCAGGTGTGAGAGCTGCCTCCCTGGCGTCGGTAGCATTGGTACTCGGTACAAACAAGATCGACGGAAAACAAATCAAGGAAAAAAATTAAACCTATTTTTTACTTAACTTGAGTTTATCTTAAACTAAACTTTTGCTTAATTTTGCTTAACTTTAACTTATTAACCTTACTTAACTTGTAATTAACTTTTTCAAAGCTTTAACAAAATTTTGACATAACGTTAACTTAACTTAAAAATATCATTGACTTAACATTAACTTAACTTTAACCAAACTTTAACTCAACCTTCACTGAACTTTAACCAAACGTTGACCCAATTTTAATTGAACATGATTCTATCTATAACTAATTAACATAGCTGTAACTTTAACTAAACATAACATTAACTAAGTTTCAAGAAGTTCCAAGAACATCCAAATACTTTCAAAAAATGCAATAAGATGTATGAACTTCCAAGAAGTTTCCCTGAAGTCCTCTGGAAATAACGTTAACAAAACTTTTACTGCACATTAACTTAACGTTAACATATCTTTAACTTAACTTTAACTAAACTTTATTTTATTTCCTTAATATAACTTAAAGTATAACTTATCTTTAACACAATTTTAATTTAACAATATCATAACTTTAACATATCATTAGCTTTAACTACACTTTAACTAAACTTGAACAACATAATAAACTTAACGTGATTTTATCTTTAATAAAGCTATAACATAATCTTTACTACACTTTTACTATTTAATTTATTTAACTTAACTTTTACTTAACTTTAACTTAATTTTAACTTAACATTAGATCAACTTTAACTGTACTTCAAGTAATCTTTCATTTTTTTATTATAGTCTATAGTCTTGGGTTATGTGACTTGTCCGGGGGTGAGATTTGAACTCGTGACTGGCGTGAGAGGTATGGATGTTAACCACTACTCCGAGGTTGCCTTTGACTAAACTTTATCTTATTAACTTAACATAACTTTCAGTTTTACGTAACTTCAACTTATCTTTTACTGAACTTTAAAACATATTAATTTAACTTTATCATAACTTTAACTTAACTTCTACTAAACCTTCACTAAACTTTAACTAAACTTTAACTTAACTTTAACTTATCTTTAACTTAACTTTAACTTAACTTTAACTTAACTTTAACTTAACTTTAACTTAACTTTAACTTAACTTTAACTTAACTTTAACTTAACTTTAACTTAATTTTAACTTAACTTTAACTTAAATTTAACCTAATTTATAGGGATCCGGCTTCCCATCTTCGGATTCCCTGTAGTGATCCGGCTTCAGACTCGCTGTTTGAATCCGGCTTCATTTAAACATCAACTAAACTATCACCTAACTTTATGTTAACTTTAGCTTAGCTTCAACACTTTATTTAAACTCTATTTATCTTTTACCAAACTTTAACGTTACTTTAACTAATTAACTTAACGTTTCTTTAACTTTAACTAAACTTTTACTGAACTTTAACTTATCTCTACACCAACTTGAAAACAGTTGAAAAAAGCCTACCTATGAGTTCTTCATTCTCGTTCCTTTTTTTTAACGTCGGACTCTGTTCCGCAATCTAGTGCCAGTCACCGACGGACATCGATTGCCATCCATTGGCGGTAATCGAATGTGCAGAAAGGCAGCTTCCCCACCTGCGTAGGATATCGCTCCCATTCAAACACACATGGGCCGGGACCAACGGCTTTACTTCCCCAAGGTTATGCCGATGCCCAGGGTGATTCTTTGAAATGATTCGTATTCAAATACAAATATTTAAACAACAAAGCATTTCTTGAATCCACAGGGATGGAAGGATGCGTGGACAGGGGGAGAGGTAGCTCATCGATTCTTCCGGTTCGCCTCCTAGCATCGTGCTATAAGGTACCAGGCGATAACCAGGGTAGTTGATCGATAGCTCGATGACGCCATTTCGTTGACGTCTGCAATGGGAAATTCTCATAGCAGGCGTTGACGATGGGACGTTGTCGAGTTGTTGAATAGCAACTATAGTGGTAGCTCACCGATTACCTGTCGATCTGCCAAATTTGGAAAGACGTCTGCATTGAATTGTTTCATATAATAATATTCCGCCCACTATATCACAAGAAATTGCGAGTAGCTGAGTGGAATGGAGATAAGTTAAGCATTGGGTACAGGACCAAGTCTCCCCTGGGTGGTGCCAAAAGATGAGCGCAATAGAATCATCAAGTTGCCATATTGCATGGCTGGGTAGTTAAAGTCTTCCATTCGTTAGTCATTTCAGGTGGATTAGAACAGGTTTAGGTGGGCGTTGGCCAGATTTGGATTTTTCAGATGTAATCCTGGATAGGACCCTGTCATTGAACGTCGCGTGAAAGTGGAACTTAATGAACGCCTAAGTACTTTTTCGTAGTTTTTAGTTTTCGGATTTGAAAGATCGTCGGTTACAGTGGCCTGCTTACTGAGCAGAAAAACGCTGTCCCAGGTCCTTACATATCAAAGAGATTTATGGTAAAATCGCTTGTGTATCGTGTATTTTGCGAAACTCGTTGTTGTCGTTGGTTCCGGGTTTGAATGGATACACAAATTTGAGCAACGGTATTATGTGATATGAGGGGCTCGGTGGCCTTAGAGCAACCGTTTTTGCTTACTGAGCAGAACACCATGAGTCTAATCTCAGGCCCATCCACATTCAAGATTCGCCAATCGTTTTATTTGTTAATATGACTACATGGTAATAACAGCAACTCGGTGATTAAAAAGGTGCTCGTCTGTCTAGTGGCAAACGTTTTTGCTTACTGAGCAGAAGACCGTGGGTTTAGCCCCAAGCTCCTTCACGTTATATGATCGTTAGGACATCAATTCAGCTTATCGTTTACCAAAACGAACCCTGCTGCAAACCCAACCCTCTTATCCAACATCCCAGTGATTCCTCGTGGAAGTGCAGAGGTGTTCTCGGCTTCCATCAAAGCGAGTGTCATGTCAACACAATCCTTCCCATTCTTTTCTTGATCTGTGTTCGGGCGCGGCCGGCGCTGGTATTGCCAAATTTAAGATCACCAGTTTTTACACATTGAGGATGATTGCTTGTCCCAAGCATCGTCTTTTGGGTCTCTGTGTAATTACAGCTGATCTGGCAGTAGCAGAGTAGCAACCGTGGGCGGTCAATCAAGCTCAAGCTCAAGCAAGCTCAAGCTCCACAGGGATGGAAGGATGCGTGGACATACCATACCAAACGCTCCGAGTTACATAAATGTACATACACCACCGAGATTTTGCTGCGGCCGTCGACCGAATTCTCCAGGCGAAAGTCGACGAAGAGAATCCGTCAGCTTGATTTGTGCTTCGTCTTCCTGACGGGTTTTCACTTCGGTTTCGTCCGGTAGATCGTTAATGGGTTTGAAGTTCAAACGGGGATCGCACTCACCGGAAACAGCAACTACTTCATCGTCATCCTCCTCTTCAGCTAGGGCAGTGGCAGCGGCTGCACTGATGCTCTGGCTGAACATTCCACGGGGTAATGGTTTGTAGCGTTGCCTTCGGGGCTGGAATCGGTTGTTACCCCACCGGAAGATATTTTCTTTACCGGAAACTGTGGCGGCGGGTGCCGTTGGAGGGGCCATGGTTGAAATATTACTCACTACTCTATGTTTGCGCTGTTCGAAAGGGGATCGGAGTTAGTTATTACCACATTGACTGGTGATGCCTTTTCCAATAGGACTGCTTTTACAACTGGAGACATCTAAGATGATGGGATCGCTGAATTATAGGTGGCATTTCAGATGTTTGGAAGAATATTGGAGAGCTTTTTTGATCAGCGATGATCCTTTCGAAGTAAATACTGGGACTGGTTGCTGAGGATTAAAAACAACATTTAAAGCTGGTTGGAAGTGTAGGTTGTTATTGGTAGTAAGCAGGCACCGGCACAGGTTTTTCCATAATATTCCAGTTATTCGAAAGGCCCAGAATACACTTGGGATTACTTTTTTACTAACAAAACTGACGTCTAATATGAGACGTATATGTTTAAAAAGAGTAAACGGAGTAGGCAGAGAAAATATTGAGGGACATTGAGTTACTCGCGAGTTTCTCGCTGCAAAAAAGGAACGCAGTTTAAACCTGTCTCACCCCTTGACTAAATTACACGAGCCGAATACCGTTCTTAAACGTACTTGGAAATAAGGCTGTCCATGGACAGGACGTGTACGAGACAGCTGCGATCAGCTGACTTTATTGTTTACTAAGAACTTTTGACAGATCACAGTAGAACTGGCAGTTTATCCTCATATGAATTTCTGCTTTGTTTATGTTTACATTCAGCACCATTAACTTCAGATCACTCACACACTGTAGATTTCTAGCTGTCAGTTCCACTGAGAAACGGCTCTTGGATCACCTTATAGCCTTCTTTCGGCTACAAAAACTTGTACCCGCGAACTTTTCTTCAATAAACTTATCGATTTGCAAAACATCTTCTGATAAAACTTGGTAAACCGCGACGAAAAAAATAACAGACGAGCATTTTGACAGCAGAATTTTTTTCGCGTCCGTTTAGAAGCAGGGCACACTTCGATCTTTTCTCTAATCGAATTGGTGTCTTGGCGGGTGCAGGCAATAAGTGCTCCAACAGACACTAAAACGATTTGACGAAAACGAGCACTTTTATCAAACTTTGTGTATTTTTGGGGCAATCCAGTTTCAGATGCAATCAGCAATACATATTTGAACTTACGAAGTACTAAAATCTAGATACAATTTTCACTAATCGACCTTTTTCCCTTCCATCAACACCCCCCACAGGGTCAGCAGCCACAGTCAGAGGACGAGAACACGCCTCAGAAGCGGGTGGACAAGATCTTCGACCAGATGGACAAAAACCACGACGACCGGTTGACGCTGGAGGAGTTCCGCGAGGGCAGCAAGGCCGACCCTCGCATCGTCCAGGCGCTCAGTTTAGGTGGCGATTAACCGAAAGATGACCCGCGCGAAGCCCCGCAACGCTCGTACCAATACGACGAGCAGCACAATATCGAACTCCAGCGGACGTCCAGCAACGCCTACTAGTAGATGAGAGTGTGAGACATGTGTGTCAAAAAGTGGGAGAAAGAGAGGGCAGTAGTCGAGTGAGAGAAGGTAAGCTGAGCGCCTATTGCTGTTTGTGCGATTTGTACGATTCCTGCGGGAGATTTTATTTTATGTGGATCACAGGGAATCTGTGGCACACGTGAAAAAAATCCGCCAAATCATTTTTCGTGCGGGCATCTAAAAAGCGAAGCGAAATGCGCCATAACTGTGGGATTAGATATTTTTCCGTTCGCCAATTGCTAACTGAAACAATCTGCAACAATCGCCTATTTGATTCGGTTCAATTTTGACGCTTCCGGCGTCGTCTATGGTTTTATTTTCTACGACAAGAGCTGAATCCGTACAAAAATAGCCAGCCGCGAGAAGCAAACATTAAAAGAGTGACAATTTTTCAATCTTTTGACTGTTCTAGGTTTAAGCTTTTAAGTGACTTATTGCTACAGCATGGAAAGTGAACAATTTGTAAGAAATTGACAACTTGAAAACAATCGAATAGCATTTATCAACCTTTAAAATCAAGTAACACTTATCTAAGAACCGCTTCTTCTAATCAAGTACTTTATCGGAATAAGGAAAAAAAAATGTGAGAAAGAATAGTTACTGCTCTAGCATTTATGCAATCTGACACGTGAACTCAAAGTTTAAAACGTAAACAATTAACGCGTGCAGCGCAATCAGTAAAAAAAAAGTTAAACTAAATATTTGGTTCTTTGCTTGGCAAAAGAAGGTTTGATAGGATGGAGAAAAACATCGAAAAACATACGTCGGAGATGATTTGTAAAAACAGAAATAAAAAGAAAAAAAACGTAAACATTCCCCCTCAAAACTAAACTATCAATCACATTTTGAAACTGCAACCGTCAAATTACATTGAAAAACATAAAAAATTGCACACAATGAAAACTTAACATTCACACAAAACCAAAACTTGCACACAGTTTACAGTTTTCGAAGCTACGGAAAATTCTAGTTATTTACAGAGAGACGTGAGCGGATGACAGATCTTTATTTACAATTTTCGACGACAAGGACAGCAAAACAAAACAACTGAGCACTAACAACCAAAACCAAAAAAAAAAGAACACAAGACATAAGTGTGTAAATTTGAGACATGAAAAAATGCCAAAACAAACAGCCTAGTTTATATACTTCAGAAGCGTGGAACAAAAGAACCACGGAAACGGCAGCACAGCATGTAAAAATAGCATTATTTGTTATCAAATTTTAATAAAACAAAGTGGCAGTGACAAAAAAAAATATTGATATTAAAAACAAAACGCTAATTCTATTGTTGTTATTGAAAGTAAAAGTAAAGCAAAAATCATACCTTAAAGCCGTAGCTAAAGAATAAGAAAAATGGGGGAAAAAATTAAGAAGAGTGAAAATCGGAAAATCAAAACAAAAAACAATTCGTATCGTCGTCATGGAGAAAGGCACTGTAAAAAAAAGAACATCAATTCGAACGAAAACATAACAACAACAACAACAACAAAACGAATGTACGGAAAATGCTATGGAAAAGAAAGCAATAACTAACACACAAACCAAACAAACAAACATAAAACGCACTCGAGTAATTCTCTTTTTAGGAAATGAATGGAGTGTAGCCACGTTTAAATCGTAATTGGAAGCTCGTGTTGAAAATCTTTGAAAAAAAAACAAACACCAATGACAGGACAATTTGGAGCCATGAAACAAAAAATCGATGATGTGTTGTTTATAGCGAACCGCGCGCCGCCGTGTCGTTTCGTTGACATTCGGCGAAATCCAAGTAAACCGATGATGTTGCAAACACTCAAGTAATCCAACCCATCAGAAAATAGACGAAAAATAAACAACAGTGAATCTAAAAATATATTGTTCGAGATATAGCAGATACCAGGTTAGGGGCAAATAGTTTACAAATGTGGAATGCAAAGCATATTGAGTTATTTTTTATACCAAATACACACATACACACGCAAGCACACACGTAAATAAGCAGAAGAATATAAATAACAGGAGACAATGAGTTGATTGTGCGTCGTGTGGCAAAACAAACAAAAACGTAAGTAAGTAGTAAACCAGGCTAACATTTCCGTCTCAATGCAAAGTAACACCCAACACAGGCTGAACTCACCCTACTGAATATGAATGTTGTAACAGCTAAGAGAAGAACAGGAGGGATTCGAGGTTGCGAGGTTGGAGCGCAGGAAATCTGTCAAAGTGACACAGCCATCCCGAAAAAGATTCAAAACGGATGCTGAATCTCAGTGAAAAACATTGATAGATTCTGCTAACAATCGAGAATTATCCTGAGATTTCGGCTAGCAAACAGAAATTTTGCTAACATCTCAGAACAAAACACCGAGCTAATCGACGGTGCTGGTTTTAGCCGAGCTAGATTTAGTGTGTAACTACCGAACCACTGTCTGTGACAAGCAGTGATGCCATTTTTCCTTATTTGTGTACACGAAAAAAGTTGGGACCCCTTGTTTATTTCGATACCATTTGTTACCTCAAAAAATTGTTCCAAAAATTAACTATTTCTTGAGCTAACAAACTTGTTCCAAGGGGGTAAAGGGGGTAAACAAGGGGGTCCCAACATTTTTCATGTACACAAATCAGGATACATGGCATCGTTGGCAACAAGCACGATCAATGATTGTGTTCCAAAAGGTAGCGAGAAACTTTTGTCGGAGTATCTCACCGCTGATTGCAGCAGCGCCGCACCATTAAGTTCATTTCCCTATCCACGCGTTTTATCACAAGTGCGAAGTCTTCTCGAAGTTGGCAAAACGAGGACTAACTCCCGTCTCTTCATACTAGGCACTGTTAATCGCCATGTTAAGAAGCGCCACCTGAACATCTTTCCAATTTTGGGCTCCATACTTTCCCGAAGTTGTCCCACTTCTTAAAGGCCCAAGCGCAATGATAGCGGAAGCGGGACGGCAGCGGCAGCGGAAAAGCCCGATCTGAACAAGCCTACTTGTAGGATTGAAAACTAGTTAGAATCAAATCGACTTCGGTTAGGCTTCTTGATGCCATTTGTGACAACTGTCAAACTTTCCGTTTCCGTTCCGCTTCCGCCCACATTGCGCTTGGGCCTTTACGCTCTCCATAATTTCGCCGAGGGGTGATTCATCTTTGTTCCGTCGAGCGGTGACCAGGCCCTACGTTGTGTTTTAATGTTTTTTCCGGATCCACGCACGTTTCAAAAACCAACCGAATTTTTGATTTCTTCCACTAACAGAAACATTTCATGTTCCATGCAATGCTTTTATTCCATGCAACGTGACGATCAAAACTGCGACTAACTACTCTAAGGCTGTGAACCATTTGCCAAGTTAAATTTAACTCGTGGTTAAAAGTGACATTTCGAAAGTTATTTTCTATGTTCGAAAATCCCCGTGCTGTCGATCGACCGGTTTTCGAGCCATGGTTGTCAAAATTTAACTTCTTGTCTGTCAGAAATAACCATGCTCGGATAGCAGGGTTAATCGATAACTTTTCATCTGTCAAATTTTAACCAAAAGTTAAAATAATCCACCAAATGGTTCAGAGCCTAAAAAGGTTGTGCTATGATCCAACTCGATTTTTCTACTCCTAAACACTTAAATTTTTTCGCCGAGATTCCAACAGCCGAGTAATTCTGCAATTTATTTTGCTGAGATTCAGTCAAACAATTGCCGAGACTATGCTAACAAATAAAATTTTGCTGAGATATCAGCTAACAAACAGATATTTTGCAGAGATATCAGCAAAAGTGAATGCCGAAGTAATGGCTGTTGGAGATTTTACCGATCTAGATTAAGTGTGTATACTATAGTGCGCGCTTGTGTTGGTGCAAGCGCTACTCGCATCTGTCAACTAACAGGGTTCGGCAACCTGATACCAACTTTATTACACCGTAAAGCGTTGGGCACAACAATCTTTGACATTCGACGCTTACCATTTGTATGGCAAAGTTGCAGATGGCTATGATTTATTAAATTGTTTTCAAACGTGACAGGTGAAAAATTAACCATTCAACCACGGCAACCAGGCTAGCTCATTAAAGAGTATGTGTGGAATTGCATCAGACTGCGGAAAAAAAACCGGTAAAATGAGGGAAAAAATGAACAATAGCTCGATACTACAAAACCAGTCGTTGACTTACGTGTATCCGGGTCACCAGCCCAGCCAGAATATGAATATGCCTCCAAATCTTTGTCGCTTTCGTCACCCAGCTTCAGCTTCCAGTCTGTGGATCCCTTAAGATGCATCGATTTCAGTCGGAGCTCTAAATTTTCTCCCCAATTTAGAGGCAGCCGTTGCAATATCGGGCGCGTGCTGTAACTGCTATGTAAATCACTGCACCTGTGAGGTTTGTCCAAATGCCCCCATAGTTAGGTCCGGGCGATTGTCCTGCATTACTTGCCCGGCAAATAGCAGGAGGCTCACGAAGCTTTACACTAAGTACAACTTACCTGATTAGCGGCGTGCAGAAGAGAGAGGACGATGCTGATTGCTCACATCAGCCGAGTGCAGTGTTTGCAAACGCTCTACTTATTTTGGCCGCTTCAACGTCAATTGACAGTTAGCCGAGGGGTATGTTGCAACGCGTATCCCACATCCCACTCCTTCTCTAAAAAAATTGAACTCGCTCACTTCAGATAGTTTTCGGAGACGTCTAAATAAAGTGGGATGATATAGAAGTCTATGTTCGCAATCCTTTATTGACAGTTATCTGTTTAGTTCAAACTAGGTACTGTTGTGATGATTTGGGTCAGTAGATGCGCGCACTGCCGCCTTCTCCTGCTCTACTAGTCTACACGCTATTTTAAAACTACCCAAATTTGGGTAGAATCCACCCAGATCGGTCAAAACTGAACCTACCCAAAAATGGGTAAACTGTATTGGGAGTTACAAGTTGACAAATGAACAACATCGACATGAATCCGATCGACGTTGTTAATTTGTCAACTTGTCACTCCCAACATAGTTTACCCATTTTTGGGTAGGTTCAGTTTTGACAGATCTGGGTGGATTCTACCCAAATTTGGGTAGTTTTAAAATAGCGTGTAACATAATCCTTGAGAAGGGGCTTTTCTCTCCCTCGGTTGGTGGATCTTGGGTTCCACTGAAATTGGCCTTGTTACTGTAGTTGGAGCTCTCCAATCTTGAACTGTCTTGGTTTGAGACACATGCCGCGTCAGGACTTGACCGTCATCATCAGAGAGTAGAAGATTTCCCTTGGACTGTTCCAAAACAGTAAATTTCTTCGGATCAAATCTACTATCACCTTTGTGCGAGATTGTCTCACAATGATAACGTGATCTCCCGGTAAGACTTGACACTTATGGGCACCCCGGCGAGCATCTTCATGCGTCTTGCCATCCAACTTAGCTTCTTGATTCCGTTGGTCGATCAATTCATCATCAACCTTTACCTAGAGAAAAAAACATAGAAAGGCAATAAAAATCAGGCTATTCTCCTTTGCCCTTTTCTTGCACAAAGCTCAATGGATCATGGCTACAGGTGCTATGAAACAAATAAGCAGCGTCCTTGTTTTGTATGACTCCAATGTCTATGGACACATGTGTACAGTATCAAGATCACCACTAATTTACAAAACAAAATGAGTTACTTTCAATACTCCATTAAAATAACTTCAGAATTATCATGACTCTGAATAGAAGGCTCAAGACATGCCTTGTTTGATTAGGTTGAATAATAACATAACAGTTGTGAGTTACTCACCTTTCCCCGTATCAAAAGTGGAAGTCCACGGTGAATTTTTCGACCATTCATCATCTCTTCTGGAGCGACTTTCGTGACTGAGTGAGTTGCAGAACTGTGCGCTTTGACAGCAGCTTTCAGCTCATCCGAGTAATGGGTTCCATTTGATGCCGCAGTTGCCAAAGTCACGAGTTTGGCTCTGTAAATACAGTGAGGAAGATGTATCCCACAGCACCGACAACACTTCGGAACGCGGTCGTATCCTTCAGAGTCTCACTTGTCGTCTTTTCCTTGCGGTAGCCTTGATCCATCGGAGTTTTCGCTATTTTCGCATCCTGGAGTCCGAATTTCTCTATGAGCTTCTCTATACGCCTTCACGCTCATGCTGTAGACAACTTCTCCCTTATGAAGCTCCAAGCCGAGAAAATATTTCGCATCACCCAGCCAACAGATCTCGAACTCTTTGCGCAGCTCGTTGTACACTTGAGCAATCTCCTCCTCAGATGAACACCCGACGAGCAAATCATCGACGTAGATGATCAAGTATGCCCTTTCGGCATTCCTGACTGCAACATAAAGACATGGATCAGTGATACATGACACAAATGCAATCTTCAGCAGAACGTCCAACGGCTTCCGATGCTAGCACCTTGCCGATTGTTTCAGGCCATATATGCTTCACCTAAACGGCAAACTTTTTCCTCTTGTCCGCGAACCTTGTAACCTGGTGGTTGACACTTGTCCACCTCTTCTTAAATACTACCATAAAGATAGGCAGTCTTGACGTAAAGTTGGTTCTGAACTAACTGCTCCTTGCCAGCGACTTCATATCGGTGCGCAAAATCTTGGGCCACTAGCCGTGCTTTGTGTCGAACGACCGCTCCCGTTTCATCATGCTTGATCTGGTAGACCCAACGACTTCCAATCAAATGCTTCCCGACCGGAAGGTCCACTAGTTCCCATGTGCCATTCTGCAAATGCGACTAGATCATCATTCATCGCCTTTTGCCGAGAATCACGATCAACACTCTTCGTTGCTTCAGCGCAAGTAACTGGTTGCTCCACTAACTGTGTCGTATGTTGAGTAACGATGCGGTAACTACCCGTGGTTCCTACGGGATGACCTATCAGTACAAGATCCGTCTCTTAAACCTTCTTCAACGTGCGGCTCATCTTCCGCTGCTAGTGGATCTTTCAAAAACGAGGAATTCATATCAAAAAAATCCTCGTGTTCACTAGGATCACTGGTGCTTCAGCAGGCGTCTGCTTGTCCATTGACGGCTCTTCCCATTGGTTCAATTACGTGTCACTTTCTTCTCGGAGTACAGCAACCTCCTTCTGGCATTGAGCATCGTCCACCTCCAAAACCTTGGCATCCCTGCTAATCGTTACTTTCTCCGTCGCTAGATCAACAAAACGATACGCTTTGTGTTGTTCTGAGTATCCTACGAAGGGTAATTTTCGGGCCTTACTATCGAACTTGCCCCGCCGCACATCGGGTATGTGCACCCACGCCTTGCACCCATACACTCGCAAATGTTCCAGGTTCGGCTTTCTGGTGTAACTTTAACCGACCTGGACCGCAATCTATTCTGGAGGTACGCTGCAGACACAACCGCTTCTCCCCAGAACTTCATGTCGAGCTTCGCTTCCAGCAGCATCGTGGATGCCATTCTGCTGCGGAGTGTAAGCGGTCGTGTATTGATACTTAATCCCCTCACCTACATCAGCTTGAATTACATTGATCGATATTACATTTTTTTTTTGCTGTGTAAAACCTTCCACCTTTTCTGCCGGATTCAATTCTGAACAAGCAGACCACATTGGAAGTGTCTCTTCCTTTCATGTCTATGGCTTCAATCAACAGTTCTCTTCGAATGTTATCACAAGCCGTTCGAACTGTAGGAAGATTATGAAAGCTCACTTTTTGTTGGCCATATTTTGCGTGGTACCCATCCACGCAACACTTCATAAACATTTATCCTCGCAATATTCTGTATCTGAGAAATTAGAACGCTTCTGAATAATGATTAACATGAAATTATGCACGAAATTGACTCAACCAAATTTGAAATCAGATTTGTTTTGCTTGCGATGTTAAATTCCAAAACATTTTCTTCAATCATGGCCATCTTGGGCTTTGCCATAATGGTAATCATCATATGTCAGAAAGGGGTGATTCAAATGTTATGGCACTTGAACGTAAATACACTGTGCCAAAACATCATCCTCGTTCGAATGAATCCTCAGACCATTCAAATCGAAACATCGAAATCGCTTTTTCGAATGGCAACTGCAACCGAATTACGGTTGATTTGCAATCAGATAATGTTCCTCTCGAATTCAGGATGAACATTGATTCGAGAAGTGAGCGGAACTCAGTTGAAATACGTAAAGCTCTCTGAAGAATGATTGTCATCGCAAACTGAAATGCACTTGGTATTGGTTCAGCCCCATAACGCAAATCATCCAAAACGATGACGTTAGTAATTCTATCGAACGTCATTTGCTGACGTGGAGGTGGAAACATAGTCATCGTTATAAGAGGTGGTATGAACATTGGTAAAGTGTGGAAACCGAAGACTGTCTATTTCGTGGTGGAGAAAGTTTCCCCTACCAACAAACGATTTTTGTATCCATGATGGAATGGTTATTCATGGCTATTCAATATGGAAAAGTTGACAATCGAATGATAAATATAATTTAAGGCATTTGCAAGCCATCCTATTCTTAAATTGTTGTCCTCTGAGCGCTGTATGTCTTACAGCCAATTTCCAATCAAATATCCTTAATTTGGATGGCAGTCATATGGATGCTCATCAGAATTCAACCATAAGGTAATCATCCGAAAGTCTATAGCATTTTGTTAAAGTGCTCAAGCAATGCAATAATCATTCGAAGTTGATTCAAATTGTATGAGAATTTCAGCAGTTTTAAATGCAGACTCCAGAGGTTCCCAAAGTAATTCCAGACTTTCTCGATGAGGATTTCACAAGGGGTAATCAACCCCGCACACTGTGTCGAAACACAGCATGGCACACTGTTCGGCACGTTAAGGCATACTTTGACATATAGGGCACAAATAATATAAAATAAAACGGCATCACAGTTGAGTGTTGACGTTTTGCCAATCGTTACTAATCGGTTGATTATTCTGTTAACTAAAAATTAAATGTTGTGAAAAAATTTTGTCATACTGGTGAAACAACGTAAATATTCCACGTATTCTCTGATTGGTGAATCTCTCCAAACCTAGCTAAACTAGTCTTTTCTAAATCGCAGCAAAAACCCAGTGGCTCGGGTTTTCATCTAAAACAGCTACTATTCGGGCCTCACGTCAATAGAGTTCATCCACGCTATGGCCGGTTGATAGTCAAGTTGGCTGAAACGGGTAAGCTCTAGTGACGATTCGTTTTCAATTGGAAAATGCCCGACGGTTGCCTTTGATGATAAATTAGGAAGGCCACACAAACAATTTCATCAATATCAAACAAATGGATCCCAACTATTCGACGGGGATGGTGGAAAACCTATTATGCTGTGAATAATACCATGCATCCTGCGAAGATCGGATTTAATTTGGAACGATGAGCATCGAGCATCTATAGCTCGATTAATATTCACATTCAGTATTGAAAAAAAAAGTCGCTGACATTCACTATGACACGCGAACTTTTCCAGCGCTGCTTATATTCTCACCCAAAGTTCACCTACTGGAGGCTTTATTCGAGAATATGCGTCTTATTTTTGAACTAAACATTTTGTACTGTCGTGGATATCCAATATCGAAGCGTACAATAAAGGATCATATCAGGATCTTCTGCGAGAGTTGAGCTACATTAACAATTTTGTTATGCAGGCGGCTAGATTCGTATCCTGGTCTTGCCAAGGATCTTCTGGGATGAAAATTTTCCCTTTTTCCTCCGCGGATATTCTTCCCTGTCATTTTGTATGGACTTTAAAGGGATGTCCACAGGACTTCATAGGGATGACCATAGTATTTTGAAAGAAGTACTGCAGGGGGATGTCAATACGTATTAATCCCAAATATATCCAGCTTTCCATGCTCGGTTATGGCGGCCTGTTTGTATGAATAAATGTATCCTTCACTGTGCTTTTTGACACTAACTGGAGGGCGTATGTTGTTCCATTTTCTTCTGTTCCTGGGAGAGGGAAAGGGAGGGGTCGAAATCCGAACATCCAGATAGTGTCAAAAACACAGTGAAGGATACATTTATTCATTCAAACAGGCCGCCATTACCGAGCATGGAAAGCTGGATAAAGTCTTGAATCACGAATTGCCCACGTTTGTCTGACTGTGTGGAACTGAGAGGATTGGGCGGAAACTTTTTGAATTCTATACAGACCTACAGGTGCCAGATAAAGCGCTTCCGCTAAAGTATGCGTTGGCCAAGAACACCGTATAGGTTTGATGGCTTCCAGTTCCTCTTCCACCTTCCAATCGGTAAACGTCTCTAATGAAAATGAAGGTGAATGCTTGCCATGATCCATGAGAGAAATTGAGAATGTAAACACAATCACAAAAGTCATAACTTTCAGTGTTGCCAAAATCATGAGATATTGACACCTTGATAGACACACTTTGATTGACCTTTATCGTACTGTTCAGCACAGTGCTTGGCACAGCTTTCACTCGGCACGAATTAAGGTGAATACCCCTTGGGATTTCAGCAGTGTCCGAACGCTTCTGTTGGGGATGCCAGCAGTTCCCGGAGGAGATACCCAACAATTTCGATGGAGGTTCCAGATATAACCAACGGATGTCCCAGATGTTTCCAACGGAACTTCCTGACTGTCATGAATTGATTCCAGACCATCCAGACAACGATTCTAGCAGATTTTAGACGTTCCCGGTAGGGGTGCTTTTTGGCTGGGAGTTCACTAATTGAGCACTAAAAGAGTAGATAATCCAAAGAATTGTGCTTGCTTTACATTTCATTGTTGATGTTCGGAAATGATCTAGAAAGCTGTTTTTCTTTAAAAAAAAAACTACACTTTGACAACTTTAGAACCGTCCCAACTAAGGAATGGCATTCTGTGATGGTAACTATCGAATTTTTACTGTATCCCGAACCACTTCAGGAACGTCTAGTGTACCAGTCGGGAACTTCTGGAACGTCTGGAATGTTCATGGGGAACTACTGAAATCCATCTCGGGAATTTCCGGAATCATATCGGGAACCTCTAGAATATCAACTGTTGTAATCATAGCTGAGAGTGTCAGGATTCATGTCGGGAACGGCTTGAATACGGACGGAGATTTTAGACGTTCCCGGTAGGGATTTCAAAGAGAATTTCAGCAGATTCCGATGGATATGTCCGAAGTTCTTGACGGATTCTCCAGACGTTCCTGGAGTGATTCTATGATAATTCCAGTAATTCCCGAAGGAGGATTCCAAAATTTCCTGACGGAAATTCCAGACGTTCCCGGCTTGAATTTCAGTCGTTCCTGACGGGTCCTTCAGGTGGCTATTCTCGACAAGAATTTCAACAGTTCCCGATATCTAGATCGAACCATATGGAAACTGTCAAACATACAGTGTTCCACAAGATTAGATTCCAAGCCAGTGCTCCTCGTTTAGAACGCACGTTTAGAGAACGTTTGGAATCCAAATCTATCAATATCTTTAATATGTTTTGAATATACTTGTTTTAAAAAGCTTGTGAATAATGTTAAACTGGCTCAAGCCCAGAGGTCTTATAGATCAACTATGGATGGCCCATATTCATGACCCATACGGAATACTTCATGAGTCCCATAGGACATCTTTGGTATGATCTCTAGCTGCATGTACAAACTTCAAACTTCTCATGGGTAGTCCCTAAAAGAATGTGAATTTATATTGAGGGCCCCAAATCTTACAGGTAATCTAAAGAGACAGTATAAGTCTTCTCTAGATACCCTATAGAGCTCCTCTGGGACAGCTTCAGTACACTTGGGGAACATGTACTAGCTTTTCTTGGGGCAAGTGCTGAATGTCCAGTGGTAGAGCTATGGAATTTATCAAGTGTCTTATAAGGTAAACCCGTTAGGACCTCTGGAGTTAACCGATAAGACATCTTAATCGAGTAATAGTTTCCACCATAAGTCACTTCAAACCTTGCTTCTAGCGGTGAGAAAATGTCTACATTTTATTCTTTTTAGTAAGTGATTTTCACCATACATTCACAAGTCGATTTTCCACCAGCCCCCACGATTGAAGGCTGCTCACCCTCTGGTGGTAAGTGCTGTCAGAAGCAGCATGAAACACCTAATTCCTTTGAACAGATTTCCGACTGGCGTCCTCGTCGAAAAGAATCCTTTCCGCATACTGCTCAACTAGAGAAGAAACGAGACAATGACAGCAGAAAAGCAAAAGCCTACTTTGATCGCCGAGATTAGTATGAGCATTGAAAATATGTACCACCGTGTGAAGAGCGAAAGCGCGACACGAAGAATTGCTAAACGAAGTTCAGAGTTTCTTTTATTCCAATTCTAATTGTCCATGAAAAATGATTAAACAAAAAGTAAACAATGAAATCCTTAATCTAAACAAAACAAAATGAAGCAATTTTTAATCGGAATCGTTCCCCATTCGAAACCAAAAAAAAAAAACAAACAAACAATCCAAATTTCCAATTCTATATGTGTGTGTAACAGTGCGAAGCATAAAAACATTTCGAAATTCTCATCCAGCTATTAAAATGCAAAAAGGAAACTATTAAGAAAAAAACTATATTCATTAGCTAACGTGATACAATGAAAGTGAACAAACACTCAACAACAACAAAACAAACAAATTTGAAGCAAATGAAGAGTTACATGAATTAAATAAAAGCAACCAATCTGGATTAAAAAAAAATCAACCAAAAAAAAACCGCCGAAACTGTTTTTTCCTCACATTGCCTCCATACAATAACAGCTGCTTAGCGAGCCACCACGCAGTTTCTCATTCTACGCGCTTTTAGAAACTCGACTAGTGCTAATTATTGCTCGTTTTCTACTATTATTGCTTAGTATCTTTATTGCTAGACTTTAAATAAAACAAATTTAAACAAAACAAAAAAAAACACTTTCACGCTAGTGACTTTTTAGAAGAAAAAAAAAATACTGTAAAGTAAAAATTCAGTGAGTAACTGCTTTATTGAGGCCTAAATTGAGGACATGAAAAAAATACAATGGGAAAAAAATGGAACAATCCTCTTTTATTTTGCTGTAGATGTTGATGCTTTTTGGTCGCTCATTTGAGATCTTGTTTTGTTCGTAGTTGCTTTGCTTTGGTATTAGGATTTGTTTGAGCTGATAAATTCATTAAGGTTAAGTCCGAAAGAAAGGAAATGATGACAATTCCCTGATTCCGCTCATTGAAATACCTTCCACCGCATTCTACCAACAATATTATTGTGTATACTACGTGGTCAAAACAACTAAGCAAGCGGCCGCGCTTAATCAATTGTATAAATGCAGACTAAAAGCGAAGACATCATATCAAGAAGAATGGCAACTTTGCCAGAATTCAAGTGACAGATACAATAGTGTTGCGCTTGAGTGAAGGTGAAAGCAATTCATAGAAAAATGAGCAAATGGACAAACCATTCTTCTGAGGGTGTAATCTTTGCTATCAAATTCGTTCGAAGCATTTACCTTTGAGCGGCAGATGACGCGATTGTACCTGTCTCACAGCGTTCGTATGAGAAAATGGATTTCTTGACTTGTTGTCTTCGCTTAAAGTAAATTGGTACGAACAAAAAGACCTTCTTCTTCTTCTTCGCATTTCAAGCTTATTGCATATCACATATTAGCTTATTGCGTGCTCTCAACTTAGTGTTCTAGATGCACTTTCACAGTTATTAATTAAGAGCTTTCTATGCCTGTACCATTTTTGCATTGGTATAATTGTGTGGCAAGTCCAATCAGAAGCCTAACCGAAGTCGATTTGATTCTAACTAGTTTTCAATCCTACAAGTAGGCTTGTTCAGATCGGGCTTTTCCGCTGCCGCTGCCGTTCCGCTTCCGCCCACATTGCGCTTGGGCCTTTACGCTCTCCATAATTTCGCCGAGGGGTGATTCATCTTTGTTCCGTCGAGCGGTGACCAGGCCCTACGTTGTGTTTTAATGTTTTTTCCGGATCCACGCACGTTTCAAAAACCAACCGAATTTTTGATTTCTTCCACTAACAGAAACATTTCATGTTCCATGCAATGCTTTTATTCCATGCAACGTGACGATCAAAACTGCGACTAACTACTCTAAGGCTGTGAACCATTTGCCAAGTTAAATTTAACTCGTGGTTAAAAGTGACATTTCGAAAGTTATTTTCTATGTTCGAAAATCCCCGTGCTGTCGATCGACCGGTTTTCGAGCCATGGTTGTCAAAATTTAACTTCTTGTCTGTCAGAAATAACCATGCTCGGATAGCAGGGTTAATCGATAACTTTTCATCTGTCAAATTTTAACCAAAAGTTAAAATAATCCACCAAATGGTTCAGAGCCTAAAAAGGTTGTGCTATGATCCAACTCGATTTTTCTACTCCTAAACACTTAAATTTTTTCGCCGAGATTCCAACAGCCGAGTAATTCTGCAATTTATTTTGCTGAGATTCAGTCAAACAATTGCCGAGACTATGCTAACAAATAAAATTTTGCTGAGATATCAGCTAACAAACAGATATTTTGCAGAGATATCAGCAAAAGTGAATGCCGAAGTAATGGCTGTTGGAGATTTTACCGATCTAGATTAAGTGTGTATACTATAGTGCGCGCTTGTGTTGGTGCAAGCGCTACTCGCATCTGTCAACTAACAGGGTTCGGCAACCTGATACCAACTTTATTACACCGTAAAGCGTTGGGCACAACAATCTTTGACATTCGACGCTTACCATTTGTATGGCAAAGTTGCAGATGGCTATGATTTATTAAATTGTTTTCAAACGTGACAGGTGAAAAATTAACCATTCAACCACGGCAACCAGGCTAGCTCATTAAAGAGTATGTGTGGAATTGCATCAGACTGCGGAAAAAAAACCGGTAAAATGAGGGAAAAAATGAACAATAGCTCGATACTACAAAACCAGTCGTTGACTTACGTGTATCCGGGTCACCAGCCCAGCCAGAATATGAATATGCCTCCAAATCTTTGTCGCTTTCGTCACCCAGCTTCAGCTTCCAGTCTGTGGATCCCTTAAGATGCATCGATTTCAGTCGGAGCTCTAAATTTTCTCCCCAATTTAGAGGCAGCCGTTGCAATATCGGGCGCGTGCTGTAACTGCTATGTAAATCACTGCACCTGTGAGGTTTGTCCAAATGCCCCCATAGTTAGGTCCGGGCGATTGTCCTGCATTACTTGCCCGGCAAATAGCAGGAGGCTCACGAAGCTTTACACTAAGTACAACTTACCTGATTAGCGGCGTGCAGAAGAGAGAGGACGATGCTGATTGCTCACATCAGCCGAGTGCAGTGTTTGCAAACGCTCTACTTATTTTGGCCGCTTCAACGTCAATTGACAGTTAGCCGAGGGGTATGTTGCAACGCGTATCCCACATCCCACTCCTTCTCTAAAAAAATTGAACTCGCTCACTTCAGATAGTTTTCGGAGACGTCTAAATAAAGTGGGATGATATAGAAGTCTATGTTCGCAATCCTTTATTGACAGTTATCTGTTTAGTTCAAACTAGGTACTGTTGTGATGATTTGGGTCAGTAGATGCGCGCACTGCCGCCTTCTCCTGCTCTACTAGTCTACACGCTATTTTAAAACTACCCAAATTTGGGTAGAATCCACCCAGATCGGTCAAAACTGAACCTACCCAAAAATGGGTAAACTGTATTGGGAGTTACAAGTTGACAAATGAACAACATCGACATGAATCCGATCGACGTTGTTAATTTGTCAACTTGTCACTCCCAACATAGTTTACCCATTTTTGGGTAGGTTCAGTTTTGACAGATCTGGGTGGATTCTACCCAAATTTGGGTAGTTTTAAAATAGCGTGTAACATAATCCTTGAGAAGGGGCTTTTCTCTCCCTCGGTTGGTGGATCTTGGGTTCCACTGAAATTGGCCTTGTTACTGTAGTTGGAGCTCTCCAATCTTGAACTGTCTTGGTTTGAGACACATGCCGCGTCAGGACTTGACCGTCATCATCAGAGAGTAGAAGATTTCCCTTGGACTGTTCCAAAACAGTAAATTTCTTCGGATCAAATCTACTATCACCTTTGTGCGAGATTGTCTCACAATGATAACGTGATCTCCCGGTAAGACTTGACACTTATGGGCACCCCGGCGAGCATCTTCATGCGTCTTGCCATCCAACTTAGCTTCTTGATTCCGTTGGTCGATCAATTCATCATCAACCTTTACCTAGAGAAAAAAACATAGAAAGGCAATAAAAATCAGGCTATTCTCCTTTGCCCTTTTCTTGCACAAAGCTCAATGGATCATGGCTACAGGTGCTATGAAACAAATAAGCAGCGTCCTTGTTTTGTATGACTCCAATGTCTATGGACACATGTGTACAGTATCAAGATCACCACTAATTTACAAAACAAAATGAGTTACTTTCAATACTCCATTAAAATAACTTCAGAATTATCATGACTCTGAATAGAAGGCTCAAGACATGCCTTGTTTGATTAGGTTGAATAATAACATAACAGTTGTGAGTTACTCACCTTTCCCCGTATCAAAAGTGGAAGTCCACGGTGAATTTTTCGACCATTCATCATCTCTTCTGGAGCGACTTTCGTGACTGAGTGAGTTGCAGAACTGTGCGCTTTGACAGCAGCTTTCAGCTCATCCGAGTAATGGGTTCCATTTGATGCCGCAGTTGCCAAAGTCACGAGTTTGGCTCTGTAAATACAGTGAGGAAGATGTATCCCACAGCACCGACAACACTTCGGAACGCGGTCGTATCCTTCAGAGTCTCACTTGTCGTCTTTTCCTTGCGGTAGCCTTGATCCATCGGAGTTTTCGCTATTTTCGCATCCTGGAGTCCGAATTTCTCTATGAGCTTCTCTATACGCCTTCACGCTCATGCTGTAGACAACTTCTCCCTTATGAAGCTCCAAGCCGAGAAAATATTTCGCATCACCCAGCCAACAGATCTCGAACTCTTTGCGCAGCTCGTTGTACACTTGAGCAATCTCCTCCTCAGATGAACACCCGACGAGCAAATCATCGACGTAGATGATCAAGTATGCCCTTTCGGCATTCCTGACTGCAACATAAAGACATGGATCAGTGATACATGACACAAATGCAATCTTCAGCAGAACGTCCAACGGCTTCCGATGCTAGCACCTTGCCGATTGTTTCAGGCCATATATGCTTCACCTAAACGGCAAACTTTTTCCTCTTGTCCGCGAACCTTGTAACCTGGTGGTTGACACTTGTCCACCTCTTCTTAAATACTACCATAAAGATAGGCAGTCTTGACGTAAAGTTGGTTCTGAACTAACTGCTCCTTGCCAGCGACTTCATATCGGTGCGCAAAATCTTGGGCCACTAGCCGTGCTTTGTGTCGAACGACCGCTCCCGTTTCATCATGCTTGATCTGGTAGACCCAACGACTTCCAATCAAATGCTTCCCGACCGGAAGGTCCACTAGTTCCCATGTGCCATTCTGCAAATGCGACTAGATCATCATTCATCGCCTTTTGCCGAGAATCACGATCAACACTCTTCGTTGCTTCAGCGCAAGTAACTGGTTGCTCCACTAACTGTGTCGTATGCTGAGTAACGATGCGGTAACTACCCGTGGTTCCTACGGGATGACCTATCAGTACAAGATCCGTCTCTTAAACCTTCTTCAACGTGCGGCTCATCTTCCGCTGCTAGTGGATCTTTCAAAAACGAGGAATTCATATCAAAAAAATCCTCGTGTTCACTAGGATCACTGGTGCTTCAGCAGGCGTCTGCTTGTCCATTGACGGCTCTTCCCATTGGTTCAATTACGTGTCACTTTCTTCTCGGAGTACAGCAACCTCCTTCTGGCATTGAGCATCGTCCACCTCCAAAACCTTGGCATCCCTGCTAATCGTTACTTTCTCCGTCGCTAGATCAACAAAACGATACGCTTTGTGTTGTTCTGAGTATCCTACGAAGGGTAATTTTCGGGCCTTACTATCGAACTTGCCCCGCCGCACATCGGGTATGTGCACCCACGCCTTGCACCCATACACTCGCAAATGTTCCAGGTTCGGCTTTCTGGTGTAACTTTAACCGACCTGGACCGCAATCTATTCTGGAGGTACGCTGCAGACACAACCGCTTCTCCCCAGAACTTCATGTCGAGCTTCGCTTCCAGCAGCATCGTGGATGCCATTCTGCTGCGGAGTGTAAGCGGTCGTGTATTGATACTTAATCCCCTCACCTACATCAGCTTGAATTACATTGATCGATATTACATTTTTTTTTTGCTGTGTAAAACCTTCCACCTTTTCTGCCGGATTCAATTCTGAACAAGCAGACCACATTGGAAGTGTCTCTTCCTTTCATGTCTATGGCTTCAATCAACAGTTCTCTTCGAATGTTATCACAAGCCGTTCGAACTGTAGGAAGATTATGAAAGCTCACTTTTTGTTGGCCATATTTTGCGTGGTACCCATCCACGCAACACTTCATAAACATTTATCCTCGCAATATTCTGTATCTGAGAAATTAGAACGCTTCTGAATAATGATTAACATGAAATTATGCACGAAATTGACTCAACCAAATTTGAAATCAGATTTGTTTTGCTTGCGATGTTAAATTCCAAAACATTTTCTTCAATCATGGCCATCTTGGGCTTTGCCATAATGGTAATCATCATATGTCAGAAAGGGGTGATTCAAATGTTATGGCACTTGAACGTAAATACACTGTGCCAAAACATCATCCTCGTTCGAATGAATCCTCAGACCATTCAAATCGAAACATCGAAATCGCTTTTTCGAATGGCAACTGCAACCGAATTACGGTTGATTTGCAATCAGATAATGTTCCTCTCGAATTCAGGATGAACATTGATTCGAGAAGTGAGCGGAACTCAGTTGAAATACGTAAAGCTCTCTGAAGAATGATTGTCATCGCAAACTGAAATGCACTTGGTATTGGTTCAGCCCCATAACGCAAATCATCCAAAACGATGACGTTAGTAATTCTATCGAACGTCATTTGCTGACGTGGAGGTGGAAACATAGTCATCGTTATAAGAGGTGGTATGAACATTGGTAAAGTGTGGAAACCGAAGACTGTCTATTTCGTGGTGGAGAAAGTTTCCCCTACCAACAAACGATTTTTGTATCCATGATGGAATGGTTATTCATGGCTATTCAATATGGAAAAGTTGACAATCGAATGATAAATATAATTTAAGGCATTTGCAAGCCATCCTATTCTTAAATTGTTGTCCTCTGAGCGCTGTATGTCTTACAGCCAATTTCCAATCAAATATCCTTAATTTGGATGGCAGTCATATGGATGCTCATCAGAATTCAACCATAAGGTAATCATCCGAAAGTCTATAGCATTTTGTTAAAGTGCTCAAGCAATGCAATAATCATTCGAAGTTGATTCAAATTGTATGAGAATTTCAGCAGTTTTAAATGCAGACTCCAGAGGTTCCCAAAGTAATTCCAGACTTTCTCGATGAGGATTTCACAAGGGGTAATCAACCCCGCACACTGTGTCGAAACACAGCATGGCACACTGTTCGGCACGTTAAGGCATACTTTGACATATAGGGCACAAATAATATAAAATAAAACGGCATCACAGTTGAGTGTTGACGTTTTGCCAATCGTTACTAATCGGTTGATTATTCTGTTAACTAAAAATTAAATGTTGTGAAAAAATTTTGTCATACTGGTGAAACAACGTAAATATTCCACGTATTCTCTGATTGGTGAATCTCTCCAAACCTAGCTAAACTAGTCTTTTCTAAATCGCAGCAAAAACCCAGTGGCTCGGGTTTTCATCTAAAACAGCTACTATTCGGGCCTCACGTCAATAGAGTTCATCCACGCTATGGCCGGTTGATAGTCAAGTTGGCTGAAACGGGTAAGCTCTAGTGACGATTCGTTTTCAATTGGAAAATGCCCGACGGTTGCCTTTGATGATAAATTAGGAAGGCCACACAAACAATTTCATCAATATCAAACAAATGGATCCCAACTATTCGACGGGGATGGTGGAAAACCTATTATGCTGTGAATAATACCATGCATCCTGCGAAGATCGGATTTAATTTGGAACGATGAGCATCGAGCATCTATAGCTCGATTAATATTCACATTCAGTATTGAAAAAAAAAGTCGCTGACATTCACTATGACACGCGAACTTTTCCAGCGCTGCTTATATTCTCACCCAAAGTTCACCTACTGGAGGCTTTATTCGAGAATATGCGTCTTATTTTTGAACTAAACATTTTGTACTGTCGTGGATATCCAATATCGAAGCGTACAATAAAGGATCATATCAGGATCTTCTGCGAGAGTTGAGCTACATTAACAATTTTGTTATGCAGGCGGCTAGATTCGTATCCTGGTCTTGCCAAGGATCTTCTGGGATGAAAATTTTCCCTTTTTCCTCCGCGGATATTCTTCCCTGTCATTTTGTATGGACTTTAAAGGGATGTCCACAGGACTTCATAGGGATGACCATAGTATTTTGAAAGAAGTACTGCAGGGGGATGTCAATACGTATTAATCCCAAATATATCCAGCTTTCCATGCTCGGTTATGGCGGCCTGTTTGTATGAATAAATGTATCCTTCACTGTGCTTTTTGACACTAACTGGAGGGCGTATGTTGTTCCATTTTCTTCTGTTCCTGGGAGAGGGAAAGGGAGGGGTCGAAATCCGAACATCCAGATAGTGTCAAAAACACAGTGAAGGATACATTTATTCATTCAAACAGGCCGCCATTACCGAGCATGGAAAGCTGGATAAAGTCTTGAATCACGAATTGCCCACGTTTGTCTGACTGTGTGGAACTGAGAGGATTGGGCGGAAACTTTTTGAATTCTATACAGACCTACAGGTGCCAGATAAAGCGCTTCCGCTAAAGTATGCGTTGGCCAAGAACACCGTATAGGTTTGATGGCTTCCAGTTCCTCTTCCACCTTCCAATCGGTAAACGTCTCTAATGAAAATGAAGGTGAATGCTTGCCATGATCCATGAGAGAAATTGAGAATGTAAACACAATCACAAAAGTCATAACTTTCAGTGTTGCCAAAATCATGAGATATTGACACCTTGATAGACACACTTTGATTGACCTTTATCGTACTGTTCAGCACAGTGCTTGGCACAGCTTTCACTCGGCACGAATTAAGGTGAATACCCCTTGGGATTTCAGCAGTGTCCGAACGCTTCTGTTGGGGATGCCAGCAGTTCCCGGAGGAGATACCCAACAATTTCGATGGAGGTTCCAGATATAACCAACGGATGTCCCAGATGTTTCCAACGGAACTTCCTGACTGTCATGAATTGATTCCAGACCATCCAGACAACGATTCTAGCAGATTTTAGACGTTCCCGGTAGGGGTGCTTTTTGGCTGGGAGTTCACTAATTGAGCACTAAAAGAGTAGATAATCCAAAGAATTGTGCTTGCTTTACATTTCATTGTTGATGTTCGGAAATGATCTAGAAAGCTGTTTTTCTTTAAAAAAAAAACTACACTTTGACAACTTTAGAACCGTCCCAACTAAGGAATGGCATTCTGTGATGGTAACTATCGAATTTTTACTGTATCCCGAACCACTTCAGGAACGTCTAGTGTACCAGTCGGGAACTTCTGGAACGTCTGGAATGTTCATGGGGAACTACTGAAATCCATCTCGGGAATTTCCGGAATCATATCGGGAACCTCTAGAATATCAACTGTTGTAATCATAGCTGAGAGTGTCAGGATTCATGTCGGGAACGGCTTGAATACGGACGGAGATTTTAGACGTTCCCGGTAGGGATTTCAAAGAGAATTTCAGCAGATTCCGATGGATATGTCCGAAGTTCTTGACGGATTCTCCAGACGTTCCTGGAGTGATTCTATGATAATTCCAGTAATTCCCGAAGGAGGATTCCAAAATTTCCTGACGGAAATTCCAGACGTTCCCGGCTTGAATTTCAGTCGTTCCTGACGGGTCCTTCAGGTGGCTATTCTCGACAAGAATTTCAACAGTTCCCGATATCTAGATCGAACCATATGGAAACTGTCAAACATACAGTGTTCCACAAGATTAGATTCCAAGCCAGTGCTCCTCGTTTAGAACGCACGTTTAGAGAACGTTTGGAATCCAAATCTATCAATATCTTTAATATGTTTTGAATATACTTGTTTTAAAAAGCTTGTGAATAATGTTAAACTGGCTCAAGCCCAGAGGTCTTATAGATCAACTATGGATGGCCCATATTCATGACCCATACGGAATACTTCATGAGTCCCATAGGACATCTTTGGTATGATCTCTAGCTGCATGTACAAACTTCAAACTTCTCATGGGTAGTCCCTAAAAGAATGTGAATTTATATTGAGGGCCCCAAATCTTACAGGTAATCTAAAGAGACAGTATAAGTCTTCTCTAGATACCCTATAGAGCTCCTCTGGGACAGCTTCAGTACACTTGGGGAACATGTACTAGCTTTTCTTGGGGCAAGTGCTGAATGTCCAGTGGTAGAGCTATGGAATTTATCAAGTGTCTTATAAGGTAAACCCGTTAGGACCTCTGGAGTTAACCGATAAGACATCTTAATCGAGTAATAGTTTCCACCATAAGTCACTTCAAACCTTGCTTCTAGCGGTGAGAAAATGTCTACATTTTATTCTTTTTAGTAAGTGATTTTCACCATACATTCACAAGTCGATTTTCCACCAGCCCCCACGATTGAAGGCTGCTCACCCTCTGGTGGTAAGTGCTGTCAGAAGCAGCATGAAACACCTAATTCCTTTGAACAGATTTCCGACTGGCGTCCTCGTCGAAAAGAATCCTTTCCGCATACTGCTCAACTAGAGAAGAAACGAGACAATGACAGCAGAAAAGCAAAAGCCTACTTTGATCGCCGAGATTAGTATGAGCATTGAAAATATGTACCACCGTGTGAAGAGCGAAAGCGCGACACGAAGAATTGCTAAACGAAGTTCAGAGTTTCTTTTATTCCAATTCTAATTGTCCATGAAAAATGATTAAACAAAAAGTAAACAATGAAATCCTTAATCTAAACAAAACAAAATGAAGCAATTTTTAATCGGAATCGTTCCCCATTCGAAACCAAAAAAAAAAAACAAACAAACAATCCAAATTTCCAATTCTATATGTGTGTGTAACAGTGCGAAGCATAAAAACATTTCGAAATTCTCATCCAGCTATTAAAATGCAAAAAGGAAACTATTAAGAAAAAAACTATATTCATTAGCTAACGTGATACAATGAAAGTGAACAAACACTCAACAACAACAAAACAAACAAATTTGAAGCAAATGAAGAGTTACATGAATTAAATAAAAGCAACCAATCTGGATTAAAAAAAAATCAACCAAAAAAAAACCGCCGAAACTGTTTTTTCCTCACATTGCCTCCATACAATAACAGCTGCTTAGCGAGCCACCACGCAGTTTCTCATTCTACGCGCTTTTAGAAACTCGACTAGTGCTAATTATTGCTCGTTTTCTACTATTATTGCTTAGTATCTTTATTGCTAGACTTTAAATAAAACAAATTTAAACAAAACAAAAAAAAACACTTTCACGCTAGTGACTTTTTAGAAGAAAAAAAAAATACTGTAAAGTAAAAATTCAGTGAGTAACTGCTTTATTGAGGCCTAAATTGAGGACATGAAAAAAATACAATGGGAAAAAAATGGAACAATCCTCTTTTATTTTGCTGTAGATGTTGATGCTTTTTGGTCGCTCATTTGAGATCTTGTTTTGTTCGTAGTTGCTTTGCTTTGGTATTAGGATTTGTTTGAGCTGATAAATTCATTAAGGTTAAGTCCGAAAGAAAGGAAATGATGACAATTCCCTGATTCCGCTCATTGAAATACCTTCCACCGCATTCTACCAACAATATTATTGTGTATACTACGTGGTCAAAACAACTAAGCAAGCGGCCGCGCTTAATCAATTGTATAAATGCAGACTAAAAGCGAAGACATCATATCAAGAAGAATGGCAACTTTGCCAGAATTCAAGTGACAGATACAATAGTGTTGCGCTTGAGTGAAGGTGAAAGCAATTCATAGAAAAATGAGCAAATGGACAAACCATTCTTCTGAGGGTGTAATCTTTGCTATCAAATTCGTTCGAAGCATTTACCTTTGAGCGGCAGATGACGCGATTGTACCTGTCTCACAGCGTTCGTATGAGAAAATGGATTTCTTGACTTGTTGTCTTCGCTTAAAGTAAATTGGTACGAACAAAAAGACCTTCTTCTTCTTCTTCGCATTTCAAGCTTATTGCATATCACATATTAGCTTATTGCGTGCTCTCAACTTAGTGTTCTAGATGCACTTTCACAGTTATTAATTAAGAGCTTTCTATGCCTGTACCATTTTTGCATTGGTATAATTGTGTGGCAAGTCCAATCAGAAGCCTAACCGAAGTCGATTTGATTCTAACTAGTTTTCAATCCTACAAGTAGGCTTGTTCAGATCGGGCTTTTCCGCTGCCGCTGCCGTTCCGCTTCCGCCCACATTGCGCTTGGGCCTTTACGCTCTCCATAATTTCGCCGAGGGGTGATTCATCTTTGTTCCGTCGAGCGGTGACCAGGCCCTACGTTGTGTTTTAATGTTTTTTCCGGATCCACGCACGTTTCAAAAACCAACCGAATTTTTGATTTCTTCCACTAACAGAAACATTTCATGTTCCATGCAATGCTTTTATTCCATGCAACGTGACGATCAAAACTGCGACTAACTACTCTAAGGCTGTGAACCATTTGCCAAGTTAAATTTAACTCGTGGTTAAAAGTGACATTTCGAAAGTTATTTTCTATGTTCGAAAATCCCCGTGCTGTCGATCGACCGGTTTTCGAGCCATGGTTGTCAAAATTTAACTTCTTGTCTGTCAGAAATAACCATGCTCGGATAGCAGGGTTAATCGATAACTTTTCATCTGTCAAATTTTAACCAAAAGTTAAAATAATCCACCAAATGGTTCAGAGCCTAAAAAGGTTGTGCTATGATCCAACTCGATTTTTCTACTCCTAAACACTTAAATTTTTTCGCCGAGATTCCAACAGCCGAGTAATTCTGCAATTTATTTTGCTGAGATTCAGTCAAACAATTGCCGAGACTATGCTAACAAATAAAATTTTGCTGAGATATCAGCTAACAAACAGATATTTTGCAGAGATATCAGCAAAAGTGAATGCCGAAGTAATGGCTGTTGGAGATTTTACCGATCTAGATTAAGTGTGTATACTATAGTGCGCGCTTGTGTTGGTGCAAGCGCTACTCGCATCTGTCAACTAACAGGGTTCGGCAACCTGATACCAACTTTATTACACCGTAAAGCGTTGGGCACAACAATCTTTGACATTCGACGCTTACCATTTGTATGGCAAAGTTGCAGATGGCTATGATTTATTAAATTGTTTTCAAACGTGACAGGTGAAAAATTAACCATTCAACCACGGCAACCAGGCTAGCTCATTAAAGAGTATGTGTGGAATTGCATCAGACTGCGGAAAAAAAACCGGTAAAATGAGGGAAAAAATGAACAATAGCTCGATACTACAAAACCAGTCGTTGACTTACGTGTATCCGGGTCACCAGCCCAGCCAGAATATGAATATGCCTCCAAATCTTTGTCGCTTTCGTCACCCAGCTTCAGCTTCCAGTCTGTGGATCCCTTAAGATGCATCGATTTCAGTCGGAGCTCTAAATTTTCTCCCCAATTTAGAGGCAGCCGTTGCAATATCGGGCGCGTGCTGTAACTGCTATGTAAATCACTGCACCTGTGAGGTTTGTCCAAATGCCCCCATAGTTAGGTCCGGGCGATTGTCCTGCATTACTTGCCCGGCAAATAGCAGGAGGCTCACGAAGCTTTACACTAAGTACAACTTACCTGATTAGCGGCGTGCAGAAGAGAGAGGACGATGCTGATTGCTCACATCAGCCGAGTGCAGTGTTTGCAAACGCTCTACTTATTTTGGCCGCTTCAACGTCAATTGACAGTTAGCCGAGGGGTATGTTGCAACGCGTATCCCACATCCCACTCCTTCTCTAAAAAAATTGAACTCGCTCACTTCAGATAGTTTTCGGAGACGTCTAAATAAAGTGGGATGATATAGAAGTCTATGTTCGCAATCCTTTATTGACAGTTATCTGTTTAGTTCAAACTAGGTACTGTTGTGATGATTTGGGTCAGTAGATGCGCGCACTGCCGCCTTCTCCTGCTCTACTAGTCTACACGCTATTTTAAAACTACCCAAATTTGGGTAGAATCCACCCAGATCGGTCAAAACTGAACCTACCCAAAAATGGGTAAACTGTATTGGGAGTTACAAGTTGACAAATGAACAACATCGACATGAATCCGATCGACGTTGTTAATTTGTCAACTTGTCACTCCCAACATAGTTTACCCATTTTTGGGTAGGTTCAGTTTTGACAGATCTGGGTGGATTCTACCCAAATTTGGGTAGTTTTAAAATAGCGTGTAACATAATCCTTGAGAAGGGGCTTTTCTCTCCCTCGGTTGGTGGATCTTGGGTTCCACTGAAATTGGCCTTGTTACTGTAGTTGGAGCTCTCCAATCTTGAACTGTCTTGGTTTGAGACACATGCCGCGTCAGGACTTGACCGTCATCATCAGAGAGTAGAAGATTTCCCTTGGACTGTTCCAAAACAGTAAATTTCTTCGGATCAAATCTACTATCACCTTTGTGCGAGATTGTCTCACAATGATAACGTGATCTCCCGGTAAGACTTGACACTTATGGGCACCCCGGCGAGCATCTTCATGCGTCTTGCCATCCAACTTAGCTTCTTGATTCCGTTGGTCGATCAATTCATCATCAACCTTTACCTAGAGAAAAAAACATAGAAAGGCAATAAAAATCAGGCTATTCTCCTTTGCCCTTTTCTTGCACAAAGCTCAATGGATCATGGCTACAGGTGCTATGAAACAAATAAGCAGCGTCCTTGTTTTGTATGACTCCAATGTCTATGGACACATGTGTACAGTATCAAGATCACCACTAATTTACAAAACAAAATGAGTTACTTTCAATACTCCATTAAAATAACTTCAGAATTATCATGACTCTGAATAGAAGGCTCAAGACATGCCTTGTTTGATTAGGTTGAATAATAACATAACAGTTGTGAGTTACTCACCTTTCCCCGTATCAAAAGTGGAAGTCCACGGTGAATTTTTCGACCATTCATCATCTCTTCTGGAGCGACTTTCGTGACTGAGTGAGTTGCAGAACTGTGCGCTTTGACAGCAGCTTTCAGCTCATCCGAGTAATGGGTTCCATTTGATGCCGCAGTTGCCAAAGTCACGAGTTTGGCTCTGTAAATACAGTGAGGAAGATGTATCCCACAGCACCGACAACACTTCGGAACGCGGTCGTATCCTTCAGAGTCTCACTTGTCGTCTTTTCCTTGCGGTAGCCTTGATCCATCGGAGTTTTCGCTATTTTCGCATCCTGGAGTCCGAATTTCTCTATGAGCTTCTCTATACGCCTTCACGCTCATGCTGTAGACAACTTCTCCCTTATGAAGCTCCAAGCCGAGAAAATATTTCGCATCACCCAGCCAACAGATCTCGAACTCTTTGCGCAGCTCGTTGTACACTTGAGCAATCTCCTCCTCAGATGAACACCCGACGAGCAAATCATCGACGTAGATGATCAAGTATGCCCTTTCGGCATTCCTGACTGCAACATAAAGACATGGATCAGTGATACATGACACAAATGCAATCTTCAGCAGAACGTCCAACGGCTTCCGATGCTAGCACCTTGCCGATTGTTTCAGGCCATATATGCTTCACCTAAACGGCAAACTTTTTCCTCTTGTCCGCGAACCTTGTAACCTGGTGGTTGACACTTGTCCACCTCTTCTTAAATACTACCATAAAGATAGGCAGTCTTGACGTAAAGTTGGTTCTGAACTAACTGCTCCTTGCCAGCGACTTCATATCGGTGCGCAAAATCTTGGGCCACTAGCCGTGCTTTGTGTCGAACGACCGCTCCCGTTTCATCATGCTTGATCTGGTAGACCCAACGACTTCCAATCAAATGCTTCCCGACCGGAAGGTCCACTAGTTCCCATGTGCCATTCTGCAAATGCGACTAGATCATCATTCATCGCCTTTTGCCGAGAATCACGATCAACACTCTTCGTTGCTTCAGCGCAAGTAACTGGTTGCTCCACTAACTGTGTCGTATGCTGAGTAACGATGCGGTAACTACCCGTGGTTCCTACGGGATGACCTATCAGTACAAGATCCGTCTCTTAAACCTTCTTCAACGTGCGGCTCATCTTCCGCTGCTAGTGGATCTTTCAAAAACGAGGAATTCATATCAAAAAAATCCTCGTGTTCACTAGGATCACTGGACGAGATGCCAGATGGTTTTCTATGGAATTCCGTAGACTTATTCAAATCTACGGATTTCTACGGATTTTTTTTAGTCGAAGGTGATATTTTTTATTATTATTATTTATCTTTATTAGGGAGGCTTATGTGATATTTTTTTTTTTTTTTTTTTAGTTTTATGGTGATATTTTACGTTAAATGAAAAATCGATTAATGAACTTTTGAAAAATTACTAGGGACAGCCCTCTGGGGTTGTACGCAATGGTGACGTCGGACTACGTGGTCTTATATAATAAATGTTATTTGCTAACTGCAGCAGGACTTGTGTTTTGTGTAGGAATAGGAATTTGAGCGGGGTTCTCTCTGTTTATACTTTTTAGTATGACTATGATTGCCCTGAAAAGAAGCTTTTGATATGAATTTGAGTTAGGACATGTTCAGAAATTTAACTCTTTTCGAAAATCTTTGTGGCCCAGAAAAGGCATACTGTTGTTGCACCTGTAGTTTTTGGCATACTTTCACTGATTGCTTCCCGGGGATAAATGTTCAGCCATAGCAAGATGTGCGCGTGAGGACTTCCACGGTGCTTAAAACTCAATCGTATGAACCAGCTTGTACACACAGCACGTGATTGGATCATCATTGACCAGAGTTGATCTTAGTAGTGCAGTCAATTCCTGGATAGGATCTGTTAAGTCATTGCCATTGCGTCCTTCTGACAATGTAGGAGATTCAACAAATGGGACCACTTCATCTCATTTGCACTAAGTGTGTGGAGCATCGTAGGCTTTCCCAATTGTCGCATCATGGTAAACAAATTTATCTTCCTTTGTTACCAATACTGTACTGAATTCGGTATTGATTTGAGGAAAGATAGATTTCGCTCAATGTACTGCTTGTCCCCGTGCACTTAAAAGTGTATTGCAAGCCTTCGGAAACTCTAAGGCGTAGAACTTTCATTGTCATATACAACAAATGTTGTGGTTTGCCCACACGCCTGTCTTGACGACGAGTTTCACTGGATGCCATCATGAAATATGTCATTCGAATCCCTGTCTTGAATTTCCGTAGATGGTCAAACATATGGCAGGAAAAGCTATCTCTTCGCCGTACTCGTCATATATTAATGACAGATGAACTCTGTTTTGCGTGGGAGCGATCTCCAGGCATTTGTCCTTATTCCAAAGGAGCGTTTCCTGTTGCCCAAGGAGCAATTCTGTCTCATTATCCACGGCAATGGTTTGCAGCTCAATTTGAGGATCCACTGCAGGGGTTTCAAGACCATCTATGGCGATCTGATCAATTGTGATCCCGTAGCGGTGATACAGTGGTGTCGTAATCTAATAAGAAAGCCACGTTTTAACCGTAGTTTCCTTTATAAAGCCGGACAAGTACGACGACTTATGGATTACGTGCTTTTTGATGAACACGTTGAAGGCCTGATCATCATCGAGCTGACGGAGAAGAGAGCGGCGTCTCTCTTACACAACGCAAACAGTAGAACAACTTTCGAGCAAAAAGAAAATTATCAAATAACTATAATATGACACATGTGATTTCGTTCTAATTCCTCAATTTGGTGTCAATTAAACCATTTCTGATCAGAAATGTTATTACTAGGACATCGTTGCTTGCTATTTTCAGAATTCACACAAGCACACATCAGCAGCTCTTATTATGAGAAAAACTCAAATACATACATTCGTTACGGCCTTCGGTGACAGTGTCGTATGACAGAGCCTATCGTATAACATTGGTACCCACTGTTATATGAAAGCTTGTTTTGCAAGTGTCGGAAGCAAAGGCAGTTGATTATCATAGAAAATGTGTCGACTACGGTCGACCGACACGACTTTTATTCGCCTTCACACGGCACCGTCGAAAATTTTTCTCTTCAAGCAAAGATTTACAGTATATTATGGGAACTTTCTCCGGATTGAAGAGTTTCACGCACAGCCTGACGTTTGCTTACGGGATATTTCATAGGAGAGAAGAGCTACAGAGTCGCCGTCAACGCCAATTCTATCAAAAAGCGGATAAGTGAGCAAGAAAACGGTTGTATTTTACTTTATGCTTCTTTCCCTTCAGAATCAGATTATACTCTAGATTGTAAAATTCTATTCTGAAGGCAGACGTATACTGAAGAAAAAATCCGTAGAAACTGTACCGAATTCCGTAGATTTTGCCTACGGATCCGTATTTCCGCAAAAATTTGTAAAATCCGTAGATCTACGGAGATTTCCGTAGATCTGGCATCTCTGTCACTGGTGCTTCAGCAGGCGTCTGCTTGTCCATTGACGGCTCTTCCCATTGGTTCAATTCCGTGTCACTTTCTTCTCGGAGTACAGCAACCTCCTTCTGGCATTGAGCATCGTCCACCTCCAAAACCTTGGCATCCCTGCTAATCGTTACTTTCTCCGTCGCTAGATCAACAAAACGATACACTTTGTGTTGTTCTGAGTATCCTACGAAGGGTAATTTTCGGGCCTTACTATCGAACTTGCCCCGCCGCACATCGGGTATGTGCGCCCACGCCTTGCACCCATACACTCGCAAATGTTCCAGGTTCGGCTTTCTGGTGTAACTTGAACCAAACTGGACCACAATCTATTCTGGAGGTACGCTGCAGACACAACCGCTTCTCCCCAGAACTTCATCTCGAGCTTCGCTTCCAGCAGCATCGTGGATGCCATTCTGCTGCGGAGTGTAAGCGGTCGTGTATTGATACTTAATCCCCTCACCTACATCAGCTTGAATTACATTGATCGATATTACATATTTTTTTTGCTGTGTAAAACCTTCCGCCTTTTCTGCCGGATTCAATTCTGAACAAGCAGACCACATTGGAAGTATCTCTTCCTTTCATGTCATAAACATGTATCCTCGCAATATTCTGTATCTGAGAAATAAGAACGCTTCTGAATAATGATGAACATGAAATTATGCACGAAATTGACTCAACCAAATTTGAAATCAGATTTGTTTTGTTTGCGCTGATAAATTGCAAAACATTTTTTTCAATCATGGCCATCTTGGGCTTTGCCATAGATCAGTGCACGGTCCCTAACCTCACTTTTTGCTCCCTATCATTTTGCTTCTGAGTAAAAGAGATAGCAACGAATGGGAGCCAAAACAAACCACCCAAAACTGTCAAAACTTACAGGTGAGAGAAGAGTGCGGCAAATCTTCGTGAACTGATCAATAATGGTAATCATCATATGTCAGAAAGGGGTGATTCAAATGTTATGGCGCTCGAACGTAAATACACTGTGCCAAAAAATCATCCTCGTTCGAATGAAACCTCAGACCATTCAAATCGAAACATCGAAATCGCTTTTTCGAATGACAACTGCAACCGGATTACGGTTGATTTGCAATCAGATAATGTTCCTCTCGAATTCAGGATGAACATTGATTCGAGAAGTGAGCGGAACTCAGTTGAAATACGTAAAGCTCTCTGGAGAATGATTGTCATCGCAAACTGAAATGCACAGCCTCATAACGCAAATCATCCAAAACGATGACGTTAGTAATTCTATCGAACGTCATTTGCTGATCTGAGCTGATAATCAAGGTGGAAACATAGTCATCGTTATAAGAGGTGGTATGAACATTGGTAAAGTGTGGAAACCGAAGATTGTCTATTTCGTGGTGGAGAAAGTTTCCCCTACCAACAAACGATTTTTGTATCCATGATGGAATGGTTATTCATGGCTATTCAATATGGAAAAGTTGACAATCGAATGATAAATATAATTTAAGGCATTTGCAAGCCATCCTATTCTTAAATTGTTGTCCTCTGAGCGCTGTATGTCCAATCATTTATCTATATCCAATCAAATATCCTTTATTTGGATGGCAGTCATATGGATGCTCATCAGAATTCAACCATAAGATAATCATCCGAAAGTCTATAGCATTTTGTTAAAGTGCTCAAGCAATGCAATAATCATTCGAAGTTGATTCAAATTGTACGAGAATTTCATCAGTTTTAAATGCAGACTCCAGAGGTTCCCAAAGTAATTCCGGACTTTCTCGATGAGGATTTCACAAGGGGTAATCAACCCCGCACACTGTGTCGAAACACAGCATGGCACACTGTTCGGCACGTTAAGGCATACTTTGACATATAGGGCACAAATAATATAAAATAAAACGGCATCACAGTTGAGTGTTGACGTTTTGCCAATCGTTACTAATCGGTTGATTATTCTGTTAACTAAAAATTAAAGGTTGTGAAAAAATTTTGTCATACTGGTGAAACAACGTATTCCACGTATTCTCTGATTGGTGAATCTCTTCAAACCTAGCTTAACTAGTCTTTTCTAAATCGCAGCAAAAAACCCAGTGGCTCGAGTTTTCATCTAAAACAGCTACTATTCGGGCCTCACGTCAATAGAGTTCATCCACGCTATGGCCGGTTGATAGTCAAGTTGGCTGAAACGGGTTAGCTCTAGTGACGATTCGTTTTCAATTGGAAAATGCCCGACGGTTGCCTTTGATGATAAATTAGGAAGGCCACACAAACAATTTCATCAATATCATACAAATGGATCCCAACTATTCGACGGGGATGGTGGAACACCTATTATGCTGTGAATAATACCATGCATCCTGCGAAGATCGGATTTAATTTGGAACGATGAGCATCGAGCATCTATAGCTCGATGAATATTCACATTCAGTATTGAAAAAAAAATCGCTAAAATTCACTATGACACGCGAACTTTTCCAGCGCTGCTTATATTCTCGCCCAAAGTTCGCCTACTGGAGGTTATATTCCAGAATCCGCGTCTTATTTTTGAACTAAACATTAAGTACTGTCGTGGATATCCAATCTCGAATCGTACAATGTAGTATCAGAGCAGGATCTTCTGCGAGAGTTGAGCCACATTAACAATCTTGATATGGAGGTGGCTAGATTCGTATCCTGGTCTTGCCGAGGATCTTCTGGGATGAAAATTTTCACATTTTCCCCTGCGTTTTCCTCGGATATTCTTCCCAGTCATTTTGTATGGACTTTAAAGGGATGTCCACAGGACTTCATGGGGATGACCATAGAATTTTGAAAGAAGTACTGCAGAGGGATGTCCATAAGTATTAATCCCAAATATATCCAGCTTTCCATGCTCGGAAATGGCGGCGTGTTTGTATGAATAAATGTATCCTTCACTGTGCTTTTTGACACTAACTGGAGGGCGTATATTGTTCCATTTTCTTCTGTTCCTGGGAGAGGGAAAGGGAGGGGTCGAAATCCGAACATCCAGATAGTGTCAAAAAACACAGTGAAGGATACATTTATTCATTCAAACAGGCCGCCATTACCGAGCATGGAAAGCTGGATAAGGTCTTGAATCACGAATCGCCCACGTTTGTATGACTGTGTGGAGCAACTGAGTGAATTGGGCGGAAACTTCTTGAGTTCAATATAGACCTACAGGTGCCGGATTAAGCGCTTCCACTAAAGTATGCGTTGGCCGAGAACACCGTATAGGTTTGATGGCTTCCAATTCCTCTTCCACCTCCCGATCCGCAAACGTCTCTCATGAGAATGAAGACGAACGCTTGCCATGATCCATGAGAGAAATTTAGAATGTAAACACAATCACAAAAGTCATAACTTTCAGTGTTGACAAAATCATGAGATATGGACACCTTGATAGACACACTTTGATTGACCTTGATAGGCACTTTCAGCACAGTACTTGGCACAGCTTTCACTCGGCACGAATTAAGGTGTACAGAGTTGAATACCCCTTGGGATTTCAGCAGTGTCCGAACGCTTCTGTTGGGGATGCCAGCAGTTCCCGGAGGAGATACCCAACAATTTCGATGGAGGTTCCAGATATTACCAACGGATATTCCATATGTTTCCAACGACTGTCATAAATTGATTCCAGACCATCCAGACAACGATTCTAGCAGATTTTAGACGTTCTCGGTAGGGGTGTTTTTTGGCTGGGAGTTCACTAATTGAGCACTAAAAGAGTAGATAATCCAAAGAATTGTGCTTGCTTTACATTTCATTGTTGATGTTCGGAAATGATCTAGCAAGCTGTTTATCTTTAAAAAAACTACACTTTGACAACTTTAGAACCGTCCCAACTAAGGAATGGCATTCTGTGATGGTAACTATCGAATTTTGGCTGTATCCGAAACTACTTCAGGAACGTCTAGTGTACCAGTCGGGAACTTCTGGAACGTCTGGAATGTTCATGGGAACTACTGAAATCCATCTCGGGAATTTCCGTAATCATATCGGGAACCTCTAGAGTATCCGGGGGGAACGTCTGGAATCTTCATTATGAACTGTTGTAATCATAGCTGTGAATGTCAGCATTCATGTCGGGACGGAGATTTTAGACGTTCCCAGTAGTGATTTCAAAGAGAATTTCAGCAGATCCCGATGGATATGTTCGATGTTCTTGACGGGTTCTCCAGACGTTCCCGAAGTGATTCTATGATAATTCCAGTGATTCCCGAAGGAGATACCAGACATTCTTGACGGGGATTCCAAAGTTTCATGACGGAGATTCCATACGTTCCCGGCTTGGATTTCAGTCGTTCCTGACGGGTACTTCAGGTGGCTATTCTCGACGAGAATTTCAACAGCTCCCGACATCCATGCTGTGTCCAGTAATCGAACCCTAGAACGAACCATACGGAAATTGTCAAACATACAGTGTTCCACAAGATTAGATTCTAGGCCAGTGCTCCTCTGGGATCTCCGTCGGGAACGTTTGGAATCCAAATCTATCAATATCTTTAATATGTTTTGAATATACTTGTTTTAAAAAGCTTGTGAATAATGTTAAACTGGCTCAAGCCCAGAGGTCTTATAGATCAACTATGGATGGCCATATTCATGACCCATACGGAATACTTCATGGGTCCCATAGGACATCTTTGGTATGATCTCTAGCTGCATGGACAATCTTCAAACTTCTCATGGGTAGTCCCTAAAAGAATGTGAATTTATATTGAGGGCCCCAAATCTTACAGGTAATCTAAAGAGACTTACTTGGTAGTCCCTAAAAGAATGTGAATTTATATTGAGGGCCCCAAATCTTACAGGTAATCTAAAGAGACAGTATAAGTCTTCTCTAGATACCCTATAGAGCTTCTCTTGGACAGTTTCAGTACACTTGGGGAACATGTACTAGCTTTTCGTGGGGCAAGTGCTGAATGTCCAGTGGTAGAGCTATGGAATTTATCAAGTGTCTTATAAGGTAAATCCATTAGGACCTCTGGAGTTAACCGATAAGACATCTTTTAGAGATGAACTAGCCTAAGGCTAAAAATCTCTTAAATAAAGAATTAAAAAAAAAAAAAAAAGATAAGACATCTTAATCGAGTAATAGTTTCCACCATAAGTCACTTCAAACCTTGCTTCTAGCGGTGAGAAAATGTCTACATTTTATTCTTTTTAGTAAGTGATTTTCACCATACATTCACAAGTCGATTTTCCACCAGCCCCCACGATTGAAGGCTGCTCACCCTCTGGTGGTAAGTGCTGTCAGAAGCAGCATGAAACACTTAATTCCTTTGAACAGATTTCCGACTGGCGTCCTCGTCGAAAAGAATCCTTTCCCGCATACTGCTCAACTAGAGAAGAAATGAGACAATGACAACAGAAAAGCAAAAGCCTACTTTGATCGCCGAGGTCAGTATGAGCATTGAAAATATGTACCACCGTGTGAAGAGCGAAAGCGCGAAACGAAGAATTGCTAAACGAAGTTCAGAGTTTCTTTTATTCCAATTCTAATTGTCCATGAAAAATGATTAAACAAAAAGTAAACAATGAAATCCTTAATCTAAACAAAACAAAATGAAGCAATTTTTAATCGGAATCGTTCCCCATTCGAAACCAAAAAAAAAACAAACAAACCAAATTTCCAATTCTATATGTGTGTGTAAAAGTGCGAAGCATAAAAACATTTCGAAATTCTCATCCAGCTATTAAAATGCAAAAAGGAAACTATTAAGAAAAAAACTATATTCATTAGCTAACGTGATACAATGAAAGTGAACAAACACACAACAACAACAACAAAACAAACAAATTTGAAGCAAATGAAGAGTTACATGAATTAAATAAAAGCAACCAATCTGGATTAAAAAAAAATCAACAAAAAAAAAACCGCCGAAACTGTTTTTTCCTCACATTGCCTCCATACAATAACAGCTGCTTAGCGAGCCACCACGCAGTTTCTCATTCTACGCGCTTTTAGAAACTCGACTAGTGCTATTTATTGCTCGTTTTCTACTATTATTGCTTAGTATCTTTATTGCTAGACTTTAAATAAAACAAATTTAAACAAAACAACAAAAAAAAAACACTTTCACGCTAGTGACTTTTTAGAAGAAAAAAAAATACTGTAAAGTAAAAATTCAGTGAGTAACTGCTTTATTGAGGCCTAAATTGAGGACATGAAAAAAATACAATGGGAAAAAAATGGAACAATCCTCTTTTATTTTGCTGTAGATGTTGATGCTTTTTTGGTCGTTCATTTGAGATCTTGTTTTGTTCGTAGTTGCTTTGCTTTGGTATTAGGATTTGTTTGAGCTGATAAATTCACTAAGGTTAAGTCCGAAAGAAAGAAAATGATGACAATTCCCTGATTCCGCTCATTGAAATACCTTCCACCGCCTTCTACCAACAATCTCATTGCGTACTACGTGGTCAAAACATCTAAGCAAGCGGCAGCGTTATTCAATTGTATAAAGAGGCTGATTAAAATTAAATTGGTACACACAAAAAGACGTGATTCAATACGTTTAAAAAGTCCATTAATAGTTCCTTTACAGTACTTTTATTGAAACTTCAAAGTTACAGCATTATATGGTTACATTTCTCCAGTTCGAACAAAATCACGAACCTTCCTGTTGATGGAGCCCATCATCGCCCGCACAATGGAAATGGACATGGAATCCATTTTACCCGCATTTGCTGGATGTCCTTGACTTGCCCAGTATTTTTCGAGCTTGAGCTTGAGCTTGAGCTTGATTGACCGCCCACGGTTGCTACTCTGTTACTGCCAGATCAGCTGTAATTACACAGAGAACCAATAGACGATGCTTGGGACTAGCAATCATCCTCAATGTGTAAAAACTGGTGATCTTAAATTAGGCAATACCAGCGCCGACCGCGCCCGAACACAGGTCAAGAAAGGAATGGAAAGGATTGTGTTGACATGACACTCGCTTTGATGGAAGCCGAGAACACCTCTGCACTTCCACGAGGAATCACTGGGATGTTGGATAAGAGGGTTGGGTTTGCAGCAGGGTTCGTTTTGGTAAACGATAAGCTGAATTGATGTCCTAACGATCATATAACGCGAAGGAGCTTGGGACTAAACCCACGGTCTTCTGCTCAGTAAGCAAAAACGTTTGCCACTAGGCAGACGAGCACCTTTTTAATCACCGAGCTGCTGTTATTACCATGTAGTCATATTAACAAATAAAACGATTGACAAATCTTGAATGTGGATGGGCCTGAGATTAGACTCATGATGTTCTGCTCAGTAAGCAAAAACGGTTGCTCTAAGGCCACCGAGCCCCTCATATCACATAATACCGTTGCTCAAATTTGTGTATCCATTCAAACCCGGAACCAACTACAACAACGAGTTTCGCAAAATACACGACACACAAGCGATTTTACCATAAATCTCTTTGATATGTAAGGACCTGGGACCGCGTTTTTCTGCTCAGTAAGCAGGCCACTGTAACCGACGATCTTTCAAATCCGAAAACTAAAAACTACGAAAAAGTACTTAGGCCTTCATTAAGTTTCACTTTCGCGCGACGTTCAATGACAGGGTCCTATCCAGGATTACATCTGAAAAATCCAAATCTGGCCAACGCCCACCTAAACCTGTTCTAATCCACCTGAAAAGACTGACGAATGGAAGACTTTGACTACCCAGCCATGCAATAGTCTCATTCCGTGCCTTATGGCAACTTGATGATTCTATTGCGCTCATCTTTTGGCACCACCCAGGGGAGACTTGGTCCTGTACCCAATGCTTAACTTATCTCCATTCCACTCAGCTACTCGCAATTTCTTGTGATATAGTGGGCGGAATATTATTATATGAGACAATTCAATGCAGACGTCTTTCCAAATTTGGCAGATCGACAGGTAATCGGTGAGTTACCACGATAGTTGCTATTCAACAACTCGACAACGTCCCATCGTCAACGCCTGCTATGAGAATTTCCCATTGCAGACGTCAACGAAATGACGTCATCGAGCTATCGATCAACTACCCTGGTTATCGCCTGGTACCTTATAGCACGATGCTAGGAGGTGAACCGGAAGAATCGATGAGCTACCTCTCCCCCTTGACTTCCCGCATAGAAAAGAACCATTTCTAGAATAGTTCAAACTTCACTGAAACCTTACTAACTATATTAACTTTATACAAAATAGTTTTGTTATGGTTTATGGAATGTAATAAACAGAAAAGAAACATTAATTTATACTGTTACAGTTTCTGGTATGTTCCAGCTACATTTTGTTACGGTTGATCAACTTTACGAAACTATATTGAACTGTTTCAAAACATTACGAATAAAAGTTGTATACAACTTGTACAATGCTTACGTGTTTCGCTTATGGTTGCTTTATGTTTTTACAACTGGCACAAACAGAGGAAAATGCTTTTCTTTGGAACGGCGGCCATGAGTTCACGGTGTTTTTTATGCTTTATTATTTTATTTTTAAAACTTTACTCCAAATGGAAAACCTGTTTTATTGTAGAGAAAAATGAATAACGTAAGTAATACCAGCTTAAAGTATAAAGTATTTCTAAAAAAGCATGTATTTCCTATAAAAATATCTAGGGCCTTTGACAATCCCAGCCATCATGGATAAGAAACAGCGGTCTACATGGGTTGGAAATTTTGATTCTTCTGGCTCACATTAACCCAAACAGGAAATCGAAGCAGGTTCAAATAGAATGAAGGTTCGTATTTCAGGGTGTATTTCTTTTAGTGCTCTGTTTATATGAAGAACAATAAAAACAATTCCCAAGTGAAGGGAGAGGAATTCACAAAAAGCAATCTTGTAAACCACATTAAAATTAAAGAACAAACAATATCTGCTGAATTCCACATAAACTACGACAGTATTATAACGTCAATAAGTATGGTCGTTTCTACCCGTTCATAGTATATATTGAAGTTAACAACAATGGTTGGTTCTAAAACGTACTACCTTATTCGAACATTAATGGAAATAGGTTTCACATTTCCAACTTGAACCTTTTCTGATGTGGTTAGGCTATAGTTTCTCTGCAAAAAATGTATGGGAAAAAGTGAGATTTCGTATGGTGAACGTTCTTAACCACCCATTATTCGTATGGTTAGGTCTTCGAAAACCTTAATCAATATGGTCAAAACTTTATCTAGGTATGGTTCGATTAAAGTTGACTGAACCATTCTCATTATGGTTTTCACAGGAAGATAAACCATTTTCAATGTGGTAACCTTATGGTTGTGATTTATGCGGGTTGCCCAGTATTTTTCGATTGGTCGAAATTCCGGGTAATTCGAAAGACTCATTAGCTTAGGGACAAAATTGATCTTGTTGGCAGTATACCACTCCAGGAACCACCTTTTTCAGGCATTCTTCGATGTAAACTTGTGATATCATCGTCGGGAATGTGACGAATGGTTCCGTTTCCAGGCAACAACTGCAAATCGCTTGCCAAATCATGGCCTTCTTCGCAAACTTGTCGACTTTTGACCGGGAAGCTGCTTAAAATCGAGTTTGACGTATGTGTCATCTTCGATCAAAGTGCAGTCGTACAAGAGCCTTGCACGCTTTTTGGCCACGGAATTCTGCTTCGTGTGCCGGTTCGGATGTTTACTGGCTTTGTACGCCTTGTATCCTTCCCTGGCAAGAATGTTCCGCACCGTTTCAAAGTTCGCGATGTACCTTCTGGCCACATCTCGGATCGAAATACCGGAGATGGCTTGAACGTACCTCAACACCTTGCTGTGCAGCTGACGATCCCTGGTTCCAGTTTTTTCGTAGGTCCGCTGATTCCTTTCCACACTCAGGGTTTCCTTGTAAGTTTTGAGCACTCCTTTTCGGCATCTCCAGCACTTTAGCCAACTTGGAACCGGACCACTCCGGATTTTCCAGGTGTTTGTGCACAATATTTTTTCTTCTTTCGAGTTCCATTTGACGTTATTTCTGAACGCGATCGACTACTTTGATCAAACTTGCACCAGTTGTTCTCTATGGAAGTGTAAACAAACCACTGTCAAAGATTTTCGATTTTCAACACTAGAAGCGTGCTAGCGGCGCGCGAGGGGCGTACCAATTTACTTTTAATCAACCTTTAGTAACGGAGGAGTGAAAGAAGACAGTGCTTTCCCTTACTTATTTAATTGATTTTCAGGTAATTTCCTTTTCATTTGGAAAAATCATGATCATTATCAAATTTGTTAATAGTCACTGTTGCTGGATTTAACTGTATAATGCGTATACAAGCAGTTGAAGATTTTCAGAATAATACCAAATCCAGCTGAAGTCTTGAACAAATATCCTGAGAACTTTTTGGGATCTTTGTGATGCAGGGTTGCTGGCTTGGCAGTGGAGAAAAAATACGCGTGCGGTTCACAAGGGTGACACGTGAATGATCTTTAATCAGTTTTAGATTCGTAGAAGAGTGGTAGCAAAGTAGTATGCGTATCAGTGTATTGTGTGTTACATTGAGTGTGGATAACAGGGATCAATGAAATAAAATATAAATGTTGCACTCAAAGAAATTTTGTGGTTTAAATTGACAACGGTGCCACACGGTTGTGAAGCCCGTTACTCTTCCTCAACGTTGTCAGTTGGAAGGCTCCAATGGCTCCTTAACGCCGATGGCAGATCGGTGCCTCTCTAGCTTGATTCGGTCCAACGACTTTGTCGTGAGGTTCGCCTTCATGTGCTCGGTTGGCATGTAGCGAAATTCGATGATTTGCTGATGCTACTGGAGGTCCTTGGTGTAGACGCCGTTTAAGACGTTCCGACTCGACGATCTTTATGCACGATTGAAGGTCTTCCCAAACGATGATCGGATTGGGTGGGGCTTGCTTGATGTCGTTGAGCAACGTCCTTTACCATATGAGCTGTTGACAACCATCCGTCAGCGCGACGAATTCTGCCTCCGTCGAGGACAGTGCGACACACGACTGCTTTCGTGTTCCCCAGTCGACGAGACCACCGCCGAACTTCAGGAGGAGTCCGGAATGTGATTTACTTCGTCGCCTGGTCCAGTCAGCGTCTACAAAGCATTTCGTTTCGCCGGATCCGGAACCCAGGTGCAAACGATGATTCTTCGTGGCCTTGAGGTAGCGGAGAACCCTCTTTGCTTCAGTCCAATCTCGGTTGATCGAGTGGGTGACTTTTCTTCCAAGCAGGGAGACAGCCACGCATATATCTGGCCGTGCGTTCACCGTGACGTAGAGCAAACTTCCTACCAAACTGCGGAACTAAGCGTTTGTATTTAGGCAGTTCGGTCTCCGCATTTTGCTTGAGGTACTCGAGGTCAATTTGTACCTTTGATTGCTTCGCGTCGTCGTGTCCGAATCGTCGTACCATCTAGCTAACTTGAAGACAAGAAAACTTGAACTTGTCTTGTAGCTGACGACGAATTTCCTCAAACTCGGTCTCGGAGTTGCTGATGACGGGTAAATCGTAAACGTACACTAGGATGTAGTTCTGGTTACCGTTGCGATTTCGGCTGTACAGACACATGTTGCTATCGGCTGGCTTGAAACCCATGGACTTTAACACTCCGTCGATCTTCCTGTTCCAGGCTCGGGCGGACTGATTGTGCCCATAAATGCAGCGTTTGAGGCTGCATACCATACCATCGTTCCGGTCGAAGCCAGGCGGTTGTTTCAGATAAACCTCCTCTTCCATGTAACGTGCCAGTGTGGTGTTACTCCCAGCACTGATGAGACCCCCGTCTCCAAGCCTCAGGGTCGGCACACGCTCGTGATTATTCCGCGAACCAAGAAAACACTCAAAGTTCACTTAAGACAAACTCCCACTTTATTCGTTTTGACGACACTCACTTCACGGACGGTCTCCCACTTCCTTAGATGTCTACTCCTACATTGTGTTAGCACTACTCTTCTTTTGTCTTCGGGGCCCCTTCACCTGCCACTGCCGTCGTCGTCGTTCCTCTCCTTCCTCTGGTACCGCATCACCTTCTTGGACCAGGGGTGGACGCCTCTACCTGTCCCGTACGTCCCTCGAGTATGGTGACGGACTCGAGGTTTCAACGAACCACAAGGGTAAGTTGACTTGCCTGGATTGGTGGCGCACACTGTAGCTGAGGGATCAGATTCTCGAACTGCGATTCGGTCACACTACCGGCGTGGTAGTGGTCGACTCCGGAAAAATACGTGGAGTTCACAAATGTTACGGTAAAACCGCGAGGTCCTGGCTGTCCAATGGTATGTGGCAACTTCCTCTACAACTTCTTCAAACTTCCAACTTAGCTCACTTTAGCACTTTAGCTTTAGTTTTCACCTTCAAACTATTAATTTTTAGCTTTGACTTTCGCTATGTGACCGTAGTCTATAATGATCACCAGGCTTATGACTGTGCCTCTTGGTGGACGATGACCCCGAACCGTGACCGTTGAACCGTCGTACGTGCCACGAATTCTCCACGCAATGGCCCGATTACGCCACCCCTATGGACGTCCATTCATGACTGCGCACAGCGTGCTCTGGTGGTGGCTAGTGGCATTGTTCTACAGTTTATAGGGAAGTGTCTCCTACTGGCTGCGTTCGTGAGGATTCTGGGACGTTTTACCTTTTACGAACATTTAAACTTTTTCTTGGAATTTAATAACTTAATATACGAAAACTACACGCCAATCACTTAATCTCACCAATCTTGGACGCAACGCTTACACTTGTTACATCCAGATCGGCGTACAGGTAGGCGCTTCGTATGTCCAGGTGCTTGACTAACTTTTGCTGCTGGTTGGCCAGTACGAGGATGGTCCAAAGGGTCGTTTGATGGACGCCAGGGGTGAACACCTCGTCGTAATCTTGGCCGAACTTCTGGGGGTCCAGGGGTAGCGGGACGAGTTCCCAAGTGCCGGTTTCCTGGGAAGCTGGATCTCCTCCTGCATCACGGTCTGCCAGATCGCCGCCTCTGGGCCTTCGACCGTGTTGGAGTAGCTTTGCGGTTCACCGCTAACATGTTTCGTTATGCCGGTAACGTCGCTGAATCATTGAGGGACACCCTTCGTTGGACGCGTGGATTGCCTCGGTTCTCCGAGGTGTGGCAACTCCATGTCACTGAATCCTGACAAAATTATAGGAACTGATATGAGAGAACTTCATCGTCTTTCTTACCTTTGGTGGAAGCGTCCGTTGAAACGTCCGTTGGATCCTTCTTCACGTCGTCTTCAACGAACTTGCCATCCCGGATAATGTAGATTTTTCGCGTGGTTCTGTCCAGGAAGCAATAAGCTTTATGCTCCGAGGAGTAGCCCACGAATGTTAGCTTTTGTGCTGTGGCGTCCAGTTTCTTCCTTTTTACCTTTGGGATGTGAACCCAAGCACTGCAGCCGAAAATCTTGACCTTCGGGTTCGCACCGGTTCAAAGCTCGAATGGTGTGACTTCGTGGGGCTTCAATGAGTACCAGAATAATGGGTAAAAATCAATTAGTTAAGTCACTTTTCTTCAAAATGGATATGTTTTACCCATTAATGGTTACTTTCAAGTTATCGTGAGTAGCGTTGCTCTAATCGTGTATCGAAAAGCATGCATCGTACCATTTCGATGAGCGAGCGGTTTTTCCGCTCCGCGACGCCGTTTTGCTGGGGCTATACCCGGGCTATAGCCGATACTCCCTCTCACTTGTAGAACGCATGTATAGCTATAGCCGCTTACTGCTGTACTCGCCGCCCTGACCAGAGCGGATAGCCTTCGGCTTTTGTTCAAAGATTGTCTTGGCGTAGGCAACGTACTCCTCGATTTTTGTGGCGACCTCGGACTTCTTTTTCAATAGGTACAGGACGCAAAATCATGGTCATAAAGTACCTGTAACCACCGACCGATGGCACCTCAACCGGGCCGCAAACGTCCGTGTGCACCAGGTCCATTGATGCTTTCGATCTGGAATGAGACTCACTCGAAAAAGGAGTGCGTGGCGTCTTACATTGCAAGCAGCATTCACACTTTTCGTCAATGCTGCACCGGTGGAGCGTCAGACCGTCCACTAGTACGTCCTTCGCCAATTAACTTAAGACCAACAATTGAAAAGGCCTCAACTCCATTTTGTAAACAAACCTTGTAAGGCCATTTTCTCGCGAACCGAAGTCAACACAAATTCTCATCTACTTGATTGTTATTTAGGTTTGCGAATGTAGGTTTCGGTTCGCGAGAAAATGGCCTTACAAGGTTTGTTTACAAAATGGAGCTGAGGCCATTTCAATTGTTGGTCTTGAACTAGTCGATTGCTTTCGGATCCCGGTGGCCAAACCGGTCACCGGTTGCTTTATTTGGTAGAGTCTCTGCTTCAAACGCTTCACATCTTTGGTAGCGTCTTTTTTTTTTTTAACTAGTTCGTTTATTTACTAGGCTCAGTCGTGTGTGACACTTTGCGGAGCCAAAATCAGTAATGTTTGATTTACATTTTAAATAGCAGTATTTCTAGGTTAGTATTGGGTACCAATTACTCGTGGCGGGCTCGAGGTTAATGGGTAACAATTTCAATTGGAAGGATCTAGGTAGGAAACTGGTTTCTGAAGCCTCCTTCAGATACTACTCTCGGACGGTTGACCAAATCCTGACTGGGCAGGGGCAAGTAGCACAGGAACAGGAGGATAATAAGACTGGGACACAATGGCGGGAAATTGTTAGGAAAGGAGGGGATAGTCACATCAAACTCTAACATCAGACAAACAAAGGAATTCGTAGATCGCTTGCATGTAGGGAAGATCACGTGTTCCCAATACATCTCTTACTTCACGGAAGGGTTGTCTACCTCGGGCCACTAGGGTATCCAATAGTCGTGCTCTGGAGGCGTCATTACCCGGGCAATACCAAACTGCGTGATCGATGTCATCATAACCGGTTCTGCACCTACATATATTGCTGTCAACGAGGTTTATTCTATAGAGATGTGCGTCTAGCGAGTAGTGGTTGGACATAAGTCTTGACATCACTCGAATGAATCCCCGACTTACATCCAGACCTTTGAACCACGCTCTCGAAGAAATATTTGGAATAATGGAATGTAACCACCGCCCAAGAGAATTATTTGTCCAATCGTTTTGCCAACTTAAAAGAGAACTCTGACGTACTAATGGGAAAAATTCATCATGTGAAATTCTTCTATCATAAATCTCGCCTTGTTGTGCGCCCACCTTTGCGAGAGAGTCTGCCTTCTCATTGCCTGGGATTGAGCAATGTGAGGGGACCCATACAAAGGTAATCATATATGATCTTTCGACCAGCAAACTCATCTGCTCCCTTACCTTTGAAAGGAAATAAGATGAGTGCCTACCTTGTTTCATCGACCGAATAGCCTCAATCGAACTGAGACTATCCGAGAAGATGAAGTAATGGTCTATGGGCATATCGGAAATCATCCCCAATGCGAAGTTAATTGCTGCTAGCTCAGCAACATAAACGGAACAAGGTTCCTGAAGTTTCCGAAAGGCGGTTGAGTATTCATTGAAGACGCCGAAGCCAGTGGATCCATCAATGCGTGATCCATCAGTGAAAAATCTTCTATTGCAATTGACTTGTTGGTACTTTTCAGCAAAAATGTGGGGAATTGAGATAGGTCGAAGTTGATCTGGAACTCCTTGAATAGCCTGTTTCATGGAGAGATCGTAGTCAATGGGGGAACTGTAGTTAGTAAAGCATACACGAGAGGGGGTATAGCAAGGAAGGCTAATATCCGATGACATATAATTAAGATAGATTCGCACGAATCTAGACTGGATGCTCAATTCGAGCATTTCTTCGAAGATTTCAATCACAAGGTTGTTACTGACACTACATTTAATCAATATTCTTAATGAGAGCTCCCAGAATCGGTTTTGCAGGGGTTTTACGCCCGCTAGGACCTCTAGGCTCATATTGTGTATTGAATGCATACAGCCAAGGGCAATACGTAAACAACGATATTGAATACGTTCCAATTTGATTAGGTGGCTTTTTCTTGCCGAGTGGAAGCAAAAAGAGCCATACTCAAGAACTGAAAGAATAGTCGTTTTATATAGTTTAATGAGGTCTTCCGGGTGAGCACCCCACCATGTCCCGGAAATTGATCGTAGAAAGTTGATCCTTTGTTGACACTTTTGTTTCAAATACGTAATGTGGGTACCCCAAGTGCATTTTGAATCAAACCAGACTCCAAGGTATTTGAAGGTTAAAGATTGGGTAATGTCTCTGCCCAAAATGTTTAGACGTAGTTGGGCTGGAAACCGCTTCCTTGTAAACACTACCAATTCAGTTTTTTGCGGTGAAAACTCGATCCCTAAATTTCTTGCCCAGAGAGACAGATTATTTAGGGAATTTTGCAATGGTCTTTGCAAGATTTCTGCACGTGGACCTCTCATGGAAACCACGGCATCATCTGCAAGCTGTCTAAGCGTGCATTGATTATCTAAGCAGTTATCAATATCTTTGACATAGAAATTATAAAGTAAGGGACTTAAACATGAACCTTGGGGTAAGCCCATGTAGCTAATTCTAGAAGTTGTCAGTTGACCTAGATTGAAGGTCATTTGTTTTTCTGACAGCAAATTATACAAAAAATTATTCAAAATACCGGGTAATCCACTACTGTGCAAATTGTCTGACAGTATGTCTATGGAAACCGAATCAAATGCGCCCTTAATATCCAAAAAGACTGAAGCCAATTGCTCCTTGTGCGCAAAGGCCAGTTGAATATCAGATGAAAGCATCGCTAGACAATCGTTTGTTCCTTTACTCTTCCGGAAACCAAATTGCGTATTTGAAAGTAGATTGTTTGATTCAACCCAATGGTCAAGTCTTAATAGGATCATTTTTTCTAATAATTTCCTCAGGCATGATAACATAGAGATCGGACGGTAAGAATTGTGATCAGACGCTGGTTTCCCAGGCTTTTGAATAGCTATTACTTTAACCTGTCTCCATGCTGGTGGAACTATATTGAATTCCATAAATGAATTATATAGGTTAAGTAATCGTCTTTTAGCGATATCGGGAAGGTTTTTTAGAAGGTCAAATTTGATCATATCGCTTCCCGGAGCAGAGTTATTTGATGAAAGAAGTGCCATTGAAAATTCCAGCATTGTAAATGGTTCATCCAGAGAACCGTTACTTCGGGCTGTATCCCGTAAAGTTGGTTGTGCTGGAACAGAATCTGGACAAACCTTTTTAGCGAAGTCGAATATCCATTGGGAGGAGTATTCTTCACTCTCATTGGAAGATGAGCGGTTTCGCATATAGCGAGCCTTTTTCCAAAGCGTTGTCATCGAGGTTTCTCTAGAAAGTCCCTCGATAAAAGTACGCCAGTAATTTCGTTTCTTTGCTTTTAGTAAGTTTTTAAGCTTTTTTTCAAGCTTTAGATACTTTTCAAAAAGCTCAGATCTTTCATGTCTACGATAATCTTTAAAGGCATCGGATTTCTCAAGATACAACTTTGTGCATTCATCATCCCATCCAGGGGTGGCGGGTCTTCTTTTGAAGGATGCACTTGGAACACGTCGTTTCTGAGCTTCTAATGCGCTTTTGTAGATTAGCTCGGTAAAGAAACGATACTCTTCCAGTGGTGGTAGAGGATCGGTAGAATCAATACCAAGAGTTACCGCCGATACAAATTTTTGCCAATCAATGTTCCTCGTGAGGTCAAAAGGAACTTGAATTGACTGATCTGTTTTTAGACGACCACTTTTGATTGAAATAATAATTGGCAAGTGATCACTACCATGGGGATCATTGATAACCTTCCACAGACAATCTAATGATAGTGAGTTAGAGCACAAAGAAATGTCAAGACGGCTCTCTCGAGCAGGAGGGTTTGCTATACGTGTTGCTTCACCAGTGTTCAAGATAGTCAAGTTGAAATCGTCGCACAAATCATAGAAAATACCCGCTCTATTGTCATCGTATGATTCGCCCCAACCAGTACCGTGTAAGTTCATATCGCCCAGTATTAGAACTGGAGATGGAAGGATATTAACTGAACTCCAAAGCTGACGGCGGTTTATGGAAGTCCTTGGAGGGACATATACAGAAGCTATGCAAAGATCTTTGTTCTTCACATTTATTTGGCAAGCGACAATTTCAATGCCTGAAATTATTGGGATTGAGATTTTATAGAAGGGGTAGCACTTTTTGATCCCCAAAAGTACGCCACCATATGAATCATCTCGGTCCAGGCGGATAATGTTAAAATCGTAGAAGTTTAGTTCATCTTCAGAAGAAAGCCAAGTTTCACAGAGTGCAAATATATCACAATCAGAATTGTGAATCAAATACTTGAACGAGTCTAATTTAGGTATTAAACTACGACAGTTCCATTGTAATAAAGTGATCATATCTTGATCCTCACTCGACGAATTATCCATCGAAAGATATGAATTCACCAATGAGGGGCCATGATGCAGTCAATTGCTTGAAGTAGTTTCCGACTATAGGAACAAGCAGGTCAATAAGCCCTCTAAGTGGCGATTCGTCGGGAAAGCCGAGGGCATTCAAAATATTATCCACAATGTCCTTAAATTTAATCTTTCCTCGCTTGGACGGGAGAGTTTTCTTTGAATTGCGAGTAGACGTGGTGTTTATTTTTGGTAACCTCTTACGATTACCTTTATTAGGTAGCGGCGGGGTGGAAAAGCTGCAGCAAGGATCAGATGGAGCAGCAATTACCGATTTGTTCGGGTTTTTCAATGAATCCCCGCTACCTTCAGATTTTTGCATGCTTTTGAGAGTGGTTTTATTTTTTTTCCGGCGCACTCCCGGGGAGCTAGTCGGCTTCCTTTTACCGGGGGCGTGTACCTCCGGAGACTCACTCTCATCTGCTATGTCAGAGTCCAGTTCATCGGAAGACAAAATCTCAAAAGTGTTTTCATTTTGAGCGGCTGATGCCAACGAAGCAGAGGATCCATTTTGCAACTTAACCATTTCTGCAAACGTCAGCTTGGAGCGTTCTTTTATTGAACGCTTCACATTGTTGGTACGCTTCTTGTACGCGGGGCAGTCCTGCAAAGCATGAAGAGGTTCTTTGCCGCAGTAAGCACATTTAGTTGCTTCCTGTTGGCAAGCACCCTCCATGTGGTCTTGGCTACATTTGCCACAACGGGGCTTGTTGTCACAAAAAGCAGCTGTGTGTCCCAACTTTTTGCAGTTGGTACAATTATATACCCTTGGTACAAAAAGTCGCACCGGGAAAAAAACATTTTCAATTTCTAAAAACTTTGGGAGAACCGATCCAGCGAAAGACACCTGTAGTGAGCCTGAAGGGGAATAAGTCTTTTGACCATCTACCGTGGTCGCTGAATACAATATCCTGCAACCCAGAACGTCCACGGTAGATGTTGCAGCATTTTGAAGGCGCCCCATACCTTCCATGACGTCATCACACGTCAGGCTCACTGCAGAGACCACGCCGTCTATCTCCACATCTCGAGATGGGATGTAGACGTAATACTCTTTGTTATAAGCCTCGTCGTCAGCAATATCATTTGCGATATTATATGTAGGTGCAGTTATACGCAGTTTGTTCCGATTGACCTGATGAAATTCGGTCCCCGGGAAACGACGCGTCAATATTCTTTTAATCCCTAAGAAGTTAAGGGCTTTCTCTTTCTGCCGAAAATAGACAACCCAAGGCGAGGCAGAGGACGCCTGATAATGGCGCTTTCTAAGTTTATCATTGGGAGGCTTACTGCTCCCCTTTGAACCATCCATTAGAAATTAAAAATTGTCGTCAAAAAGTAATTATTATTTGACTTTTTTTTTTTTATTAACGAACCACCCTATGTGGAACGATTCTACTGGGGGAGAGACAGACGATCCACAAGCAAACAGTCAGAGGAATGGGAATACAAAAACAGATACGTGCTGCTATTTACCCTTACCGTTTCTACTGCTATACTGTTGCTGCTCTGCCACAATAGATGCCGGTCGTACACACCGTCCGTGCGGCGGCTCACTGCTTTCTGCTGGTTATTGTTTCCAGTCGTACACACCGTCCGTGTGGTTGTCGTTTGCCGATGTGTATTACACGGCTCTTGCTGCTGACTATGGCTCCGATAAAATCAATTTGATATCTTCGAGCGGGTTAAAGATGGACAGTCCGATCGTAGGCTTCGCCAGGATCGGCTGCTTCCTTATGTAGTGCGCGAGTCACCTGAGGCACAAAAACTGCTTTCAGAAAAAAAAAACTTTTCGCGGTGAAAACACTTTTAAAGCTATGCCATGTGACGAGACAACAGGCCTTGATGTTGCTCATTCGCAAGCAGAACGAGGAATGAACTAGTCGATTGCTTTCGGATCCCGGTGGCCAAACCGGTCACCGGTTGCTTTATTTGGTAGAGTCTCTGCTTCAAACGCTTCACATCTTTGGTAGCGTCTTCACGAAGAATGTTTCAGCCGGTCACGTCGAAGACAACTGTAGCATGCTTTTGAACGAAAGCCGGTTGTTTCCCGTCCACCAGGTTGACAAACTTAGGCTGTGTTCCATTTGGAAAATTTTCACTTAAATTTGACACTTCGAAAATAAATTAAGATGTTCGAAGACCCCTCTGTTGATGATTGGCCGATTTTCGTCTGTCATAATTGATTCCTTGTCTGTCAAAATAAGTCTGCTGGAATCAGCGTTGTCAGATATACCGATTTATCGGTATTTATATCGATTTTCAAACTTGATACCGGTATATAGATAAGGTTCCTCAAAATATCGATTTTTGAGTTTTAATACCGATTTATACCGATTTCTCATTAACAATCAAAATGATTACTGCCTGCCCGCACTGAATTGTCAGAGGAAACTATTGTAAGAGACTTTTATCTTGTTGAAAATTAAAATTTTTGAGCCTGCTCTAAAAAAATATCATCTTCAAAAATATCTTATGCTTGATACTCTTTCGACTAATGCTTCCATTTTCTCGCCGTTTTTGGTTACCAAGGAGTCGAGAAATAGCTGATGGTTCATCCCGGTAATTTCTGGAAATCGGGAAATACTTTTATTCAGTTTTTCCATAGGTCCATAAAATCGTTAATTTTTTAACTTCCTGAAATTTCTTTAATCTTCCCTTTGAAGTTTCTTCCAACTTTCCCTAGGAATTTCCGTCCACCTTACCCAGTAAGTTATTTTCCGATTACTTCCGGAAAGCTATTTCGGCTTCCTTTGGAAGCTTCTTCTAGCTTCGCTCGAAAGTTTCTTCCGTCTTCTCCCGTCTTCTCCCGTCTTCTCCCGGTAGTTTCGAGAACTTTAAAAATAAAGTTAAAAAAAATCGAGAATATCAGAGAACTTAAATGCTGCTATTCATTAATTTAAAAAAATAAAGCGCTAAAGAAGATCCAGGGACTTTTAAATAAGAAAAGAAATTTTACGGTAATTTCATAATAATCTGGAAAGTTTCGAGTACTGCGGGGATGATCAGAGAGCCTCAAAACAGTCCCATTAACTTTAGGAAAATTGCAAGAACTTTTAAGGAGTTCCGAGGAATTATGGGATATTCTGAAGTGCAATTCAGGAATGTTCCGAAAAATTTCAGGGACATTGTGGGGTTTTCAGGGATGTTTTATGAATATGAAAATTGCTGGATCAATAGAGCATGTGAGGAACTTCAGGGAATACTGTGCTAACATCCCCCAGAAATATATTTCTTCCATATATTTTCTATCTTATCCTTGAAGTATCTTTCGACTGTTCCGTAAGCCTGACGTTCGACTTTTTCCAGAAGTTTCTTCCAATCTATCTTAGGAAGTTTCTCCCAGTGTATCCTGGAATTTTCTTCCGTCTTCTCCAGGAAGTTCAATTAAAATTCTACCGGATGTACCCTAATAAAAAATAACCATAAACGAACGATAACCCAAATCATTGAACTATTCCATAAATGGTTTGGATGATACCCAGAACACGTCGTTAAGCAAATTAACCATACAATTTTTATTAGGGTATCTATCGAGTTCTCCCAGAAGTTTCTTTCGTCTTCCTCTGGAAGTTTCTCCATAAGTCACTCTTCGTTAGTTTTTTTTTTTTTTTTTAACTTATTGGAAGGTTTATTTGAGCTTCTCCTGGCTTTCGATTTCCAAACTTTTCTGGCTTCTGGATTTTTAAGGAAATTTCTCAAAAAAAAAAATCCAGATGTTTCTCAATATTTGTCTTGTAAGATCCCCATCAGATGTTTTTCCGACATTTCTTAGAACTTCCTTCAATAGATCTTCTTCATTCTTCCTCTGGAAGTTTTGTCGGTACCATTAAGAGACAAATTCAAATATTTCCAGAAATTTCTTCCGACTTACATGAGAAGTACATCATTCGGTTTTAGTTCAAAAGTTCGAAAAAAATATAAAATTAATTAAAATAGTGTATACCGATAAATACCGATAAGCATGAAAATAATCTGGCAACGCTGGCTGGCATACAAGGTTTATTTGAAAATTTTCCATTTGTCAAATTTAAGTAAAAATTCAACAAACGGAACTTCACTTTCACGTAAGTCCCGGAAAAGCTTCCAATACGCTACGGTGTGCCGTGTAGCACCGGAATCGATGACCCACGGCTTGACAGCTTCACCATCCGATGCTCCTCCTGCAGCTAGCGCGAACAAAACTGTCTCCTTCTTGCTGGTGGCTTTTCCTTGTTGAAGTTCCTTTTCCGAATAAAGGGCTGAACACAATGATAGCGGCATAGGAGAGGAGTAGGCTCTGCCTTTGAACAAGTTCGACGTGCATTTTCTTTGCTATGATTTTTTTTTTTCGGTGAAACGATTTCGGCATATTTTTAAAACAGTATAAGAAACCAATCTGATAGTGATTTCTAAAGTTATTCAAGTTTGGGGTTGTCTTTCCGTGACTCTCAACAAAACCCGTGTAATGAAGTTTTTTCAGAGCTTCAGAGGGCAGCAGCTCCGTAAAAAAAACTCTTCCAGTGAACCCCTGACGTTATTTCATTTGCGATGACGTCACGGAGAAGCGAACCACAAGGACTGATCCTGGGAACTATTTTAGTGATATTTCATATTAAAGCTTGACCTGATCTCGATGATCAAAATGTGAAAATTACAAAAAGATAACAGATACAGGACTACAGGAAAGTCTCCCTGAAGAAAAGGAATCACTAGGAATCGGGATGTTATTCAAGGAGAGGCAACATGTTAATTCTGTTGAATAGTACTAGGTGGAAATCATCCTGATTCAAGCAAGAATGGTGGATCATGAAAGTACCAGTAGCGCCATGCAATTTCATTCTGTTGACATTGCTCATGGATTGATTTCGTGAGTTCGTTCCTACTTATTAACACTTGTGATTATGATGGTCAACAGTGTTCACAAACAACTGCAGAATCTGGTGAGAGCTTACCATTTATTTAATTTAAATATTTGTACAGTAGTCGTTTGATTTAGACACGGTTCGATTTTAGCAACAAAATCACAAAACCGTTCGCTTCAAGGGGTTGGTCACTCTACACAGTGTGCCAAAATCAAACTGGGGCACACCCGGGTGCAGTCATTGACGTTGTTTGGCACCAATGGTTACAATTTTTATGATCTTCAAAGTTACTGGCAACACTGAACTTTTTCTGCGCCTGCGCAGTGTGCATGTGTCAAAATGTGTTATTGATGTTGCCACTCCTAGTCAAATTATTTTCAAAACAACCGTGAATCTCCACCAAGTCACGCCATGGATTCTCAAAATCGTTACACCCGTGACGGCAGTCGCATCCACATTTCCTCCAATACGAAGAACAGCTGACAGTGGTATCTTGACCTGACCGAGGTTTCCGGCCATGGCTACATGGAATCAGCCGCAGCCGTGGGAGCTACATCGCTAATTTGTGTAGCCGTGGTCGACGCTGGAAATCTTGGGCCGGTCACTACAAGCGGTGCTTGAGTTTTAACCGGAAAGTCAACAACCAAACAAAAACTATACCATCCGACCATTCGAACTGCTCGAATATCATGGCGGTGGCTGCTACACCAACCATTCAATCGTCCAACATAATGTTGAAGGACCGTCTTGGCAAAATCTCAAATAGTTCAACAAATTATTTTTACTCTCGCACTTCCAACTAACACAATAAGAAATTATAATTACGAATCATAACATTAACTACACAGAAAAAGGAAAATCCTTTCCTTTTTCAGAAAAAAGCTTCCGCTCTTTCAAAGCTAACGTGTTTTCGGTGTTCTCGTTGCTCCACGCACCGTTCATCTTCTTGGAGGAGGAGAAGCATAGCTTCATAATGAACGGGAGTTTTGTGCATTTTTGATCATCGCGCTGTGGTTGCACTTCATGATGACGTTCATCGCCAGGGCTACGCTCGGGAACTGTATTCCGGCAGGTGTTGGTCTCGGTGTTGATTTCCAGTTTTCCGACGGATGATACTCGGGCGGTGAAAAATTCGGTGCAAATCCATTTCCTCCGCAGCTCCCAGAAGGGTTGGTTGACTAATGATTGACGTTCGTTGTGCGGGGTCGGCCTTCCGCCGAAGATGGAAGGATCGTGTAGAAACGGAGCTCGTCCGTTGCAGGCATCCTTGGAGACGGATGCATCGAGTGTGTAGTCCCAACTGGAGTCCGTGTCGTTTTTGAAAACTTTGAAAAACAAAACAAAACCAAGACCTGTTAAAATACCGGGTTGCCAAACAAGGCATTATTCACATGCAATCAAAAGTCAGTTCAATGACTTCTTGACACTGCCGGTACAGCTGCGGCGGCTGCGGCACACTGAGGTACACTGAGAAAAAAGTTGGCGCAAAACAAGTGTGTAGAGTGACCACCCCTTGGTTCGCTTTTAAAAAGACAATTTACACCGTCTTCAACCAGAGGTTGCACAGACTGAACACTTAACACTAGACAACACACAACACACAACACCAAGTAGACCAGTAGGGAAATTTCTGCGTTGCGAAAAGTTCCACCGGCTGGAGCGGGAATCGAACCCTCACATCGTGGCACTCACAATACGCCTAAACGACGGGTGACGCCGCTAACCGCACGACCACGAAGCCCACACAAGTGATTCCTCATGGAAGTGCAGAGGATGGCGTTGGTATTGCCTAGTTTGAGATCACCAGTTTTTACACATTGAGGATGATTGCTAGTCCCAAGCATCAGGATTTTCCAGTAATCAAAGGATCTCATTTTAGTCCTTGTTACTTTTTATGACTTGATAATAGTGACAAGACTCGGGTAGTGACCACCGCGCTGTTCTACATTTCTATATTGTATATTTCAAATCAAAGATATTGTTTATGTTCATAGATTTCACATAATCCTTTTCCCTTTGTATGCAATCAAAATAATCCCGTTTACGTGGTTTGTTTACGTACAGCATGCAGCGCAAGAGGAATGAATGTGGGTATGAATGCGGCAACGCGGCAGCGGTACAGCGGTTAGCACGATTTTAGTACATTGCGCGTTTGTCGCTGTGCCGGTATGTCGCTATGTCGCTATGTCGCTGGCATTGTGTTCAGCCCTTAACGGGCAAACTTACACCGAAAAAAGTTTTTTTTGTAGCTTCCATTGGAAACGCACATGATTTTCATCCATAATCAAAATTAATGGAATTCATCTGAATTACACATAAAATTTATGCGGTCACATTAATTGTATGTGATTTTTCATATGAATTTCATCGGGCTCATAATATTCATGTGATTTTGTGGTGAGATTTGCTGCTATGTGATCACAGGAAAGCTATGTGAAATTCACATGGATTTCATCCATTAGATATGTGATAAATTTTTTGGGTGTACGGCACTCCTTCTGTTCATGCCCCAGTTTTCGACAATAGTGGCATTCAGTTGACTTCTTCTTCTCCTTATTGCTGTCATGGGCAACCCGCAGCGCCGAGCTCGATCCAGCACCCTGTCGCTTTGGTGCCTCGTCCAGGAGCTTCCTTTTGACTAGCTCCAGCGTGAGGTTGTCGTCCGACCGGCTTTCGAAGGCGGTTGTGAGGGTGTCGTACGAGGAGGGAAGGTTTCTCAAAATCATCGTTACAGTGAGATTCTCCGCGAGTTCCTGTCCGGCGTCTATCAAACGTGAAAACAACTTCTCCACCTCGAATAAATGTTCCACCATGTCGTCGCCGTCGGTAAAGCACTTGTCGCAAAGGCGTTTTAGCAGCGACACCTTTGACGTCAGGCTCGTATTTTGGTGGTGGTTTTGCTGCGCCGTTCAGGCGTCTTTGGCCGTTCATGACGCGCGGGTCAGCCCGTGCTGGTTATCTTCAATTAGTAGGCCGATCGTGGCCTTCGCCTTGGCGACTTCTGCGTTCCACGTCACGTTAGCTTTCCCTTCATGCTTCCCTCCCGGATCCGCGTAGCGCCAGAGCTTTTCTCGAACGAGCAGCAGCTTGACTTTAAAGCGCCACGACGGGTAATTGGTATTCCCCAGCTTTTGCATGGAGAATCGAAAAATATTAAATTAAATAAAGATGAAGAGACAGGTAGGCTAATCCATTTAAACCAATGTACAATCAGAATCAACAGTAACAAACGTAATTTTACTACTAAAATAATCGGGTTCCTCACTTACTGCGGAAAGTCTCTTTTGGCACTTGGACACCGATGGCGACGCTTGGTGACTCACACTGCACCCAATATCGATGCACGCTTGCAAGCGCTTGATGTGAGAAACCATGCGTTACCTTCGTACCCTTCGTACCGCATCGCTTGCTTCGTTTGTTGGTGAAAACGTCACTCAGATTTTCAGTGTTTTGGTTTTCTATCTGCTGCCCACTTTACTGCCGCTCATCGCAAGTTGGTTCCATTTGTGTTTTTGACAAAACTGAGTGTTTCAATGTTCTAAAAAAGTTTGGGGAACCAGCAAACATAAGAAGCAGTGGTACGAAGTAAACATAAAACGCGTTTATCTCGGCTTGCTCATGTGTGCTATGGGACGGGACAGACTTGCCATGAGCGGCAGTTTAGGTAAGCGGTGAATTTGCGAAACCATCTGGATAGAAGTTGTTTCTTCTTCTCAACTATCGATATTGTGCCTAAGGTGTGATTGTGATAAACTGCTACCTGCTTACGTACATTGTGCGTGGGTTGGCAGAAGATTGCGGAACGTGACTTCACATAATTGCTTCTTCTGTTGAGGTGGAAGTTGCTAGGTATTTTGTTGGATAATCTCTTCGCAACGTTTCACCAATGTGTTAAACATTTTATTTTTTTTTTTTTTCGTTTATAGTCTGAGGCGCTTGAGATTTCCAAGTTGATTATACACCCTAGACCCGTGGCAGTGCGAATGCTTAGAAAAATCTTCAGTGGAAGTACTCAAAAACAATCATACGTACCGGACTTCTTTTTACGCAAGATGCCCCAAAGACGTTAGAACCTGCCTGATTTTCAATTTGACAACGTCGGACCTTCCTGAATGGAAATCGCTTCAACAACGGAAAATGTAATCCTCAGAAAACCTACACCACCCATCGGCAGATCTGAGTCAATCAAAAATGTCCACAATGCTCGGTTCTCGCAGTTGCATTTTAGTAAAAATCGCATTCGTTGAGCCAGGTAGATAAGCACCACTCCACATAGGCAGCCTCTTCAGATTGAGAACAAAAAAAAAAGCCCGGTGTGTTCACAAGGGATGGATGCTCTGGTGGTGCAATTGAGCAAAGTGCCTTCGTCGCCACCGACGGCGAACGACGGCGGGGCCCGGCGAAATTGATTGAAAAATATTTATTGTGCGCGTTATACTTCCGTCTTTTCTCAATTTAAAAGCGCGCTTGAGAAGAAAAGCAGAAAAACAAACCTCACCCCTATCTCACTCTTCCATGCGGCTGAACAGAAGCGGAATGGCGGTAGGTACGAACTGCCATCGTTTGGGAATCGATAAATGAATAGAATTCCATTGAAGTAGTAATACCTCTAGCCCGGTTCCGTGGCGAGGCGAGATGAGGCGTTGGCCACCCAGGGGCAGAAAGAGAAATAAATTACGAAACTTAATACAAATCTTCCTTGCGGGAAGAAATCTGCTGGTACGGTACCTATACCGACAAAGACGACGGTAGATAAACCGTCTTATAATCTGTGTCCTCCGATTGAGTCAGTCAGGCAGTAGGGCAAAACGAAGTGTGTTTGCTCATTGCGGACGGAAATGAAAGAGTTCAATTGGGAAAGGGAATCCATTCCAATTCCAATTCCGTTCTTACCGCTCTGCTCTCCCGCCAACACATCGCCCAATCGGATTGCGATCTTTGCTGTGAATTGAGTGTCGCTCCAGCCAGGGGAATATAATGGTCTGATGCATTTGGCGCCACCTTCTTCCTCCCTTGATGGACGGATAAGAGAAGCAGAGTGTGTCAACAGGGCTGTTATGGTGGTTCTCTCCATTCGTCAGTGGGTCTTCGTCGCCATCCACAATGAAAGATTCATTTTCTCGTTATCGACTTGCTGTGAGTGGAATTTTTAATGCAGTAACAGCGAGTGCCACCTACCAGGCGAAAGGAATTAAAGCTTCAAGGAAAAGTAATAAAATTGCTGACCCTTTTCAATGTTGAACTGGTTGGGTGCGAAAATTGGCCGCATGACGCACGGATGGGTCATAAAATTTGCATTTGTAATTACCTAAATAATGTGATGGTGAGCTACTGAAGGACCGAGATTCTTATATCGTCATAAAAAGGAGATTTTTATGGGCAGGGTTGCTTCATGCTTAATTGACATTACATTTGTTAGAGATTTACTGGCTTTCTTTTTAAACATTTAGGGTAAACAGAGGTAAAATCTGCTTTTCAGCTACAGTCAAGAATCCTTATTGCCGGGGTAACGGGGGCGTGAATAAGGAACCGCGAATAAGGATACCCACAGCTTATGGGATTTTCACTAATAGGGGCTGTGGTGGATTATCTCATTTGTTTCAATATATAGAGCTATACTGTCTTGGACAAATATGTTGTACTGGGATAGACCAACAAGCTTGGATCATTGGATTCAGGTTTAATTGGGAACTACGCCGCTAGAGGCGCTTCACTTTTATGTTACTTATGACAGGCGTTATAATATATGGATCTTAGGTCCAACATAGAATATTTCGTGATCTTGGCCATATAGAAAGTTACTGTCTTGAGCAAAGTTGTTCAAGTGACCAAGTCCTTTTGGATGGTGGCCATATTAGTTCAGAACTCTCTCACTACGCAGCGCTAGTGTGCACATGAGCTTGCTATATAAGCTGTATCTCAAAATCCTGGCCATATAGAAGGTTACTGTCTTGAGCAAAGTTGTTCAAGTGATAATGTCCTTTTGTATGTTGTTCATATAAGTTCAGAACTCTCTCACTACGCAGCGCTAGTGTGCATGTAAACTTCCTATATAAACTGTATCTCGAGAACCTGACCATATAGAACGTTGCTGTCTTGAGCAAAGTTGTTCAGGTGACCAAGTCCTTTCGGATGGTGGTCATATTATTTAAGAACTCTCTCACTACGCGGCGCTAGTGTGCACATGAACTTCCTTAATAAATTATGTCTGGAAAGCTTGTCCATATAAGATGTTGCTGAGGACACGAAACGTAATAGGGTTGACGTGTAGAGAGACTGTAAATCGATTTCGGACGCCATTTTAATATCCAAGATGGCGGTCATCGATTCAAGAAAAACTGTCAAATACCCTACTATATGGGTATTTTCGGAAAAGGAACGACGTGTAGAGGCTGGAAATCGATGCCAGACGCCATTTTGAAATCCAAGATGGCGGCCATCGATTAAAGAAAAACATTCAAATACGCTAAAATATGGGTATTTTCGGAAAGGAGATGACGTGTAGAGGCTGGAAATTGATGCCAGGCGCAATTTTGGAATCCAAGATGGCGGCCATCGGTTCAAGAAAATCTGTCAAATACCCTACTATATGGGTATTTTCGGAAAGGGGATGACGTGTAGAGGCCGGAAATCGATGCCAGACACAATTTAAAAAAATCCAAGATGGCGGCCATCGGTTCAAGAAAAAACTGTCACGGTTTTTTTCTAAACCACTCATAAACGTCTTATCAAAATGTATTCAGAGTTGTGACCGGAATATGGACCCTGGAGACTACATGATGGTTCAATAGAAGATCCGGAACATCCGTAAAAGTGGCCAATTCATGAAACTGATCCTAGAGCTCCACGGGTTTTTAGAAATCACTCATAGACACCTAATCAGATGAATTCGGAGTTGTGTTCAGAATATGGACTCTGGAGACTACGGGATGGTCCACCGGAAGGTCGGTAACATCCTCAAAAGTGCTCATTTCATGAAACTGATCTTAGGGCTCCACGATTTTTTAGAAACCACTCATAGACGTCTTATGACAATAAAATCGGAGTTTTGACCAGACATTTTACACTGGGGACCACGGGATAGTCCACTAAAATATCCAGAACATCCGTAAAAGTGGTCAATTCATTAAACTGATCCTAGAGCTCCGTGTTTTTTAGAAACCACTCAGCGACATCTTATCAGAACTTTCGGAGACGAACCAACCCAGGACTGAAAGTCTCCTAACTAAAGATATATAAAAAAATCTTATCAGAATGAATTCGGAGTTGAGTTCAGAGTATGGACTCTGGAGACTACGGGTAGGCCCATCGGAAGATCCGGAACAACGCTAAAAGTGCTCAATTCATGAAATTGATCCTTGAGCTCCACGATTTTTTAGAAAGCACTCATATACAACTTATCACAATCAAATCGAAGTTTTGACCAGACAGTTTATACTGGGGACCACGGGATGGTCTATTAAAAGATCCGGAAGATCATTGAAAGTGATTAATTCATGAAACTGATCCTAGAACTACAAGATTATTTTTTTTTTCAAAACTACTCATAAATTAATATTAATAATATTTCAATAAGATGATGTTTTCAAATGGCTTATTGATTAAATTTTGATGTGATGAATTAAAACTCGTTAATGTATCAGTTCCATGAATTGAGTTCTTTTACGGATGTTTCCGATCTTTCGGAGGACCATCCACTGCACAATGGTCCCAAAGCCGTATTTAGGAAGACAAACATGTTTTCGCCCAAACCGTCAGTTTTAGGTATATAGTGTCTTGGGGAATGTTTCTTAATATTGTTTGGCCGATCTTTTTATGTTGCTGAAATTAGGGTGGTCCACAAAATTGGAGATTTGAAATACAAACTTTTTTTATTATTTTAGATAGACCAATGCAATGTTCTCAAAGCTGTAGAACAATCAATTCGAAGCAATTTTGCTCAAGACACCAAATTTCTATCTCTTATGGTGCATGAGTTATGATTTTATAAGCAAGTAGGTTAGGATGGCCGCCAAAAAACAGATTTCTTCGAATATCTTTTCATAAGTTCATTTCTCGTAAAAACCTTGTTTTGGTTACATTTAGAACTTATGATGACGCATATTTTTGCTGAAGCAACCAGGCTGCTATATTTTTTTTATTATTAGAAAATTAATGGAGATTTTCTTCGAAAAAATGGTTATATTATAATGACAATGTCTCTAAATGGTGTAAACCAATTTTCAAACTTTTGATTTCATTTAAAAGATCGTGTTTTTTCATTATTGGTGGAAAAACGGTGAGGGCGTTTTTTGTTTAAAATATTTTATTTTATTTTTAAAAATCTTTTTTTTTTATCAAAAACTAGCCATAACTTTAAAATAAAGGAGATATCAAATTAGTGACTTCTGCAAAAATATGCGTCATAAAAAGTTCTAAAAGTATTTAGAACAATGTGTTTAAGGAGAGGTTAGGGTGGCCCCTCGGAAATCGGCTTTCTTTAAATATTGTTTATACGTTGATCACCAATAAAAATATTTAAAGAAAGATTTTGGTGATCATGGAGCTCTAGGATCAGTCTCATGAATTGACAACTTTTGCGGATGTTCCAGATCTTTTTGTGGACCATCCTGTAGTCCCCAGAGTCCAAATTCTAGTCAAAACTCCGAATTAATTGTAATAAGACGTCTATGAAAGGTTTAGAAAAAAAAAACATGGAGCTCTAGAGTCAGTTTCATGAATTGACCACTTTTACGGATGTTCCGGATCTTCTATTGAACCATCCTGTGGTCCCCAGGGTCAATATTCAGGTCATAACTCTGAATTCATTCTGATAAGACATATATGAGTGTTTTCGGAAAATTCACGGAGCTCTAGGATCAGTCTCAGGAATTGACCACTTTTACCGATGTTCCGGATCTTCCGGTGGACCATCTTGTAGTCCCCAGAGTCCATATTCCAGTCAAAACTCCGAATTAATTGTGATAAGACGTCTATAAGCGGTTACGAAAAAAACACGGAGCTCTAGGATCAGTTTCATGAATTGAGCACTTTTCAGGATGTTTCGGATCTTCCGGTGAACCATCCCATGGTCTCCAGAGTAAATTTTCCGAACACAACTCCGAATTTATTGTGATAAGACGTTTATGAGTGATTTCAAAAAATCTGCAGAGCTACAGGATCAGTTTTATGAATTGACCACTTTTACGGATGTTCCGGATCTTCCGGTGAACCATCCCGTAGTCCCCAGGGTCCATATTCCGAACACAACTCCGAATACATTCTGATAAGACGTTTATGAGTGGTTTCGAAAAATCCGTGGAGCTCTATGATCAGTTTCATGAATTTACTACTTTTACGGATGTTCCAGATCTTACGATGAACCATCCCGTGGTCCCCAGGGCCCATATTCCAGTCACAACTCCGAATTCATTCTGATAAGATGTCTACACACTTAGATTGTTTTGCCGAGATGGGCACCACCGAGCAGCTCGGCATTTTATTTTGCTGGAAATTCAGCAAAAAATATGTTTGTTAGCTGAGATCTCGGCAAAATTCCCGTTTGTTAGCTGAATCTCGGCAAGTTTTTCACTGAGATCCAGCAAAATAAAATGCCGAGCTGCTCGGTGGTGCCCATTTCGGCGAAAAAATCTAAGTGTGTATGAGTGGTTTCAAAAAAACCGCGGAGCTCTAGGATCAGTTTCATGAATTGACCACTTTTCAGGATGTTCCGGATCTTCCGGTGAACCATCCCGTGGTCCCAAGAGTCCATATTCCGAACACAATTCCGATTATATTGTGATAAGACGTCTATGAGTGGTTTCAAAAAATCTGCGGAGCTACAGGATCAGTTTCATGAATTGAACACTTTTACGGATGTTCCGGATATTCCGGTTAACCATCCCGTAATCCCCAGGGCCCATATTCCGGTCACAACTGCGAATTCTTTCTGATAAGACGTTTATGAGTGGCTTCGAAAAATCAACGGAGCTCCAGGATCAGTTTCATGAATTGGCCACTTTACCGGATATTCCGGATCTTCCACAGGATCAGACTTATGTCCTACCGGAAACTGAATCGTCCCAAAAGGTGGCAAACTTTCTGCTTAACAACTTCTCAAAAGACATCAGGAAGTTATCTCTTCAAATTGCCGTACAATCAGTGTTTGGTCCCAATTACCTCTAATCCCATATGCTACGAGTATTCGTTAATGCCGGATCGACCGTACTACAGGAATCCAGTGGCATCAGTACTATAGGAATCCGGCAAGAACGAATCCGCACTATAGAAATCTTGACTGTATATTCAAGGCAATATGCTGATGAAACAAGAGAAATTGGTTCTCCCTTGGCGTAGTCATCCGGGCATGTCGACAATGAAGAACTTTTTGCGGCAGGGATTATGGTGGCCTGCTATGGACCGTGAAGTAGAAGAATTCGTCAAAAGTTGTCCGGAATGTCAGCTAGTTACTCCGAGCAGCTATCCGCTTCCCATTACAATGACGGAGCTTCCTAACAACCCGTGGGATTTTGTTTCCATGGATTTTTCTTCACCATCCGACGTTCTCAACTGGAAAGCGCTGGTACTCACGGACAATTACTCTAGATTTTTGGTCGCTATCCCGATGGAAAAGACGGATCCTTGCGGTGAAAAAGGCCCTCCGAAGGATTTTCAATACGTACTATGTATCTAAGACACTGAAGGCTGATAACGGGCCCCCGTTCAATAGCTCAGACCTTCAAACTTGGTTGAAGGATACTTGGGGTATCAAGCTGATACATAGTACACCACTTAATCCAACCGAAAATGGTCTCGTTGAACGCAGCAGGCAAGGAATCAATAAAATCACGGATATAGCAAAGCTAGGTAAGCAAAGCTGGAAGGATGCCCGGGTTGATTATGTAGCGTCATACAACTCGTGGCCACATCACGTGACGAATATTTCACCGGCCAAGCTGATGTTCGGAAGAGCTGTTAGGAGCTTGCTACCTAACATGAGAGTGGATTCAAGGCAGATTCTAAATTTCTGCGTAATACCAGGCAGAATATTAAGCGTAGAGCGAAGGATACTGGAATTAATGTGGGAGATACAATGTTGGTTATGCAACAAAAACGGGACAAAGCGGACACGGTATAAAAAAATGCATTTCATAAGGTGGTGCAGATGACAGGAGCCGGGAGGGCAACGGTTATGGATACGACAAATAACAAAGTATATCAAGGACAACATGTGAAAAGGGCATAGAAGCTTTTTGTAAACAAACCTTCTTATGCCCTTTTTTCGCCACCCATATGACACCAACGCAAACCTTTAACATCACCGAGTAGGGGAAACTTTCCCCTTCCCGATGAAATTGCTGGTTTGCGTGGGCGACCCTCGGTTGGCGAGAAAAAAGCCTACAAAGGTTTGTTTATTTATTTATTTATTTCGTCAACCAACGTAGACTAGTACATATTAGAATACAGTTTTGTTTTCTTAAATTTATTTATTTATTTCGTCAACTTTGGACAAAAGGTTAAAAGTATAATTTTTTCTTTAATAAAAATTAAGCAGTGTCAGCTTTTCTATTTTTTATGAGTTATAATGCCTTATGGAGTAAAAATATTGTTTTAGTTTATGCCGAGACATTGTAAAGTCAATGGTTTCGCAGTATTGATTGTAAGAGGCCATCATGCGGTTTAATGGCCCATATTTTGCATAATTTGTACGATGATGTTTTATGGCAAATAAATTTCGATTTCGGAGGGGCCGAGTAGGTGCATGGAAATTTAATTTTGATAAAAGTTCTGTGGAGTCAATGCGTTGCGAAACGATATCGTTTACAAATGAAACCATTGCATATTCACGACGCTCTTTTAATGTTTGTATGTTTATAAGCATGCAGCGTGCTTCATATGATGGAATAGGAAATGATGTCCAACCTAATTTACGAAGAGCGTATAATAGAAATTGTTTTTTGTACGGATTCTAATCTTTCTTCGTGCGTGATTGAAAATGGAGACCATACAATGCTGCAATATTCCAGTATTGACCTCACATAGGCGATATATAGTGTTTTAATTGTGTATGGGTCCTGAAAGTTATAGCAAAAGCGCTTGATAAAGCCTAGCATGTTATTTGCCCTGTGAATAGTTGTGTTGTAATGGTCTATGAAAGTTAGTTTAGAGTCTAAGATAATTCATAAATCCCTAACTCTTTCACATTTTTCTACATTTTGATTTCCTAGTGCAATTGAAATATTTGAAGTTGTTCTTTTCCTGCTAAATGATATTAAGTTACATTTTTTTTTACATTCAATTCTAGTAGACTTTTTTTGCACCATATGAAGAATATGTGTATTTCATTCCGGAATATATTGATGTCTTCTTCATTTCTCATTTCTAAAAAGAGCTTCATGTCGTCGGCATAAATAAGCAATTTAAGTTTTTTGATAATGAAAGAAATGTCGTTTACGTATAGAATAAAAAGAAGAGGTCCCAAATGAGAGCCTTGGGGGACGCCTGAAGGGACTTGAATTGGACTCGATTTCTTTCCGTTGAATTTAATTATTTGTTGACGGTTAGTTAAATATGATTCAAGCCATTTTAGGAGCCCTGACTCAATTCCAATTTTTTGCAATTTAAAAAGTAGCATTGGTATGTCTATGCGGTCAAATGCCTTGCTAAAGTCTGTATAGAGAGCTTCTACGTGGTTTCCATTATCCATTGCATTCAATGAATAGTCTATAAATTCAAGTAAATTTGTCGAGGTCGAGCGACCCTTGAAAAAGCCGTGTTGCATGTCAGTAATTCTATTTTTGATTTGGAGAAATAATTTTTCGTTGACAATTGCCTCGAAAAGTTTAGGAATGCAAGAGATAATGGCTATACCACGATAATTACGTACGTCAGAAAAAAAAGTTTACAAAAAGTTTGTATGCTCTTTTCACATGTGGCGCTTGATATGAGAGAAACGTTAAGTTTTTAAAAAAAATACGTTGAACAAGATGGAAGTGATGAGGATAACTCAATACAACACGAAGACGAAGCTTCGGTAGAGCTGCTTCGGGATGATCAACAGGATATGTCGCAGGTATCGTCGAATGTTCAAGACGCGAATCCTGCACAACCGGTGGAACGACCCGATAGCGAAGAGACGCAATGTCAGGCTGATACAGCGTCCGCAACGTTATCTCAATCATTGTGCTAAGTATACTTAAAGTTTTTAATGGACCACATATTGTTTACATTTTTGCAAGGGGTGGATGTGGTAATCTAGACTAGAGTGTGTGAGTGCAGAGGTACCTCAGTACTTAGAGGACAAGGAATAAAGACAGTTGGGTACACGGAGTACCAGTGAGTGAATAAAAAATATTGAAATATCACACCTAAATTATTTCTTATATCACAGTTACTAGTGTTTTCAAAAAAACCGCGGAGCTCTACAATCATTATCATGGATGAATCCCTTTTACGGATGTTTCGGATCTCTCGGAGAATGATCCCATGACCATCCGGCTCCATTTTTTATGTCACGACCCAATTTTTTTCTTATATCACAGTTCCATGCGTTTTCGAAAAAAAAACGCGGAGTTCTAGGATCAGTTTCATGGATTGACCACTTTTACAAATGTTTCGAATATTCCTTAGTACGCTATCCGGGTCCGTGTTTATGTCATGAAACCAAATTATTTCTTATAGCACAGTTCCTAATATTTTCGAAAAAAACGCGGAGCTCTAGGATTAGTTTCGTGGATTGACCAAATTTTACGGATGTTCCGAATCTTCCGGAGGACCGTTTCGTTGTCTCCAGGATCCATATATAGGAACCATGACTGTATTCTGGATAGATATGAACATTTGTGCCCATTAATCTAATTTATGGATCTTAGGCCACCCATAAACACTCCGTTAAAAAAAAACGTGAAACGACTATTTTCGCTTTTAAATAAAGTATACGACCCTATTTTTAACCTTTTTGCAATCAAAATAATCTATAGACCCTAGGAATTCTAGAAGTACCACAATTTTTTAAATTCATCAAGAAATGGCTAAGTTATGCCAACCGGTGGAAACTAACGATTTTAAGTTGGCTCACACTGGACTAGCCTATCGGTCCCAAGTACATCGATTAACGTACTCCAGTCGAAATTCTAGTACTACATTAGTTTGTTTTGATTCGCTATGAAAGTTTGACAGATAAAAAGAGGGGTTCCTGGATTTTCCTATGTTTCGAGGGGTGCATCGATTAGCTTGGGACCGAAGATAATACCAGAACTGAGCCAAAAAGTTGAGCTCGTTTCTTCGGGACGTTCTGGTCTTAGAGTTACCTCTATGGTTATGCTATTGCAAACTTGCCGTTACACGTTTTTCGGAGGCATCGTATTCGGAGTGTTAACTTTAGATTTTAACTTTAGATTTAAGACATTAATAATGTATAACACAAATAGTAATTTGGCTCTGTAAAGTTTATTCGTTTGAGCCTGTGCAAATAAATTAATTTACCAAAAAAAGTAAAAGGGTCTATGCCTACGGGCACGAATGGAAGAATGGACGTAGGAGCGCTAGTGGATGGAACAAATGTGAAGAGCATTTAGTTCTTTTAATTGATCGACCATCTATTATCTTAACTCTTTCCGATTTTGAATTGTAGGCGTACCAAATTTGTAGTAATTTTTTTCAAAGAGAAAGTTGGTGAAGAGAATCGATCAAAATCACTGGGGTGCTTCTAAGTTTAGTTACAAGATTACAACTCTAGAGAGCATTTTGTGTGGTCGTTGGGGGCGTGTGGTTCTGAATATGGACAAACAGGCACTGATAAATTCTATTCCAACTCTTTACTGTAATAAGCTTGTTGGCCCTGAAAAGGGCCGTTTTGTTACCAGTTGGTGATGATTTGACCAGAACACCACGTAGATCAGATCGGAGATACGTTCGACACCGTCACGGCGAGCCAGACGACGGATGGCGGTTGTCACGAAGAACCTTCCGATGACGCCTTGGCGCCTCCTTTACCAAGACCTTTTCCTCCTTTGTCATGACTAAAGAGCCTGAATTTACAAAGAGGCGACATGTCAAAATTAGAACAATCGATTGTCTGTCAAAGTCATAGGAAAAGTTATTCTAATCGAGCAGAAGACCTGTCAAATGGATAAGATGTTGTCTCTTTATAAATTCAGGCTCTTTAGTCATGACCAGTCATTGTTGCTTGTTGGGTAGAAGAGTGGACTACCTAACCTGCCCCAAGCTTCCTAATGCTGCTATTGCTGCTTCTGCTACCTGCTCACCACGCCGTCCGAAGCGAAAATGAGTTGAGGCTAGCCATTTGCCATTTAAATGATCTTTATTTCTTGTGATTGTGTGGTTTACATGTATGAATTTTTTAAGTGCGTCTTTTCAACTTTAGTACATTTGAGATTTTAATTATTATTTACAGTTCCTAGTCCTATCAGGCCTATTTTAAAGTATGACCACCTTGGTGGGATTGTTTTGATTTGAATTGGAAAAAGGGAGACTACTTATAACTACTATTTACAACTACAACTAACCTACAACTACTATGTACACCTAACCTACTATATACAAATTGCTTATCAAAGCATGTTCTGATAAATTACATTTTTGTGTAAATTTAGTCTTAATTTCGTTAATTTTGGAATCTATTTTGGCAATGCCTGCTTCTTCATGTAAATTTGTTATTCTAGTGTCGAAAGGACGATCAAGAACCATCCTCAGCACTCTATTCTGAGCGACTTGAATTTTGTTCCTGTGAGTCTGTGCACATGATTCCAACACCGGAGCTGCGTAGAGGATCGCAGGTGCTACGATTTGTTTGTAGACGGCCAGTTTGTTCACCCTTGAGAGGCGAGATCTGCGGCAAATCAGCGGATACAGACACCTAACCTAACCAAGGCGGAACACTTGACTACGGTTTTCTCCACATGCGAGCGGAATAGGAGCTTTTCGTCAAACAACATCCCGAGATAGGTTACTTCGGCGGACCACTCAACCCTTGTTCCATCCATGATTATAGTACAAGAGTTTTTAGTTTGGGTGATTGTCGATGGAGGAACATGATTGTTTGTGTTTTGGAAGCATTGATTTTGATTTTCCACGTGGTGGCATTATCAGCAAAGGCGTTAAGGCATCGTTGAAGTTTGTTCGTTATTTCGCGAGGCATCCTTCCTTTGACGGCTATTGCGGTATCATCTGCGAACAGGAAAAACACGCAACCGTCTCCAAGGGGAGGAATGTCGGAAGTGTAAATGCTGTAAAGCAAGGGGCCCAGCAGACTACCTTGCGGGACTCCTGCTGGGATCGGAAACGTGTCTGAGAGACAACCATTCAACGATACCTTAAACGACCTTTGCTGGAGGTAGTTACGGGTGATTTTAACCAGATGTAATGGGAAGTTGAAGTTAGAAAGCTTGTATACAAGCCCATTGTGCCAGACATTATCAAACGCTTTCTCAACGTCTAACAAGGCCATGACTGTGGACTTGGATACAGCTTTGTTACTTCGGATGTTATTCATCACCCGCACTAGCTGGTGATTGGTGGAGTGCCCCTTTCTGAACCCGAACTGTTCCGGTAGGAGAATGTTTTGCTCCTCGACAAACTTGAGCAAACGATTGAGAATAAGTTTCTCGAACAATTTGCTCAGCGCTGAAAGGAGGCTTATTGGTCTGTAACTTGAAGGTAATGTTGGATCCTTACCGGGTTTGCGGATTGGTATGATTTTTGCTACTTTCCAGATGCTTGGAAAGTAGTGCAGTTCCAAACATCTGTTGAAGATAGCGGTTAGAAGAGACTGCACTTTCATGCTGAGTCTCTTCAAGATCAAGTTGAATATACCGTCAAACCTGGGAGCCTTCATGTTCTTGGTGCATTTCAGCGCTGAGCAAATCTGTTGTACTGTAATCATATCCGCCGGAGGCACGACACAAGGGGAGGCATCTAGGTTTTGAACGCATTGCGCAACCTGATCTTCGAGCGGACTTTGGATATTCGAGCCAAGCAAATGCGATGAAGCGACATGCTCGCCGATCGCATTTGCTTTCTCCTGTGGGGTGATTAAAAGCCGATCGTCATCATTTTCGACTCTGAGAGGTGGAATGGGTTTGGGATGAGTTTTCAGGACCTTGGCTACCTTCCAGAATGGTCTGGAGCGGTCGTCCAGATTCTGGACAACACGCCCGAAACTTTCATTTCGGAGTGAGTCCATTCTGGAAGCAATCTGTCTGTTCAGATCAGCCATTTCACGTTTTTTGCCCAGATCTCCAGTCCTCTGGAACTGGCGTCTACGAACATTTCTCAGGCGGATCAAAAGTTGGGTGTGGGAATCAATGACAATAAACTTACCCCTCACAGGAACTCGTCGGACGCATGCCTCGTCAGCCACGGTTATGGCTTGGTGGAGTCCCTCCAACGCTCGGTCGATGTCCTCCACGGTGTCAAGCGGCGGGTTGTCGATGATGTGCCTGTCTACCACGCGTCCAAACTGGGCCCAGTTAACGCGATGGTAGTCCTTGCGCAGGCTTGAAGCAGGAGCCACGTTGCAGCCCAGTTCAGCCACCACCGGTTGGTGGTCGGAGCTGCGTTCGTTCAAGGCTACCGGCTTGGACAAGCCGATATTTGTCAGGAACAGGTCTAGCGTCGATGGGTTGCCCGCCGGTGAGATGAATGTTGGTTCATCCGAAAACCAAACGGAATACAGCCCATGCTGTGAGTGGTCGAACAGGAGACGACCGTTCTGGTTCTGCTGGTAGTTCCGCCAGGCCTCATGACGAGCATTCAGATCTCCTCGAACTACGAAGCGGGAACCGGTACGGGTGATGGTGGACAGGTCCTTCTTAAATTTAACCGCTAGTCCACTGCTGGCGGCACACTGTCGAGGGCAGTAGACGCCGATGAACTGCACGTATCCAGTCGACGACTCCAACTCCACACAAAGGGCCTCGATGATAGAGGTGCGGATATGGGACAGAGTGTGGTATTTTATTCCTTTCTTGACGACGACCGCAACACCACCCCCCCTGGAGCTGGTGCGATCAAGCCGGATAATGTTGTGGTCAGGCAACCAGAAGCTGTCGCCGGACTTTAGATGGGTCTCGGTTAGAAGGCCCACGTCGATGCTGTGCTTGCGGAGGAAGTCGGCAAGCTCAATCTTTTTTGCTCTTACAGAGCAAGCATTCCAGGTGACGATAGTTAGCGGTTTAGACGCCATACTGGATGATGAACTTACCGAGCACTTGGATCTGTTCGGGCTTATTCCGGCACTTACGAAGAGCACCGGACATGTTCACGAAAATTTCCATCAGTTCATCCGCTGAGAACAGATCGGGGTTGTTGTTTTGCGCTGTTGGTTGTCTCCAGAATCCAGGGGGGGATGGAGAGCTTTGGCCAGCAGAATCACCGGAAGTTGCTTGAGCGGGATGCACCCGCAAATTCGCTTGCCTTTGCTGAGGAGCACGAAGAGGCGGGAAATCCTCCGTCCGAAATGCCGGGACTTTGTCCTTCTTGCGTCCTGGTTGGTTGTTAGTTGCCACTTGTTTTCGGATGCGTTTGAAGTCCTCGCGTTTGGAGCGCTGTCTGTCGGAACCTTGATGTGCACCACCACAGTTGGCGCATTTTAACGCCACGGCTCCATCCGCAGGGCAGTTGGAAGTGGCGTGTTCTTGAGCGCAGTTGCTGCAGCGAGGCTTGATGTTGCAGTTTATTTATTTATTTGTCGTCAATCAGTGTAGACCGTTTTACAATTGTTGTCTTAAGTGCTATTTTTACAATTTTTGCGGGTACCGTGTCCAAAATTGAGGCACCGCTGGCACTGCGTTACGTCACGATGGCCGCCACGGTATGGCTCCCATCGTACGATGATGGAGTAGATCGATCGGATGGCTTGCAACGCATTGAGCGTCACCGTCCCTTTCTGGAAGTGCACCAGGAAAAGACAATCCGGGTACGTCTTCACGTTTTCGTCTCTCCTCGTCATCCGAAAGACAGCGATTGGGGCCAGCTTGTACCGGTCCTTGAGTTCTTCTTCGATCGCCTTGGGATCAACATCCGGTAGACCCCTGATGACTACCTTGAAGGGCTTTTCACCGGGGATGTCGTGCGTGAAGTATTCCGCTTTGGAATCCTTCAGGAATTTGACGGCGATTTCATATTCCGTTTTCGTCCGGAGCATCACCTTAGTGCCGATCCTGCTGATGCGAAATCGCCAATCAGCATCTTGAGTGGCACTACCTTCACCACCAGTGGAGGAAGCTTGACTTTCGCCACACTCGGGCAGGCAGAATTCTCGGTTTCGACGGCGTCGCCGAAATCACCGATGTCGCTGGCGTTCGTCGCGGTAACATCGTCGCGTCTGCTCGTACCATAGGACTGTCCTTGGTTCTTCTTCCTCTTTTTTATCCGCTTCACCGGGACTGGGTTGGTATTCCCAACATCGGTGGGAAGAGTAGCGTACCTATTTGACGTAGGTACCGAGCTACCCTCACCACTGTTCTTCTTCTCCGCTTGGTCACGAAGTCTGCTCCGGGAGCGCTGTCTTCCCATCACGCGATGCGACCGACACTACTGACGACGCGACGTGCAGTATATCTGCGAACGTTTGTAACAAACTATAGGTTTATCGAACAACTCGACAGAGCGAGCAAAGACCGAACTGTACTGCTTGACGTTCAAGCAGAGAATATATCTGTTGAGTTGATGAGTTGAGGCTAGACAGCAGCGCTCTTTTTTATCTTTTCAGGTTAAAGCAGAATCATGTGCAACCAAGTGGTACTCGATTATGACGACTGGGTTTGGGAAGAACGTTTTTTTCATGATAAAATTATCACTTCTTATTTGTACATTGGACAATGGATGACATTACCATTTTTTTCAGTAGTTTCTTGTTGAAAATCATCAGTCGGAATTGATATTGAAGCGTAGAAATATTTCTGATCGATTGGTGATAAAATTATTAACAATGATCCAGGGGCAGCTGAGTTATTAACGCTCTAAATCTTTCATAATTTTGTTACATGTTCCATTTTCGGTTTTCACTAAGTGTACCCCCATATAGAAATCACAGACGTAGTCCTCGCAGTCTCGAGACTCACAATTTTACATCACATGTTTGTTTACGTCTCATGTTTTATGTCAAAGATAGATTCCGTCACGTGTAAGATTAGGTATTTCTAAGCGTGTAGATAATTCTTCTCATCTAATTACTAGTAATGTCACAACCTAAAGGATTACATCTTCGGATCAAAACTTTTTTATTTATTGATTTCACTTACCGTTCTCCTTGTCCATGCTTCATTTGGTTTTGCAAAAAGGGTTAACATTACCATTCATGTAATCATCCATCCCAGCTGCATCCCATTTTCTCGGACAGTTACAAATCATCTCCGCTTTTCTGCTTTCTGGTGACCACTGCCTACACATACCTACATCTATGTTTGAAACACAGCATCCCATTCTCCCCGGAAGTTATCCATTCCAATTTCACCATTTGAACCCAATGTCATCGCAGACAGGAAAAACGTGACATCATTACCATTTTTTCCTTCTGTTCTACCAGGCAAAGTTTACCTGCTTTTACCGCTGTGGGCCTACTAGGTTATGCGTCATGAGCAAGGGAAAGTGGTATGAAAAGAGCATAAAAACATACCTTGTGGACGAAAATGAGGTTGAAACCGAGTCTCCTTCCACCGCCCACGTTTTCCCAGCCCGGGAAGATTGCGAATCTGTCTCGGTGTTGAAAAATGCATGTTTGTGGCGATGAAACTTTATAACTTATTCACCTGCTCATCATCGTGTCTTCTCGGTGCCCATCCATCATCTAATTGGTGACAGGTAAGCCGGTAGGAGTGAGGAGCCGCGAGGGGGGGGGGGGAGCATGTTCGTCGCCAACGCCAGGAAACCCAGGTGCGGTGACGGAATGAGATCAGAGTGATGGACGGTCGTCGTTGTCGTTGTTCCTCTCGACGGTGTCATCGTTGAGCGAAAAATTGACGACAATGATGACAAGAATGAAGCCATTTTCGCGGGGGTACGATAAATATGAGGTAAATATTAAATAAGGTTCTTAGTCAAAGTTACGATGATAAGGGTGTGAGGTTTTTCATTCCGACTTATTTAAGGATAAGAGGCCATCAATCTTGTCCTTAACTTATCAAGATTCTTTCTACAATGACGTTAATATTGGCCATTTTTGACGTTAGTTGTCAATGTTAACTTAATCTCCACATCTGTCAGAGTCGGACTTGAGTTCCGTTTCACTGACCACCACTGTACCGCGTCTGCTGCCAACGAACGGAACCACCACAGCTTCTGAGGCGCAACACCGACCAGCATCCGTGCCGGTGTCGATGTCAGCTTTACGATTTTGTGCAAATATGGCCTCTTTTTTTAAGGGCAGGGAAAGTTATGTTTCCCACGTGGATTACCCACCGTAGAGCAAGTGTCGTAATAAAGTTGCTCCCAACCCAAAAAAAAAGGCAAACATCCAACAAAAATAACGTACTAATGTGAAATTCATTCGTTTTAACTGCCGCTTTAAAAAAGAAAGGAAATGTCACCATTGGGGGAGGGAGGCTTTCTTTCACTACAGCATCGAATCGCCCGGCGCACCACCATCATACAATACTTGAAGGCATTATTAATTTATTTGACCCATCTCCTCCGTTCTTTTTTGTTTTGTTTTTTTTTGCTGCTAAATGGTTGCATTTTTTGTTTGGTTTTCAATTTTCTGTCTGCTATAAATTCCATTTATTCGAGAGAGCGCAACTTGAGGGAGAAATGTTTTTTTTTTTTTGCACCGACTGACTACTATTTATACGACAGTTTATTTGTTAATTTACTTCCTATGTTTTTCATGTATCAAAAGAGGTTTCTAATTTTCCTGGTACAACGCGTTTAACTTCGTTTTTACTTTTTTTCTGTTTGTTTGCATCATTTTGTTTTGTCTTCGTCAATTTACAGAGCGAGTGAGTGTTTGTATAAATTTGCTTTCAATGTTCTTTTCTTTTCTTTTTTGTTTTATTTTCTCATTTGTTCATTTCTATAAGTTACATAACTACAATTTTACATTAAAAATGTCTGTGTAGGTGTGTGTGTGTGTTTTTTTTTTTGTTTGTGTGTTTACTACACTTGTTTACTAGCAAAGTTCTAGTGTCAATATTCTCCTGTTTTGCTTTCAGCTTCTTGCCTATATTTGCGATTCGATTATTCTCAAAATTCAAAATAAACGAACACTCAATGTTAGTATGATTCTCTCTTGTTTTGTTACAATTCTTGCTTCAGTTTGCTTTTTTTTTTCAGCTTGTGTTTAGTAATAGTCGGTAATTATGTGTTTACATTATTCCTTAATTTGGGTCGTTTGTCAGCTTCTTGTTTTTTTTTCTTTGTTGACTTGTTATGCCTTTGCTTAATTGTCCAATGTTGTGTAACATGTAAGATTTAGCAGGGTGAGTAATTCGGTATAGAACGCTCTTCTAATTTCCATTTATGTGTGTGTGTATGTTCATAATAGGTTGCTTACATAGATCTGATTTACTTTGCTTTGTTTAAGTATTCTGCTTCTCGCTATATTCAGGTTCAGTTTTGTCAGTTTTGACAAATTTGCTGGTTTGGTTTATCATGTTGTCCCAATCGGAGTTTTGTAACAAAAGCATTATTGATTAGCCGGAAAAGCTCCGTCTTGTGAATACATATGTAATATAGGAGGGAAATGAGAAAATAAATTAACTCAATGAAACAACCATAATGGATTTTGACGCAGTTGGTTTGGCCTTAGTCGAATATCACGTCCCGTCCCATTGTTTAAAGGCGTACCACTTCCCGGATGGAGCTGCACACCCAGTTCTGGCAAAGATGATTCCGTACGTTAAGATATTCAAACGGTGATAAATTTCGGATCTTATCCTCAATGATAATGCCATTCTGTGACAAATAAATTTAAAGCTAAATTTCGATACCAACATACTTAAAATCCGAAGCAAATTAGCGATATTTAAATTTCTAAAGAAATTTTCAATTTCTCATGAAAATCGTCTTCGAGAGACTTTTGAAGCTCTCAGGGTTATTCTGCGTGGTGAGGTGACTCGAGTCACTTGTGTCACCCGATTCCAGCTGGCGAGTGAGGTGAGAAAAGTCACTTGGGATGAACCCGATGAACTTTCACCTTATTCTCACAGTCGTTTTTCGGTGACAAAAGTCGTACTGAAGTGACGATTTTAAGTGACAAGAGTCGTAACCTTCGCTGCAGTCGACTGGATGGAAACCGTTGGAGTTATATAAGCGATGGTTGCGGTTTTCGGTAATTTATTGCTTCTAAATTTGTTTCAATCTACTTTTTTTTTTTTTTTCCAGCCAATAATCAATATGGGTATTTTTGGAATCGGGATGACGTGTAGGGACCGGAAATACCGTATGCGTGATAATGTTTGCACCATCGTACACATAAGGTTCCCATTTCACCTGTGCATACAATGCCTTGGTTTTCTTTGCATGAACGTAACCTATAGCTCATACCGTAGTAGGCTGTGTATAAAAGAAAATGATTTACTTAGTTTGACAGTTGCACCATGACGAAGTGGCAGCGTATTCGTGATTTGTCCCACGCGCAAATGTCGCAAAAAGACATTTCAATCGCCGTGGGAGTGTCCCGGTGGACCGTCAAAAGAGTTTTAGACCGAGAAAAGAAAGGACAACTATCCGCGAAGGTGGCCACAGGTCGTCCGAGGTCAGCTCGGGTTCCGAGGGTTATCGCTGCTATCAAAAGGAAGATTCGGGTGAATCCAGTGCGTTCAATAAGGAAAATGGCAAAGGAACACGGGATCAGTGACTTTACGGCACGGAAGATCGTAAAGGAAGATTGCGGGGCGAAGTCGAGGGCACGGAAAAAACTCACATGATTACCAACCGCATCCGGGAGCTACGAGTCGAACGATGCAAGAAAATCTTGAACTTCCTTAAGCGAAAAAATCCGGTAATCCTGTTCACCGACGAGAGCATGTTTACCGTCGATCCCGTATCAAATTCCAGAACCGCCCGGTATATTCGTCCTCTTCCGGTAAAATACGTGGCCGACGAGCACAAGAACGTGTATCTGACCAAGCATCCTGCTAGCGTTATGGTGTTTGGATTTGTGGCTTCCGATGGCAAAAAAATGGACCCGGTGTTCATTCCAGAAGGCGACAAGGTCAACACGGAGGTCTACATCGGGATTTTAAGTAAGTATGTTCTTCCGTGGATCAAAGAACAGTACGGTCCGAAGCCAAATGTTGTGTTTCAATGTGCCACACCTCGAACCGCACTCAGAAATGGTTACAGGAACATCTTCCGTGCTGGGCGAAGGATATGTGGCCGCCATCCAGCCCCGATCTTAATCCGCTGGATTACTAAATATGGCGCGTCATGAAGGCCAAGGCCTGTTCTAAACGCCACCCGAGTACAGCAAGCCTCAGACAAACATTGGCCCGTACCTGGAGAGAAATGGATCCAGACTACATTATTAGAACCTGCCGTGCATGCCGGAAGCGTGTGGAAGACTCTGAGAAACATCCCCCTTTGAATTAATAAAAAAAAACTCGAAAACAAAATTTTTGAGAATTTTTTTAATTTTGACATTGCTGGTGCAAACATTATCACGCATACGGTAGATGTCTGACGCCTGTTTAAAATTCAAGATGCCGGCTTCCGGTTGGAGAAAAACCTGTAAATTCTGTTATATACCCCTCAATATGGGTATTTTTGGAATTGGGGTGACGTGTAGTGACCGGAAAACCATGTCTGATTCTGACATTCAAGATGGCGGCTTCCGGTTGGTGAACAACTTGGAAATTCTGTCAAATACCCCACTATATAGGTATTTTTGAAGTTAGGTAGACGTGTGAGGACCGGAAATCGATGTCTGAGTCCGTTTAGAAATTCAAGATGGCGGCTTAAGGTTGGGAAAACCTGGAAAATTCTGTCAAATATTCCTCAATATGGGTATTTTGGAATCGTGTTGACATGTAGAGACCGGAAATTCATGTCTGACGCTATGTTGAAATCTACGATGGTGGGTTCCGGTAGAAGAAAAACTTGGAAACACTGTCAAATACACCACAATATGGGTTTTTTGGAATCAAGGTGACGTGTAGAGCCCGGAAAGCAATGTCTGACGCCTTTTTGAAATCCAATATGGGGCTTCCGAATACAGAAAAATAAAAAAAATACGGATGGGTTTTCCATCTTTACACGTCACCCCGATTCCGAAAATACCCATATTTACCCCTTAGTTGGACAGAATTCCCAAGTTTTTCTCGAACAAAAAGCCACTATATTGAATTAAAAATTTCTCTACACAGTATTTTTCATTTTTTCTGTAACTGGAAGCCACCATCTTGAATCTTAAAAAAAAAGGCGAGAGACATCGATTTCCGGTCCCAACACGTCACCAAGATTACTAAAATACTCATAAGGCGGTGTATTTGACAGAATATTCCAGTTTTTATTTAACCGGGAGCCGCCATCTTGGATATCAAAATGGCGCCGGGATTGGATTTTCGGTCGTCACCCCGTTTCCATAAAATACCCATAGTAAGGGGTATTTGACAGAATTTCCAAGTTTTTCTCCAACCGGAAGCCGCCATATTGAATTTCAAAATGGCCTCAAACATCGATGTGCGGTCCTCACACGTCACCCCGACTCTACCAATATTGTGAGGTATTTGACAGAATTTCCTAGTTTTTCTCTAGCCGGAAGCCGCCATCTTGAATTTCAAAACGGCCTCGTATATCGATTTCCGGTCCCTACACGTCATCAAGACTCCAAAAATACCCATATTGTGGGTAATTTGGCAGTATTTTCCAGCTTTTCTCTAACCGGAAGCTGGCATATTGAATTCAAAATGGTGTCAGACATGGGTTTCCAGTCCTTACACTTCACCAAGATTCCGAAATTACCCATATTGAGAGGTATTTGACATAATTTTTAAGTTTTTCTCCAACCGGAAGCCACCATCTTGCATTTAAAAATGGCCGCAGACATCGATTTCCGGCCTGTACACGTCACCCCGACTCCAAAAGTACCAATATTGTGGGATATTTGACAAAATTGTCAAGCTTTTCTCCAACCGGAAGCCGCTATATTGAATTTCAAAAAGACGTGAGAAATCTATTTCCGGTCCCTAAAAGTCAACTTGATTCCAAAAATAGCCATATTGTGAGTAATTTGACAGTATTTCCCAGTTTTTCTCCAACTGGAAACTGGCATATTGAATTTCAAAATGGTGTCAGACATGGGTTTCAAGTCCCTACACGTTACCATCATTCCAAAAATACCCACATTGAGATTTTTTTCATAGAATTTTCAAGTTTTTCTTTAATTGGAAACCGCCATCTTGAATTTCAAAAGGGCGTCAGACATGGTTTTCGGTTCCTACACGTCACCAAGATTCCAAAAATACCCAATATTGTGGGTAATTTGGCAGAATTTCCATGTTTTTCTCGAACCGGAAGCCGCCATATTGAATTTCAAAAAGGCGTCAGACATGGTTTTCCGGTCCCTACAGGTCACCAAGATTAAAAAGTACCCAATATTGTGGGTCATTTGGCAGTATTTCCCAGTTTTTCTCTAACCGGAAGCCGCCATCTTAAATTTCAAAACGGCCCCAGACATCGATGTCCAGTCCGTACACGTCACTCCGATTCCAAAAATACCCATATTAAGGGGTATTTGACAGAATTTTGAAGCCGCCATATTGAATTTCAAAACGGCCTAAGACATCGATTTTCGGTCCTCATACGTTACCCCAACTCTAAAAATACCAATATTGTGAGGTATTTGACAGAATTTCTATGTTTTTCTCTAACCAGAAGCCGCTATCTTAAATTTCAAAATGCCGTCAGACATCGATTTCTGGTACAACACGTCACTAAGATTCCAAAAATACCAATATTGTAGGTAATTTAGCAGTGTTTCCCAATTTTTCACTAACCGGAAGCCGCCATATTGAATTTCAGAAAGACGTCAGACATGGTTTTCCGTTTCCTACACGTCACCCGGATTCCAAAAATACCCCTATTGTCTGGTACTTGACAGAATTTCCAAGTTTTTCTTTAACCGGAAGCCGTTATCTTGAATTTCAAAAAGGTGCCAGAATTGGTTTTCCGGTCCCGGTACTTCCCAGTTTTCCTTTAACCGGAAGCCGCCATATTGAATTCAAAATGGCGTCAGACATGGTTTTCCGGTTCCTACACGTCAACAAGGTTCCAAAAATATCCATTTTGAGGGGTATTTGACAGAATTCCCAAGTTTTTCTTCAACCGGAAGCCGCCATACGGAAATCAAAATAACGTCAGACCTTAGTTTCCGGTCCCTGCACGTCGCCCCGATACCAAAAATACCCATATTGTGGGGTATTTGACAATATTTTCAAAAAACTTTTTTTATGAAGTTCCCAAATAATGAGTTTTTTTACGTCTGTTTCGATTTACGAACCGCCGGTTTGGTTCGAAAATGGAGGAACACGATTGGAAAAAAATCTTCGCTCGCAATCGAAAACAACAAACAGCTAAAACTGAAAAGGCTTAGCACAGACCGAACATTTTCAATTTATTTTAACGATTTAATGATGATTTTAATAAACATGTGAACGCGAATTATTTTTAAGAAAAAATTAAAATATTTTGATTAAATAACGCATGTTCATAGTAAAAAATAAAAACCTGCGATTAAACTGACAAATGAACCGACAAAAACTGCGTAGGCCCTTTTCGAAAAACAAAGCAAACTAACATTTCGGCGAATGAACACCGAGTCACTTTGCAACTCACCTAAGACCTAACCTCTCACGTCACCCGAGTTGACTGTCGGAATAGAGTGAGAAGAGTCATGTGACTGCGAGGTGACAATTGTCGTCTCACCTCATTCGCCACGCAGAATAACCATAGAGGTAACTCTAAGACCACTGGGTCCCGAAGAAAATCATTATTATTTTTGGCTCACTCAGTACCAGAACAACGGTCCCAAGCAGTCCCAAGCTATTTCACTCACCCCTGCATGTTCTGCATGAATCCACACACCCCTGAAGTTATCTGTCAAAATTTCATAGCGAATCAAAACAAACATAGTGTAGTAATAGAATTTCAACTAGAATAGGGTACGTTAATCGTTTGCTTGGGACCAATAGGCTATTAAAGTGGTGAGCCAATTTAAAATCGTTAGTTTCGTATTGATTGTTGGAATAACCAACAATCAATACGAAACTAACGATTTTTAATTGGCTCACTACTTGACTAGCCTATTGGTCCCAAGCAAATCGATTAACGTACCCCATTCTAGTATACATTCCAGTACTACACTACACAGTAACCGCAAAATACCCAATAATGACTACAAAGAAAGCATTTTCGAGGGAGACTGGGACAACCCATTAAATAAGTAAAAATATTACTCATTTATGGGTATTTGTAATTCAAAAATGAATACTTACTACTTGTTTTTATAGTTGTATTGTGTTGGAGTGTTCGACTGTGAGGTTTTACAATAAACAGTTTCAGCCAAGCCGAAACTGTTTATTTATAGTTGTAATTACTCATAAATGGGTAAAATTTTACTAATTTAATGCGTAGTCCCAGTTTCCCTCGAAAATGCTTACTTTGTAGCCATTATTGGGTATTTTGCGGTTACCGTGTATGTTTGTTTTGATTCGCTATGAAAGTTTGACAGATAAAATGAGGGGTTCGTGGATTTTTCTTTGTTTCGAGGGGTGCATCGATTAGCTTGGGACCGAAGATAGTACCAGAGCTGAGCCAAAAAGTTGAGATTGTTTCTACGGGACTTTCTGGTCTTAGGGTTACCTCTATGGAATAACCCTGATTAGCATTGGAAAAAGGCATATTTTTATTAGAAAAACGTCTATAACTCTTGATCGGCAAAAGATATCGACAAGCTGTGTGTAGCAAAAATTTGCGCCCTTAAAAGATCTAAAAGTTATTTGAAGACACCTAGAACAAAACTACTTTTTTTATTTAGAGACACCCTAGCTCAATTCAAGGAAATAGCTCTAAATCGGTCAATTATACAAAGTTGCTTGAAATTACCACACCGAAGAATGTATACCTTAATTTATTCAAACAAAACAGTTAGGTTTTTGATTTCAATGATAATAAGAACCACCCTAGAATTCATTGTCATAAAAATGAGGGCCTAACTATAAGGAACAACTTTGTAGAAGAAATGTTTAGTCTAAAGTTTCAATTTCGGGCTCAAAACATATCCTTCCACGTAAATCTGCATTCTGGACCACTGTGCAATGTTACTCAGGACCTGAGGGAGAGTCGCGAAGTCCAGGTTTTCTTTCTCTCCAGTGTTTACGGTCTTGCTCTTCCTTTTCACATGAAAGTTCAATACACGCAACATTTTTCGAGCGACCGCTGACTCTTCTTTTACCTTTGTGAGCGTTCGTTTCTGAGCTGGCTGATCAAACTTCTGCGTGAACTCATCGTTCCGTGTGATAGTTATGTGTGCATTTATGTTTGCCTGTGATATAAATTTAAACTCGTTTTTACCATAGACGGATTTCACGCCAACTCGTCTTCGGAGTTGGCAGCACCCTCTCAGAACCTTATGAAACTTTGTGGGTGTGGAGACTTAGCAATTTTAAGCAACTTTGAGTACTTATTTTTTTCAAAATTTATCTCGCCTAACATTTGATAAGGGTCAAAGTTTTTTGTCGATTTTTTTTCAAATCGATATAGCTTAAAAATGACAAGCCCTACAAAATAGTGATGTATGGCGAACTTTTAGCAAATAATCTGAAATTTTATAAAAAAATTTAAATAAATTAAAAAATTGGTTTCTACGCTCTAAAAAAATATATTTAAAAATTAAAAGTCATTTTCCCAAAAATGGTACCCCTCAGATTTGCTTGATATTTTTTCTCATGAAAGGCAATATAATTACCTAACTTTTCTTCATACATCGCAAAGTGGGTGCTTTTAAGGAAAAAAAGTTGTTCGAACAACAACTTTTTCATGTTAATTTTTTTTAGCGTGTTTCACTCAAAGTCGAATAGTAATACGCGCACAACCTTATTAAAATCCGTTGAAACTTAATGAGCATAAAGATTTTGACCTTTTGATAATCTGGGCGTGCTTAAAACAAAAATCTAGCCTAACATTTGAAAGGGCCTAATACAGAGGATTTTCCTGCATTTCGAATGGTGTTTTAATAAATGAAAACTCTAGTGTTTTTGTTTAGTGCATAATTTATTTTCCTATAATTCTCCATACATAATTTGAGTTTTTCATTGATTATTAGTCTATCGGAAACAGAGTGAAATTTTTCGGAGTTTCCTTTGAATGTGAAAATCGCTTAGTAGAAATTATGTTTTGAGAAATAGGTACAAAACAATGAAATTTTTGTGTACCAGGTATAGTTTTTACATGACTGAACAGCTCCTTGAGTTCATCGGACATCTTTGTGTATTGATCATTTGATATGAAGCATATATGATTCTAGCGATGGATCTGTATCTGTAAAATTAAAGAAAAGAAAAAAAAATATTACCACACATATTATTATTTACCTAGTGTATCATCAAATTCCTGATGTTCTGATTGCTGATGACTTGTTGATGGTTGCGGCTCTTCAAACTTCCGAGCATGGCTTGATTCTTTTCCATCCGATCGCCTCTTTTTCGGGAGAGGTGTCCTATTGTGCACTAAAATTCCACGACACGATTCACAAATACGCATTGTTACATCCAATTGATGATCAAAGCCCCATGAATGTATTTTCTCTATGAGACTTGATGATAAATTACGTAAATTATTGCGGCTGCAATTGGGATTGTTTATGTTGGCACTACATTGCACCCTTTTAATAATCAATTCAGCAGATTTTTCCATTGTTGTATATATAAACACTTTTTCGTTTCAACAACTATGCAGCACTACACTTTCAACAACTATGCACTACAGCAACTATGAGCATTGTTGTGATATCACCAAACTTAAATATTAGATTATGTCGGTAGAAACAGACTGCGGTGCTTTATAAACTTATATCCTTATATCTTATACCTTATATCTCTCATGTGACTACCTGCGTTGTTATATAACTGCTATATAGCAGGTAACTTAACGATTATTTTAGGCATGCCTTAAATAATCGTTAAGTTACCTGCGCTATTATATGTATTCACTTGAGAGATGAGGTATAAACATATATGCATATTGCTTACTAATGGACACACCTAATACATAAAAATAAATGAATGATTATTTTTCTAATTAAATTAATCACAAATACATGAATTGAAATCTTTTCATGAATAAAACATACTAAGTGATTTTTACTTAGTTTATCTGTTGATTTCTAACAATTTGAGGGTGGTTTTATAGAAGTTGGATAGAGTGTATGCATATATTATAATACAATCCATCACAGGAAAGTGCAAACCATGCTGAGATGGCTGTTCCTCATTAGAACGTTTTGTTCTGAACTCTTATTGGACGATTTGCAGGTAACTTCTCTGTACCCTTTTCAAATGTTAGGCTAGATTTCGCCCAGATTATCGAAAAGTATACCCATAAAGTTTAATCGAATTTTAATAAGGTTGTGCGCGTATTACTATTCGACTTTGAGTGAAACACGCTAAAAAAAAATTAACATGAAAAAGTTGTTGTTCGAACAACTTTTTTTCCTTAAAAGCGCCCACTTTGCGATGTATGAAGAAAAGTTAGGTAATTATATTGCCTTTCATGAGAAAAAATATCAAGCAAATCTGAGGGGTACCATTTTTGGGAAAATGACTTTTAATTTTTAAATATATTTTTTTAGAGTGTAGAAACCGATTTTTTATTTTATTTAAATTTTTTATAAAATTTCAGATTATTTGCTAAAAGTTCGCCATACATCACTTTTTTGTAGGGCTTGTCATTTTTAAGCTATATCGATTTGAAAAAAAAATCGACAAAAAACTTTGACCCTTATCAAATGTTAGGCGAGATAAATTTTGAAAAAAATAAGTACGCAAAGTTGCTTAAAATTGCTAAGTCTCCACACCCACAAAGTTCCATAAGGTTCTGAGAGGGTGCTGCCAACCACTGGATGAGTTGGCGTGAAATCCGTCCATAGAGGTAACTCTAAGACTAGAAGGTCCCGAAATAACGTGCTCAACTTTTTGGCTCAGCTCTGGTACTCTCTTCGGTCCCAAGGTAATCGATTCACCAACATAAGAAAAACCAATAACCCCTCATTTTATCTGTCAAACTTTCATAGCGAATCAAAACAAACAGTGCGTAGTACTGGAATTTCGACTAGAATGGGGTACGTTAATCGTTTGCTTGGGACCAATAGGCTAGTCAAGTAGTGAGCCAATTAATCATTTTGTTCGACCATTTTCCACGGAGATGGCGCTGTTCCGCTGGTAGGAAGTTATAAAAATCCCCATATAGAAATTGAGAAAAGTGGGAATAATTCGCTTTCAGTGCATATTCAGGTCAAACAAAGTGAACGACAACCTAAAGAAATTAATCAGGGACTTTGTCGTTCAGTTTTTTCACGGCAATTATTGTTAAACAAGCTACAAATAATTAAAAATTATTTTTCCCATACAATTTTACCTGCTTTACTACCAGTCCCCAGAGAGCCAAAAAAATTCAAATTTGAGAGAGAAATTCTCTCTCACGAGCTCAATCTCTCAACATGCCATGTATTTTGTTGACACTCGATTTGTGATTTCCCTTTCACAGATTACAAAATAGAGTACCTGACACTACAAAACATGTCTGGTACCTCTATATATGCATTGGCTTTAACATTTGAAGTCCCTCCTTTTTTACATATTCTGCACAAAAGATACCTTATGCCCTGCCCCATACATAAAATTCGGTGGGAAATTCTGTGAGGGGTGAGCTATTTTGTGTGCAGAATGTGTAAAAAAGAAGGGACTTCGAATAATAATCTAAATGCATATATAGAGGTACAAGACATGTTTTGCACTGCAGTGTCCTCTGTGAACAATTAATCATTTTGTTCGGCCATTTTCCACAGAGATGGCGCTGTTCCGCTGGCAGGAAGTGATAAAAATCCCCATATAGAAATTGAGAGAAGTGGGAATAATTCGCTTTCGGTGCATATTCAGGTCAAAAAAAGTGAACGACAACCTTAAGAAATTAATCACGGACTTTGTAGTTCAGTTTTTTCCCGAAAATTATTGTTAAACAAGCTACAATTAAATAAAAATGATTTTTCCCCATACAGTTTTACCTGATTTACTACCAGCTCCCAGAGAGCCAAAAAATTCAAATTTGGGAGAGAAAATTTGCTCTCACGACCTCAATCTCTTGACATGCCATGTATTTTGTTGACACTCGATTTGTGATTTCCCTTTCACAGATTACAAAATAGAGTACCTGACACTACAAAACATGTCTGGTACCTCTATATATGCATTTGCTTTAACATTTGAAGTCCCTCCTTTTGTCCCTCCCCGCCCCATACATAAAATTCGGCGGGAAATTCTGTGAGGGGTGAGCTATTTTGTGTGCGAATGTGTAAAAAAGGAGGGACTTTGAATAATAATCTAAATGCATAGATAGCGGTACCAGACATGTTTTGCACTGCAGTGTCCTCTGTGAACAACTAACGGAAAACAGATTGTGTGCAGTTTCCGATACATGTCACTGCAAATAACAGCAGTGACATCTGATGGAACATGAATGCAGAAGCTTGACAAAATTATCAATTTAAAATCGTTAGTTTCGTATTGATCGTTGTTTTTACGGTTCATTGTTACAGTGAAGTTGAAGAAAATGCTGTGCCGGATGAAATTATGTGAGAGAAATAGTTGGTCAAATCCGGAACTGAATTTCTATCGATGCCCAAAAAGAACCTTTTGTGAGAAGAAAATCGATCGAATCTTGCGGAACGGAAGCAGATCGCTCAGATGGCTTGGGCTCAGATAATGACGAAATTCAACCAACCAGAATATGTAGCGTAAGTAATGTTTTGAACGTGGTTTGTTGAATCTCATTGTGATTTTTATAGGCTCATTTCGTCGAAGAAAATTATAAGATTAATCGGATCGGGAAAATTGAGAGAAAAGCAGATGCGATTCCTACTGTCAACAAATACCCAGCGACAATTATTCCAAGCAAACTGAAGGATCTTCCGCTTTGTTCGTCTCCGGCACTGAGGGATTACACTTATGCCAACTTCATCACATACTGTATGTATTCTGGGGAAAGCGACGATGCAATTTCTGAAAGTGATCCTGGAAATGAAGTGCTACTTGAAGTTAGATCGGAACCTAAGACATCGGAACGTCTCATATCGGAACCTAAGACATCGGTGATTAAAACCACGGAAAAAGCTAAATTAAATCAAGATTTAATGCATTTGTTAAATCAGCTATAATAAAAGAATATCTAAAAACTTAAAACTAATATTATTTCAAAAATATTTCTTGCAAAAAAAACAGTAAATTATTTGTATGGAATAACAATACTTCCCATTGACTGGCGAAAAAGAACGATTGGCAGGAACTTCCAAGAAGACAAATTTAGGAATGTTCTGAAAATCCAAAATAATATCCGAATTGAGTTGAAATATACCACCAACCGTGATGCAGAACGTTTATGCAGAGGTTTTAAAGATGAGATTGCCATTCATCCTAGTAATGATTGTAATTACATGCCGAACATCGTTCAGCAATCCGGAGATTTCTTTTTCAAGTTCAGGCAACAAAAATATCAAAAACAAACCAAAAATGGCAAGAGGTAATTTCCGAACTAAAGTACAATATTCTCACAGAAATAGGTTGAACTATAATAGTATAATAAATTAAAAAATATCAGTGAAAAGCCTAAATGAGAGCAGTAAAAACTAAAGTGCTAGAACGAACCGAACGGTTAGTCGCCGATTTGATTTCCATATTTTGATTGTTTGGAGCGCGTCGCCTTCGTCCGAATTTCAATGCCATTGTTCCGTAGTCTAAATCGTACTGTTGTGTACAAGCGTTACACATTTAGCGTTACTTGGTACCTTGAAGAAAGTGTGAGTAATAATTAATAATGTAATGTACTACTGTGATTCGATTCCATCAAAAGCGAACTGCAAGCTGCTGAAACACAACGACCAATCTTGGGTGGGAAAAAAAACGGAACTAAAAAAGAAAACATATTCGTAATAATTATGTTACATACAATATATGCATTAATTGGTTACTCCAGTCCTAGTAGTTGCTTCACTTTTTTTTGTGTTTAATTCATCATTTCCTGCGTTATTTTTTTTTGTTTGTTTCCTATTTCATTCTTCGACCTAGCACTCACTTTCTAAAACTACACTTGATTTCAGCAATTACGACGACACGGGATTTTTTTTCTAGAATACATAGGTATCATTTTTTGTTTGTTTATATCTGTTTGTTTACGACAAGCTTCTTGCTTTACCTTTTGTTCTTTGTTCGTAAATACAATTGCTTTGTTTAGTGTGTTGTTGATTTCAACGAGAGACGTATTCAGCTTTTTGTTTTTTGAACGGTTGAAATTTTTACAAGGAAAGTTCAATTAATGGATTACCGTAAGCTGTCAGTTGTAATCTCACAAATACCAACAACAATATTAAAAAAAAACAAAATGTATGGAGATTTCAACATTTTTGCAAAAATATTGATTAGAAAAACGAAAAAAGAAAAAAATATGTGGTCGGGCGAAAAATTTGGGTTGTTTGATTTCGAAAAAAAACATACCGGTTTTATACATCATCTGAAAGAGCTTCGATTTCTGAGCATTCATCTCGATTTTTAAATCACGCACAAGAACTCGGCCCCTCGCAGGCTTCAACCCATACAAGATCGAATTGACCCAGGAGCTCAAGCTTAACGATCATAGACAGCGCCATGTGTTCGCTGATTGGGCTTTGGGGCAGTTGGTAACAGACCCCGATTTTGTCCGAAAAATTTTCTTCAGCGGCGAGGACCATTTCTAAATGAACGGGTATGTGAACAAGCAGAATTCGTCGAATTTGGGACAAGGCAAGCCAAGTGGCAATGCATCCCCAGAAAGTCACTGTTTGGTGTGCATTTTGGGCCGGAGGCGTCATCGGCCCACACTTCTTCGAAAACGACGTTGGCGACGCCATCACCGTTCTGGCCTAAAGTGGACGATATGGCTGTGAACGATATGTGGTTCCAACAGGACGGTGCAACGTGCCACACATCGCACAAAACAATCGATATACTGCATGAGCGATTTCCGAGCATGGTTATTTCGCGCAAAGGCGATGTCAACTGACAACATTTGTGCTCCAGAGACATGGAAAATTTAACCTCTAGGATGCACTCCACCAAGCGAAGCTGAGGTGGCCATTTGAACGATGTCATATTCCATACATAATGGTATTGATAGGCCTTTCAATCGAAAAATAAATCAATATCTCACACACAGTTTGTTTTATTCAATTTTAAAGACAGGACACGCTTAATAGAAAACCCTTTATGCATGTATGTATGTAAAGTAACCACTCATTGTTGCAAGGCAAAGCCATTAGACAGTGGACTGTCTACCTTGTATGACTTGATCAAGTACGATACCTGATTGCCAAAAACGGAGGATGGACCGTAAGTAGAGACACTTACGCGTTATCCATGGGAGCAAGAAGAATAAAGTTCCAATGATAAAAATGTTCCAACCCGATACAGAACAAGCCAAGCCATCATACGAGGGGACGTGCTAATAAGTGGGGAGAATAGCCCACCTTCAATTCACGAAATGTTAACAACAGGGAGTTTGCAATTCCACTCTCCCCATCCAAATCGCTTCAATCACGCCCCTGATACTACACACTTAGAAAATATTACCGTACTCGGTTTGATTTCAACCGAGTTTTTATCTGCTGAACGCTCGGTAGTCTTATGACTGTAGCCTGTCTTTTACCAAAACGAAATTTAAAAAAAAACATCGACACGCCTAAGCCTCCGTGCATCCTCAGTGGAACACAACACTTGATCTTGCTGGCCGTCACCACCGAAATCCACTCCTTGTCCTCTTAAATTCGACATTCCTTGGTAACTTGGTACATGATATCAATATACACGATCCGTGGTCGTTTTCACTTGATTCGCCGAAGCCAAAAACGAAAAATTACGCAAAAATGATGGCAAACAGAAAGCTGCATCAGTAAACATAAACACCAACGGTGAAACGTCATTGAGTGCACGGTGTACGCTATGTAAGGTAAGATATTCCGGTAAATGACATTTGCATAGTGACGTCATTCCTATCCTTTGAGAGCCTAGGAGAGCCTTTTGCTGAACAAAATGAAGTGATTTGCTGTGTCTGCAATGTATTTACACTGTACAATTTGAGTTATTCCCCTGCAAACTATTGAAACATAGCAATGACGTCATTAGTCGACATTAGTATTCGTTATAGCTACACTGTTAAAATTGTTTACTTTGTAGCTTTCCGTTTGACAGTTAATATCATTAATATTTATATTAAAAACTATAATAATTACTAATTTGAGCAATTTTTACACCAAATATTACTTCAGATCCAGTTGTACTTCCCCTAGGAAATTGTTCATCAATTCCAATAGCAATCAGACCCAGAATGACATATGCTGGGAGAATCGGAAAGTAGTTCGCCATTGGTTGGTTCGCCAATCAGTCTCAAGTAGAGGTGATAAATGTCATAGACATTATATGGGGAAAAAGTTCACGAAATTTTTCCCCTATATGTTTTCATAGTGACACCTGATGACCACCTCTGAAGTTCCGACAGGAACGCGAAAATCAGAAACCATTTTCAGAAAGAATATTCCAACCAGCACTAATTACCAATTCTGAACACAAATTATGTATCACTTATTTCAAAAATAATCAGTCAACAATTGTGTCTGGAATTGGTCATCAATACCAACTGCAAGCCAGTCTCCAATTGACGAGAGATGATGGCTTCTAGGGCATTCAGACAGTATTTTGTAGTTTTGATGGAAAACGATTCGCCTTGACACCAGTCCCGAAGTGACGTTTCTTCACACACATTTTGACAGTTCCTTATGGGGTTTTGCGTTGGAGTGAGAGAATAAGAAAAAGTCCGCCATGTTTCACACATAGACTGACAGTTACATATGAGATTTCTCCATAGGAGTAAAGAGTTACAGAGCTCTCGTCAACGCCAATAACCCAACAAACAAAAAAAAGGGGCAATTTTGCAATTTCATTAACCACCGATTCTGAGAATTTTACAACACTTTCAATAGCAATCAGTCAGCAATTCTATCGGATGCCAACTACCGATACACTGAAAGAAAACATCCACAATACATCGAATGATTATTGCATTGCTCCAGCCCTTTAATAATATGCTTTCGGATTTCGGATCATTTCCTTATGGTTGAATTTGTGAACAGCTGATGAGCATCCATATGACTGTCATCCAAATAAAGGATGATATTTATTTGAAAATTTGCTGTGCAACTTACAGCGCTCAGAGGACAACCATTTCAAAATAGGATGAATTGGCTGATGCTTTAAATTAGATTTATAATGCGATTGTTTCACATGTCCATGTTGAATAGCCATGAACAGCAATCCCATCACCGACAAACCGTTTGTTGGTAGGGGAAACTTTCTCTGCCTCGAAATTAACAATCTTCGGTTTCCACGGTTTACCAATGTTTGTACTAAAGAGGCTGAATTTATATAGAGACGACATGTCAAAATTGGAACAATCGATTGTCTGTCAAAGTCATAGGAAAAGTCATTCCAATCGAGCAGAAGACCTGTCAAATGGATAAGATGTCGCCTCTTTATAAATTCAGGCTCTTTAGTTCGTACCACCTCTGATTGGCGTTGACGGCGACTCTGTAGCTCTTTACTCCTATGAGAAAATCCATAAGCAAACGTCAGATCGTCAGATTGTGCGTGAAACATGGCGGACTTTGTACTATCCTTTCACTCCACCGAAAATTCCCATAAGAAACTGTCTAAATTTGCTGGAAGAGCAAATTTTTCGACGGTGCCGTCAACGCCAATAGCGATGACTATGTTTCCACCTCATTTGTCAGCTCAGATCTGCAAATGACGTTGGATAGAATGATTCACGTTATCGTTTTGAATGATTTGTGTTATAGAGCTGAACCAATATCATATGCATTTCCATTTGGGATGACAATAATTCTACAAAGAGCATTAGGTATTTCAATTGAGGTCCGTTCGCTTCTCATATCAATTTTCATCATGTATTCGAGAGGAGCATCATTTGATTACAAAACAACCGTCGTTCGATTGCAGCTATCATTCGAAAAAACTATGGCAGCTAAGAGTATGAAGGTATTTCGCCACAAATAAGAATCCGATATCATTCCAGACAGAAATTAGTTCACCAATTCAAATGGCTAGAATTTAAGAATCAGCATTAATTACCAATTTTGGAAAGAGTTTACCACTAGGGTAAAGAACTACTTCGGCCTAATCGCCCATTTTGGGCCTATCGAGCAGAAAACTTCGAATAAATCCATGATTTCAGAGTTAACAAGTCAATTATGCATTTGATACTTTTGTAAATAAGCTACGGAACGAAGTCAACGAGAACGCGTGATATAAAGGTTTCCACCCATTATTCCCAAAAACAAATCCAGCCCGATCCAGAGTTTAAAAAATAACAGACCTCCAATTTTTTCATATTATTAAGAATAACATACGCCCTTTCAAATGCCGTAGAAAAACTTTTTTTTTTTTGTTTGCCCCAACCAGATATATTAACATTAGAAACGTGCATATTTTTAGTATAAAAACGTCAATAACTCTTGACCAGCGAAAAATATTGGCAAGTTTGTGCGGCAAAAATTTGCGCCTTCTTAAGATCTAAAAGTAATTTGAAGACACCTTTGCTGAGAAACTCGAAATAAGAAAACTAGAGCAAAACAACTGTTTTTTTTTAGAGCCACCCTAACTCAATTCAAGAAAATAGCTCTAAATCGGCAAATTTAAGAGATACAAAAAAGTTGCTTTGAACAAAGTTGCTTGAAATTAGCTCAGCTATAACTTTTCCCAAGAATGTATACCTTAATTTATTCAAACAAATAAGTTAGATTTTTGATTTCAATGATAAAAGGAACCACCCTAGAATTCATTATCATAAAAATGAGGGCATAACTATTAGGAACAACTTTGTAGAAGAGACTTTTAGTCTAAAGTTTCAATTTCAGGCTCAAAACATATCATTCCACCTAAATCTGCATTCTGGACCACTGTGCAATGGCGTTTAGAATCCGTAGGCTGAGTTTGGCGTCAAGAAGCAGTGTTAGACTTTTGACACTATCTCAACGATTGGTTTCTCTTTATCAAATCTTTTAGTAGGTGCGGAAAAGTAAATAAATTTGGAAGCCATCAGTAATAATAACATTCCGTTTGGTGCTACGCTGCGCTAGATTAAGAAAGACTAAGTGCGGGTTGTGCTATGTTTGTACCGATGCGTTAGTTCACAAGCTACAACACAAAGTCTATTGGAGCGCATTCTGTGAATATTTACACTCTTCTTCTTCTTATGCGCATTTCAAGCTTATTGCTTAGCACATATTAGCTTATTGCGTGCTCTCAACTTAGTGTTCTAAATGCATTTCCACAGTTATTAATTGAGAGCTTTCGATGCCAATTACCAATGCATGAATTTGTATATTGTGTGGCAAGCACAACGATACTCTATGCCCAGGGAAGTCGAGAAAATTTCCAACCCGAAAGATTCCCTCGACCGGACCGGGAATCGAACCCGCCGTCTCCGGCTTGGTAATACCCTGGGTACTGCGAACTCACTCAATGTGCTTGTCACTTGGGAGCCAGTCAGAACTGTCAAACGGGAGCCAAACATTCAGAAGCAACAAACTCAGTTACTGTTCTTACCTCTCGTCAAGCATTGCAATCTCATAAAAATGATTCATACTTTTTCATAACACATTCTTAATTGTAAGCTCAAAAACAAAAACCAACAGGCTCAATGATGAAAGTATAAAAACCAGCATAGTTTTTATGACTCAGCTGAGTTTTCAATTGCAGTAAAACATACTTTGGCGAAACATGTATGTCAACAAACTTTGAGAGAGTCATGGGGGCTCGAGCACTCCTGGCTCAGAGCTTTTGGCGGGAATCAACTGAGAAAGAACAAAACAATTTCAAAACGCTGTCCAGACTGGAGAGTTATAACATGTTATAACGGTTGTCAAATAATTACAACACAGAAACCACCATCAAGATAGCACTAATTTTCAATCAGTTTTCCATTGGCTTGCAAAATGAAATCGATTTACTCCGCAGTACTCAGGTACACAAGTAATTAATGATTCAAGCCACATAGGGGAAATGGCTCTAATGATTGTGCCCATCGCTAACAAACTGCTATTTATCAATTTTATCTAGATGAACGCGTCATTGGGACGGTGCTACCCAAGCAACACACTTTCATCATAATAAGCTGCTGCAACTTGATTGTGACTAAAATAAATTACATACAAGTACTCAGTGACAGTGTGCTGCTAGGGTAATGGATATTTTTGGTCGCTATTGAAAATTTAGTCGATTGCTGAATTTATGTATGGGCCCAAATTAGGGGTATTTAGGCCGACATTACATCCATTTCCCCTATGTCTTATGATTATGCTCAATCAACTGTTCAGCAGGCAACAATGGTGTTTCTGGCGCGTATAGAATAGAGCACAACTCGCGTAACATTTGAAAAGGGCCTATCCTAGTTGATCGATTCTCCTCATCGACTTTCTCTTTGGTTTACCACGGCAACAAAAACGAATTTCTCGCTATGCTCGCAGCACAGTTCGACAGAAGATTGTTTTAACTAAAGAGCCTAAATTAATAAAGAGGCGACATGTCAAAATTGGAACAATCGATTGTCTGTCAAAGTCATAGGAAAAGTCATTCCAATCGAGCAGAAGACCTGTCAAATGGATAAGAAAGAGAATCGATCAGCAATGATAGGCCCTTTTCTCGTGTGACGCAAGAAAGATCATCACGGCGAATGAGAACCGATGTGCGGTATAAGAGGTGAGGAGAAAGGAAACTAGTGGACTCTTTCATTCTGACGGTGTTCTTATGCAACGGCAGACGTGACGTCACGTCTGTTGCTGCATAAGAAGACGCGAGAACGAAAGAGTCCACCAGCTTCCCTTCTCCTCACCTCTTATACCGCACATCGAATGAGAACGACCCAAATTGGTTTTTAGTTCACTCATAATCGCCAAAAGTGCAGGAACTCAGCGATGAGTAAAATTTGTCTCATGGTTTCCTGTGAAAAACCTAAAAAATCTGGCGGAAAATGAAGAAATTGACGAAAATTTTATTCAGTCTCGGAGTAGTACCAATAGACTGAGTGAATCCAATCTTTACTTTTTTCAAATTCGGGAATTTTTCCCTGGAAAATCCTGGGAAAACATGAGGCAAATTTACTCATCGCTGAGTTCCTGCACTTTTGGCGATTATGAGTGAACTAAACTCAAATTTGGGTCGTTCTCATTCGCCGTGATGTCATACTGCAGAATACAGTGTTGCGCACTAGGATTGGGCGATCTTCAGAGAAAGATCGATCTTGACGGATCGATCTTATGTTTGACTCTAGAATCGATCCACAGATTAAATCCACAGATCGATCTTTTGATTTTGATTTTACTACGCTTGTTTACGTTGGTACCCCAAGAAATTCTTTCCTTTATAAATTTAAATTAAATGTTGTCGTGACGGTAAAGAGCAATGAGCGCAGGAGGGAGGTAGCTCAAACCTTCAAATGTTATTGTATTCGTACATATTAGAATCGCAAATAGTGACGCCATTGTAGGGAGCGATGCTGATGTTGACGTTATGTTCGTTAAATTTACTACGCAGTCTGTGGTGAGAGTAAATCTTTTTTTCGATTTAAATACACTTAAAAAATTAAAAACCTATTTTAATTCGAAAAGATTGAAAGAAGAGATCGATTTTTTCTATCTCTTCGTGGGCCAAGAATCGATCCGAAAAGTCGGAAATCGGAATGAAAAAGATCGATCTTCCAAAGATCGATCCAAGATCGCCCAATCCTATTGCGCACAGAACAGCTGCTTGATCATGCCATAAGATTATCAATCTGGTAAACAATTAATAACTATTTAATTTGGCTGAAAAACGATCTTCCGCAAAGCTGTAGCCAGGCATGGAAAATCATTTACATTCATTTACATTCATTTGCCTCTAACTTTTTTCATCAACAGCATTCCGCCAAATAATGTATAGAGCTTTTGTAGGTTTTGTTATTAGCTACAACTTTTGTTCATAACTCAAATCTGTATCTCTTATGAATCATGAACTAGAGCGGGCAGAACTTTTTACTGTTTTTCAGTGAATGTAAAATACATTCACTGAAAAACAGTAGTGGCTTCTGTTCGCTCTGGTTCGTCATGCATCAGAGATAGGGATTTGACTTGTTAACAAAAGTTGCAGCTAATAACAAAAGCTATGTACATCCTTTTGCGGAATGCTGTTGAAGAAAAAAGTTAAAGGCAAATGAATGTAAATGAATGCACGAAATGAATGCAAATGATTTTCCATGCCTAGTTGTAGCTGAGAAATTTTACGATAAGAATAGCTATAGAACCTTTTAACAGTATAATATGGAAAAAGGCTAGAAGACAATGAATAACAGTTTGGATTTATCATAGTGATTTCCATATAAATTTCAAACGGTTTGTGCCAATTTTGAGATGCTAATCAGGACCCGTTTGAACACTGTGGAGCGAAAATTTCAAATTTTAAAAGTCACTCGTCGATATCGTTGAAGATTTTTACAAAATGCACCTGCCATCCCTGGGCTAAATAACTCCCGTTGTCAGAGTAAAATTGAAAAAGGATGGCTTCTGATGCACATAGGCTTCAAAAAGATGTTCTGATTTATTTCGTTGCTAAGAGCATGTGGTTGGACATCTTTCAGTAGTGAGACATCCGTATAAGACTTTGTTGAAAATACTTCAGATATAATCTCCAGAATTGTTTGGACAGGCTATGCAATATAGTTATCAATAATTTGGATCTCATTAATCATAACGTATCTTCGAACAAAATGATTCATAAAGTTGCTAGTTTTGATTGGATTTTCCATAAGGTTTCGGAGTTGCAGATCGTCAATCGGGTTTTAAACTCGCCTTTTATATTTTTTTCTAAATAGTTTACATTACTTGGTACAACATTGCTGGAGAAAGTATGTAGCTATCTATTACCTGTAATTTTATACGTCCAATCAAAGGAGGCGTCCATATATGACCCCGTCGTCCGGAAAGGTTTAAAGAATCCCAAACTTATCAACATTTTAAGTCCTAAGAAAGCAGTCTATGACCCCAGAGACTAAAAACCAAAATTCGGAGCTAATAAAAAAAATCAAGACTCGGGAAATTCGGAGTAGTTCAATGAGCATTCAGGCTAGTATCATTCGTGCTAATGTTGAAGAAGCACTTTCTAGAACCTGCATCTGCCACAAAAGCCATACTGCCTGACCTGCACTGAAACGTCTGTGAAAAATGCCTTGCAGATTTCTGGATTTTCTACCGTCTTCTTCTTCTTCGCATTTCAAGCTTATTGCTTGTCGAAAATTAGCTTATTATGTGCTCTCAACTTAGTGTTCTAAGATGCATTTCCACAGTTATTAATTGAGAGTTTTCGATGCCTGTACCATTTTTGCATTAGTATAATTGTGTGGCAAGTAGAATCATACTCTATGCTAGACATTTTCCAACCCGAAAAATTCCTAGACCGCACCGGGAGTCGAAGGGAGGCCCCTACCGAAGCTCCGTAAATTCACCCATCATATCTTATGCGAAGGCGCGACCAGTACCTACCAGTAATTTGATCTAATTGAATCCCGTGTCCTTAGTTTAGTACATGTCGTATTACTCCATCACTATTGAGAAATGATGAAGTGTTCGGTTTTGATACAGTTGTCATTTTTTCCTTCATCGCAAGGAATCGATTCTAATTGAAAGGGCCCCGCTAATTACACCCTTCGAAGAGTGAGAGCACCCTCCAAAGGCACGCCCATTTGTCAGTCAAAATTGGATTCCTTAGCAACCAAATAAGGCAATGACGCCGATAATGTCTATGCATCAGAACCCTAGTCTTAACCACTTCAAACTAGGGAACAACGAATGGAAGATTAGGAATCTAGCTAATTCATTTTTGTCCTTGTTTCATGATCATCCTCGATCCAGGCAACCCGAGGACTTATCACTATCAACAAGGCATGAAAGCTATCAACAAGGACTAAGATGTGTTCCTTTGATTACTGGAAAATCCCGTTTCCCCTCTGTAATCAGGACTAGGAATCGGTGGTAGATCTTACATCCCGTAACGTACCGCGAAAAGATGATCTACTCACGTTACTGGTTGCTTAAAGGTGCCTTGTATGTAAGACAAGATGGCGCAAGATGGGTCAGCTAGTGCATTTATTAATTTAATTGCTTGACAAAATCGACAGATTCGAAGCAACTGCAATGATGGTTTGCTTTTTCACACCAGCATTGAAGCTACATTGAGCCTTATGATGATGACAATCAATAAAGTAAATAAATCAAGTAGATTATACCTACCCATCTTGCCCCGTGACCCCACACTGAACGAAAACATTCGCAATACTCAAATGATTATTGCATTGCTCGAGCCGTTTAACAATGTGCTTTCGAATTTCGGATGACTGCCTTATGGTTTAATTTGTCGTCAGCTGATGAGCATCCATATGACTATTATCCAAATAAAGGATGATGTTTATTTGGAAATTGACTGTTAAACATACAGCGCTTAGAGCTATAAATATGACTTATAATTCGATTGTTAATTCTATTCAATAAATAGCCGTTAATAGCCATTCCAGCTCTTATAGCGATGGCTATGTTTTCACCTTGTGTGCCAGCTCAGATCAGCAAATGACGTACAATTGAATTATTGGCATCATCGTTTTGAAAGAGTTGCGTTTAGGGGCCATATGTATTTCAATTTGCATCACGTATTTCAACTGAAGGTCCGTTCACTTTCCCCATCCTGTATTCCCATTTTATTTCAAAACAACCGTTATATGATGTATGGATATAAATGGTCGGAGGATTCATACGAACAGAGGATGATGTTTTGGTACAGTGTGCAAGGCGAATGACCTCCAGAATAATCTGGAAAAGTCCCCACTCTAAGGACAACTTGAGACAAACATGGACCAACAGGGACAACTTGAGATAAATATTCACCTGAATCTCCCACAAATCAGAACGACCTTCCAACACAACCGATCCTAACCTGCGCAGAACGAACGAACGAACGAACGAACGCCGCTCAGAGCTACCCCTAACCCTGAAGAACGAGAAGACGACTGCGCTGGCTGCGTACCCTAATTTCCAATGCATTTCGAAAAAAAGAACAAACAACCCCCGGGGGGCCAACACAACATATTTTTTTCAAACCTTCAAAAAACATCCACTGCGCAGTAATGTAGGTAAAGCTTTCCAAATTTTATTCAAACGAAAAAATGAAAAAAAATAATAATGAAGAAACGTAAAAACATAGACCATTCAAAAGAAATACTGCCTTTAAAGTTCAGTAAACGCTCTCGTTATTATTATTATTATTATAGTAATTCAGTGCTCTTTCTTGATTTCATCTCTCTGGGAGAGTTTTTGCCCTCCTCATCTCATATCTCATCTTTCCGAGAAGCCTATATTGAGAAGAGGTTAGGTTTGGTCGCAGCAAAAACCCTGTCTCTAAATTATGCTGATGCAAATCGATTATTTTGCTTGTTTGTTTGTTGTCCGCTTTTCTATTCTCTCGAACCTGATTCGCGCTGCTGCTGCTGCTGCTGCACATCTATTATACAACATAGTAGTTTTAGTTCTTCTAATTTTTGTTTCTCTTTCAGTTTTACACAGCTACTGCTCAATTCTTCTTCTGCTCTAATGTTTTTTTCCTATTCCTCTTGGCTTGAATTTTCCCTTCTCTCTCTCTCTCTCTATCTTGCTCTGTGTAATATTTTCTTATTTTTGAATACACGCAAAAATATTCGTAGCAATTGGGTAGGTAGTAAAGTCTGTTCGATCGCTCGTTCTCTGTTTCATCCTCTCCCTCGAATTCCGAGTCCGAGCGCGTATTTTTTTTGTATTAATTGTGTTTCTTGTGTGTGTATTGTTTTATGCATTTCTCAGATTGGGTAATTTTTAATGATAGTTGAATAGTTTCTGTTATGTGTGTGTGTGTGTCTGTGGGCGGGTGAGTGTGTTTGCAATTGTTTATGTTTCACACTCCCACCAACAGGCGCAAAACCACTGCCGCCATTGATGCCACCTGGTGCTTCTTCTAAGAGGAGCCATTGACCAGCGTTTCCTTACCACCGGCAACGCTGCCACCGTGATGGTGATGGAGCTCAGCAGTGGCAACACTGTTATTGAGAACGGTGGCGCCGCCAGCGGCTGCCTGGTTCTGATTCTGTTGCTGATTTTGCTTATGCTTACCACCACCGCCACCACCGGCACCGCCACCGCGACCTCCTCGGCCCCGGGGATTCTCCCGCTGACCTTTGGGCGGTGGCTGCTGCTGCTGCTGTTGCTGTTGCTGGCTATTGCTACTGTTCGACACGGCAGCACCGGCAACACTGTTACTGTTGACCGTACTGAGAGGCTGATGATTCTGCTGTTTGCTGTTGACAGCCGCTGCGCTTGTGCTTCCGTTGTCATGATGGTCTGCCGTACTGTTGCCACCGGTACTGTTGGCGGTCGCATTGCTGCCCGACTTGACGCTCATCGATTGGACGTTTCCGTTTGCTGCGGGAGGCAATTTGGGGTGGGATTAGAAGTTATAATCTCTATCGTGGCTCTGCTCCATTAGGACTAATGTGGGGGCGTTAAATCTTACTTAAAGGACATAAAATAGATGACAGTTGGTAGAATTGCAGCTAGTTTTGAACAATTCTTGGTGGTTAGGCTTTGGACAGCATATCAAGAAGACTGGGAACTCTCTTGTTTTCTCACACTAGAAGACAGGCACAAGAGAGTCATCTGCCGCTCAAAGGTAAATACTCCAAACGAATATAATCCCCCTTATTCTGCGAGTCACGTGACTCTCTGTCACCGGTGAGGTGCACCATGATGACTCTCCGTGCAAATCAATAGAGTCACCTCACACGAGGTGACATTTATCACCTCACCTGGGAATAGCAAAGATTCCAGCCTCAGAAGAGAGGCGTGTGTATTTGCTCAGTTCTCCGTGCTTTGCTTCTACTCTTAGACCAGAAGGTCCTGAAGAAACGTGCTCAGCTTTTTTAATTCAGCTCTGGTACTATCTTCGGTCCCAGGCTAATCGATGCACCCCTCGAAACATACGAAAATCCACGAACCCCTCATTTTATCTGTCAAACCTTCATAGCGAATCAAAACAAACATAGTGTAGTGCTAGAATGTCGACTAGAATGGGGTACGTTCATCGATGTACTTGGGACCGATAGGCTAGTCCAGTGTGAGTCAATTTAAAATCTTTAGTTTCCACCGGTTGGTGCCACTGTATCTGTCTCTTAGATTCTAACAATGTTGCCAGTCTTCTCGTTATGGTTTCTTAGCTTTGGGGCTACCCAATTCGTTGAAAAAAAAATGACAAATGGAGCAGAGCCGGAATCATTGGCGGTGGGAAAGGGAGGATGGTAACTTACATTTGTTCGAGTGGCCCGGGTTCTTCGATCTTCGGCGACTTCGGTTGTGGATTCCTTCGTTCGATGAGTGACTATCTGCTGTTACAGAGAGAACTGCAATTAGTAGTGCACGTTTCCATGGTTCGAAAAGTGTGTTGGAGGAACGAACAACAATGTGGCGCACGTGGAAGGAAAGTAGAAGAAGAATGTAATAAAGAAGATAACAGGACGACAAGAGTGCGTATGTGTAAATGGAGGTTAGAAAAAAGAGAATTCTAATGCAAGAAAAAGGTGAAAATGAAGTGAGAAAGAAGTGAAATATATACTGAGAATAGCTAAAAGTGACTTCCATTGCTTTAGAATTTTATAGGCGAAATTGATTCGTGAAAATCGATATACCATCAACTAGAACACCAAAGAGCGGGTCCATAACCATTCGCAAATCGATCTATTTATTTTTTTATTTGGCTTAAATTTTGCAGTTTTTTTGTGGACAATGATTTTCGTTTGGTCTAGGTGCAACCAACAGTGATCGTTGACAGGTAGTTAGGACAGTAATTCACACAGCAGAGCGACTTCGAAAAATTTCCAATCGCATGAATTCATTTCAAAATTCCGAATTCAAATTCGAACAAGTGATGATTCGCAAAGCAAAGAAGTGTAAGCAACAGGCTTTATTTGACGAAGAAGATAACAAAATACAACTCCCCTAGCTAATCTCAACAAATGGCAATGCACCGATCATTCAAACCGAATGCCTTCCCTATCCCCGGGGGGGGGAGATCATTTACGGTACCTACCCCTATCAACGCTGTTCAGCTCGCGGTTGTTCTCCCTCTCCACATGCTCCGCCCAGGGATCATCGTGTAGCGTCGATTGCTGCGTCGACGACGACGACGATGGGGCTTGTTGCGATTGTTGTTGCACGCCACCGCCACCGCCCGTCGACGACTGACCCTGGGATTTGTTCCTATCGGATCGCTTGCTGCTGGTGCCTCGTTTTTCACTGTAACCTCGCCGATTACCTCGGCCACCCTCGGAGTAGTTGTTGCGCTGGTCACGGTCACGATCACGATCACCACCGCCTCCCCCTCCTCCTCCTCCACCGCCGCCACCACCACCACCCCTCGGTGCGTACTCATCATCACCGGTATCGCGACGACCTGCGCCGGAAAGAAAGAGCAATCATAAATAAGAACCCATTTTAGCGGCACTTTGCATTGATTTGAACTCACCAGAATATCGAGGATTGTTTCCCCGTCCACCACGACCGCCACGACCACGCATGCCTCGACCGGACCGCCCACCGCCGTCCACGTCGCTACTGTACGCCCGATCCGACCGACGGTTCATGGAAAAGTTCTGCATCGAACCCATCGTTGCGCCCTGAATTGCCCGCAACTGTTGATCGATTTCCAATTTTTCCTGCCTTAGTTGTTCGACTTCCTGCAACGGCAAACCATGAACATGTCATCACTTCAATTTTCTTTTTTTTTTTGAAAAAAAATCTATGTCTTACCTTTAAATGCACTAGATGATATTCGAGCAGCACTTTGGCGTTGGCGATGCTCTCCACCGTACCGACGAACACGAACGGTACCTGGCCTTCCTCGCGCGGGATGCTCGGCTCCGGCTCGTTGTCCCCTTCGATCTGCAATGAGACAGACTTTGCGAAAAGTTCAAAATAACAACGCCTGCCAATGTTCGCTGACAAACCTTGACGCGCACGACGCCGCTCTTGTCCACAATCTCCTGGATGATGCGTCCGTTCTTGCCGATCACCTTGCCGACGAGATTCCGCGGGACCTGCAGCGATTCCTCGCTGTACTCGAGCATGGCGCGGGCCTTCCTAACCGCTTCGTCAGTCTGCAAGGAAAGTTTCAACGAAATTAGCAAATGCACCCGAAGAACGAGAACGATCAATCAGTTACCTCTCCAGAAATTTTGAACGTGCAGGTATTTTCCTCGAGCTCGATGTTCAGCACACCGTCCAGTTTCCGAGCGGTCTGGATGTTGGCCCCATGTGCACCGATCGCCAGTCCCATCAGATCCTCTCGTACTTTGAACTCGTCCGTGAATCTGGAGCAAGAAGCAAGAATGCTTTTATTAAGTACGGGTCGTTTTCCAAAGGGGCCTCCCATGGCGGGAAATGAATGGGCATGCAACGAAGATGAATTGTGAAAGCGGAATATAGAAGGGTTCGAAAGCGCTACTAAACTATTCTAAGGGTATGTGTTAGTGAAACATAAAACTAGGTATTCAAAACTGCTTGCTTGAAAATTAAAATAAAAAGGATTGATTTGGTTTAGTTAATTGAACAAGAGTTTTGTAAACTTTAAGGATAATCGAGCTTCATAAAGCGTAAACTTACTGCTACATATTCAACACTCGAACAAATATGCGCATTCGCATTTCTGTTCTTTTTTTGTACGGTTTCAAGCTGATTTTTAAAATATAGTGTACTATGGGAACAGAAAGATGGAACTTCATGGAGAGGTCCAGTAAACAGGGCTGGTAGCAATCACTGCTGTTAAAAATAGTGATTTTAGTGACCATTTTGATGAAATAAGTGACCAAATAGTGACTTATAGTTGTACAAATAGTGACTAAAAAGTGACCTAAAAGTAAATGTTAATGGAAACTCTAAGGAATTTCTGAGGAATTTCTGAGGAGCTTCAGAGGAAAATTCCAAGGGCATTCTGAGCATAATTTCATAAAGTTTGTGGGAGAAAACGAATCCGGAGCATAAGTCCTTGAAATTGTTTTGAAAATCCTAAAGGAGGATTACAATTAAATCTGAAAATAACTCCAGGACATCTTCAAAGGAATTCGGAAAATGAATTCAGGAGAGTTTGCCAAACAAATTATGAGAAGAAATCTAAGTAATTTGTGAGGAGAAATGCCAATGAATTCCTAGGAGACTTTCAATGTGAGTAGAATTCCAGGACGGAGTGAGATTGAAAATGAAATCTGAAATGAATTCAATGAATATTCGGAGAATCTTTCGAAAGGGTTTCTTATTGTGGAGAATTCCAAGGAAAACTAAAAGAAAATTGAATTCGGAGGATAGCTTCACCAAAATTTTGAGGAATATTTCAATGGAAATCTCCGTAGAATATGGAATGGACTAATCTGATGTTTTCAGAACTGCTTGAAAGTTCCCAATTTTTTCCTGAAGTTAATGAAACTGCCTTGAAATTCTTTTGTAGTTTGAGAAACTAGCGTGAGACTCACAATATTTATCATCAAATTCTTAAGCTTCCCTGAACTTTTTAGGACTTCCTAAAGTTTCCTGAATTTTTCAATGATCATGGATCTCCTTTAAACATTTAACAATTCACTGAAGTTCTCTAAACTTCTTCAAAATTCATGTAATTTCTCTAATGTTAACGGAACTGCTCTGAGGTTCTTCGTTCTTTTCTGAAATTCTCAAAACTTCTCTAAAGTTTTAGCAGTTCTCATCAATCTTGTTGTATTGCGCTGAATTTAATTGAACCGCCCTAAAAATGTTTAAGCTTCAGTGAGCTTCTGAACGTATGCGAAGACCTCAATTAACTTTATAACGTCTCTGAAGTTATCTGAAAATCTGGGAACTGCATTAAACTTCCCACTAATTTTCTGAAACTAAAGGAACTGGCCTCCCCAATGTTCATAAAAATACTGAAGTTCGCGGATCTCTCCTTAAGCTCCATAGATTTCTATAAAGTATTCGAAATGTTTGTGAAGACCACAGTCCTTCGAAGTTTTTCTAAATTTCTGGAACTTTTATGGTACCGCAATTTTCATGGAAATAGAACGAAATAATTAATATAGTTCTTTGATATTCATTGAAGTTCTCAAGATTTTTTTTTAAAGTTCACTTCCCTTAAATTATCGACACTTATTTGAAACTTCTTTAATAGTCTAGACTTTCCTGGTGGTATCTAAACTGCCTAAACGATTATTGAATTTCTTTAAAGTTCTCTAGACTGCCCGGAATTTTCAGTATTTTTTAAGAACCCACAACTTTACTGAAATTCAATTATTTGCCTTAAAGTTTCGACAATTTCCCTTAAGTATTATAACCCCAATTTTCCCTGAACTTATCAGTGGTTACCTGAAGTTCTCTTAATTTGTTTAATAATCCGGCAATTTGTTTGATATATATTCATAATTCCCGGACGCATTCTTTAAGGTTTCTACAATTTCCTTGAAATGGTTTGAACTGCCCTTTGATTCTATCTGTCTTGATGTTCTCAAAGATTCCCTAAAACTTTCAATTCTATTGAAGATCTCGGTTCTTCTGCTCGGAAATAAATGGAATTTCCGTAAAAATCTTTAAATTTCCCTGAAATTCTCTGGATTTCTGCGAAGTTTATGAAATATTTCTGAATTTTTCATAAATTCTCTAAAAGATTCTGTACTTCCCTGAAATTCTCGGAACATCTTAAGGGTTCTCGATTCTTTTTCAGCACATCATGGAACTAACCTGAATTTTTCTAAATTTACGATCATAGATATTTAAACTGCTCCAAAGTCTGGAGTAAAGCTCCGGAAACTGCTCTTAAGGTCTGAAATTCCCCAAAAAATCTCTAGATCTAGCTTTTCTGAGGTACTTGGAGCTTCTTAAAAAATGCACCATCCCCGTCATGTTTTCTATATTTCTCAAGTTCGCTTGACACCTGTGAAGTTCCCTGAAATTCTAGGAACTTCATAAAAGTTCCCGAAAATTTTCGGATGCTAAAAGAACCACTTTGTGGTTCTTAAAGCTTCCAGTAAGTTCCCCATATTTTTAGCGTATTAACTTCCCTTAAGTTCCCGCAGTTTGTTTATGGAGCTTCACCGAAATTCTCATCATTTCTTTTCATTACTCACTACTTCGCCAAAGTTCCTACGAACTTGCAATAAATCATTTATTTATTTTTTCCTTGATTCTTGCACTTTGAAAATTTTCAATATCTTGAACTTGTAAATGGAATACGAAACTTCAAGGTATTGAATAATTTTAGATCTTGGAATTGCTTAAATTGGGTAAGTTCTTTATAACTTTATCAAGTGAGACATTAAGTAAGTGATAAACTTCAACATTCAATGGATTTGATTGTAAAGCTGTTTCTTTAAAACTGATTGACATGTCTTAAAAACGTTTGGGTAAATTGCTGTTGTTTTTGATACCCAAAAAAAAAAGAATATTTAAAAATTTAGCTTTATTATAAACCTGGAATTTATCCGTTAAAATACTGGGAAAACCTGGAAAAGTCAGATAATTTTATTTAGAAAAATGAATAGACACCTTGTAGATAGAGAAAGACGATTTAACGCCTAAAGCAAAGAATGCTCAATCTAGAAATAAATTCACGGTCAAAAAGTTGAAAATAGTGACTGATTACAAGAATCACTATTTCTTTAGTGACTTGGCCTTAAAAAAAGAGACTTTTTAGTGACAGGCTTGAAAAAAGTAACTAAGTAACTAAAAAGTGACTCGCTATCAGCCCTGAGTAAACTCTAGGGTAGGTCCAAGGGTCAATAAGTCAGAGAGTGCATTTTGTGTGCATGTCCGGGACTTACAAAGGAGGTTCAGTAAGCTAGAGGGTCCGGTTCAGGAACTACAGGTTTAACTTCTTGAGCAGTCATTGCAGAATTCAAAACGATCATTTTTTTCCGAAACAAGTCAAGTTTATTCGAATTCCACAATGTGACCCCACAATTCCACGATAAGTCGGACAGGCTTTGCAGTAAGTTCAGGGAACTTTAAGGATCTATCCTGTGACTACAAAGATGAGTTCGAATTTTGAGATTTCTCGCGTAACATTTGAAAAGGGCCTATCCTCGTTGATCGATTCTCTTCATCGACTTTCTCTTTGGTTTACCACGGCAACATAAACGAATTTCTCTCTAAGCTCGCAGCACAGTTCGACAGAAGATGATGTTAGCTTGCGCCTGAAACAACATACTCAATGAGAAATTAATTTGCAGTCCGATTATTCGCGAAAGAGAAAATCGATGAAGAGTCGATCAATAATGATCGATGAAGAGTCGATCAATAATGATAGACCCTTTTCTCGTGTTGCGTGAGATTTATGGACTTGGCTTTGTAGCTGAGCACAGTGATGCAAAATATCATGACACTCACTTGACACTCGTCAACGCATCAACCGACAATCGCTGACAGAACGTTTTGTCATGCAGTGAGAAGTAGAGCCATGGCAAACAACAGTCACTGCTCACAGGCAAATCGTAACACTCGCTGCTAATTATGTAAAGCACAAAGAAAACAGTGAAGACCTCTGCAGAACGATGATGAGAAAAAGCGAACCGACAGAAGAAAATGAAAACAATGCCTACGCATTCCAAGTTCGTCTCGGCACGCGCGACTGTGTGAGTTACAAACAAAGCAGGCAAAATTAAACGGAAGCTGTTGGGCTCACTCACCAACACACTAACATAAGCAAGCAAACTGCTTCAAAACGAGCACATATGAGTGTCGTGATTGTCGGGAATGACCAGATCGGTGATCGATCACCACCGAAGACGACATTCACCAGTTGATTTTTACTTCTTTCGTCAACTTGAGGGATTGTCAAGGAGAGTGCTTCGACAAACACATTGATAGGAATGTACCAAGCGTTACTCCCATCAGCGGTTTGACGATCGTGATTGTGATAGGTCGCAACTCTGGCTGAGCATTTCCACACCGACTGACAAATCGATCAGTCTCGACCTTCTCCAATTTTCATGAAACTTTGCATAATTGATAACTAGGTATCTCTCAAATCTCATTTCGATTAAAATAGACGTTTTCGTGCTACGGTTCATTGAAACAATATCGAATACGTTATTTGTAAATGGCCGAATTCCAGCACAAATCTGAATAATTGCCGATAGTGAACTGAAATTCGTTTTAACTTTTTGTCCTGGATTTTCTCAGCTCTCCTAACTTGATGTATACTAGATTTGTGACGTACACACTTAGTTTTTTCTACCGAGCTCGGCTATGCAAATCTCCGCAAAAAATAAGTTTCACTGAGATCTCAGCAAAAGTGACATTTGATTGCTGAGTCTCGGATAATGCTTAGCTGAATCTCAGCAAACAAATGAAATGGCCAATGGAGCAATGTGGCTACCCGCTTAAAAACCAAATTATTGAACATATTTTACAATCTGTTACAGGCTTAATGCATGAAGCCTACTTAAACTATCCATATCATTTAAGTCTAACAAAATACTTTTCTCTAGAGCAAATATTCGAAAAATGTTAGAATAGTTAAAAAAAACTAGCTTTCCTAGATTTTAATAAACATTAAAGATTTTCTAAACCAAATATTACTTGAGTCCATTCGGGGCAATATGAGCACCACTGATATTTCAACTTAAATTCTTCAATTTTGCATTATTACTTTCATAAATATGACTGTATCATATGAAATCACGTTTTGAAACAGCTGCTTTGGTAAAAAATTAGTCATTAACAAGACTGAAAAAAAAATATAGTCTTAAATAGGCAGTACTTCAAAATGGACATGTTTTAAATCTTCTTGCATAAGATTGAAAAATTTACTTTTAAATTCAATGTGTATTCATGATGTAAATAGGACTTGAAACCAAGGTTGCAAAGACTCATTTCAGCTAAAATAATGTTTTTCGGAATAATAATACCAAAAGATGGTATTATGGCATGTTTTACTTGTATCTTACAAGAAGAGGTTACAAAGTATGCGTTGGAAACATAAAACCTGTAAATTTTGCTTTCTATGAGTCACAATCAGCGATTTTCTGATCGCTGAGTGAGTGAATGAGTTTGTGAAAAATTGCTGATTGTGACTCTCATGAAGTGAAATAAACAGGTTTAATATGTCAAACACATTCTTTGCAACCTCTTCTTGTATCCTACCAATTCAAAATTTGATCATGGTATCTAATTATTTCAAAATTTAGAAAAACATTGTTTTAGCTGAAATGAGTATTTACAACCTTGCTTGAAACTATCCGCTTTGTTAAACATCATTCGAATTTTCCACTGAGTTTTGTATGATTGGTGATGATTTTCTTAAGCTGGGCAAACTGCCTCAATTTCCCTTACTCGCTAAGTCACTTTAACTTTAACAGCTTCAAGTAACATTTTTCAAGTATTATGTCAATCGACTATTATGCCAAACGGCATTAGACCAAACGGGGTATAGACCCCACTGGACTTGTACTGAAGTGCAAGATCTTGGATTTACCCCGTAGGACCATCATCTTGAGGACTTCTCCACTATGCTTTCTGGATATTATCGAGACATCCTACTTTCAAATACGCAATTTGGTTTCCGAAAGAGTAAAGGAACAAACGATTGTCTACCCGAGCAAAGTCGGTTAACAAAATGAAAGCAAATCGATATTAAAGTTTGCAGTTCCTATCATAATGAAAACTCATTTTGATTTCAATTGTCGCGACAGAAGTCTGATATCATATTGTGCTTTCATTATGCAGTCAAGACTTTTTAAATCAAAGCAACTTAACTTGAAGTTCTGCTGTTAATTTCTTGTTTAACATTTGATTTAAGTTCATCTGTCGTTGAACTAACGATTATTGTTTATTTGTTTTGTTTAACACATTTTAGGTCATTCGTGACTAGCCCGAGGTGACATTTGAGCTCAAATCTTTCAGCGTGAGAAGCATGGATGCTAACCATTTACCACAGGCCCGTATTCAGTCAAACATTATGAATGCAAAATCAGTAATGAAATTGATTTCATTGAAAGCAGAATTGGTTTTCCGTTTGATTCAACAGTGTAAAATTTTGCTCTCATTTTTGCTGTGTTAACCGTTAAGTCAACCAAAATGAGATCAGATGGAGTATTCAAAATAAATTACATCATAACAGCAAATTCTGATTTCAATTTGATCTCTAACTTTGCTCGGGTAGCGATGCTTTCATCTGATATTCAACTGGCCTTTGCGCACAAGGAGCAATTGGCTTCAGTCTTTTTGGATATTAACCTTCCTAATGCATTAGGAAAAAGTTACACATTGTGCATTAGGGTCAAAAAAGACCCAAATTGCAACTCACTCCCAAAAATCCATTTTTGAACCGATTCTTGATCTAGTGGCCTCAAAATAAAGCTGAAGGATCCTTATGATTTTTCATCCAGAAGTAAATAGACATCATGTCATTGACCAAAAAGTGAATATGGCCACATCCGGATACCCAGAATCGGTTCCGGCAGGGCCCCAATAAGGACAATTCCAAAACCTCATGTACTGGTACCGTCCGACGGCTCAAAATTTATGATTTTTCATCCAAAAGTAAATAGACATCATACTTTGGACCAACAGGTGAATATGGCCACATCCGGGTACCCAAAATCGGTTCCGATAGGACACAAAAGGACATTTCCAAAAACCTCATGTACTGGTACCGTCCGACGGCTCAAAATTTATGATTTTTCATCCAGAAGTAAATAGACATCATGTCATGGACCAAAAGGTGAATATGGCCACATCCGGATACCCAGAACCGGTTCCGGTAGGGCTCAAAGAGAACTTTTCCTAAATCACATGTACTGGTATCGTCCGACGGCTCAAAATTGATGATTTTTCATCCAGAAGTAAATAGACATCATACTTTGGACCAACAGGTGAATATGGCCACATCCGGATACCCATAACCGGTTCCAGCAGGGCCCCAAAAAGGACAATTCCAAAACCTCATGTACTGGTACCGTCCGACGGCTCAAAATTTATGATTTTTCATCCAGAAGTAAATCGACATCATGTCATGGACCAAAAGGGGAATATGGTCACATCCAGATACCCAGAACCGGTTCCGGTAGAGCTCAAAAAGGACATTTCCTAAATCACATGTACTGGTATCGTCCGACGGCTCAAAATTTATGATTTTTCATCCAGAAGTAAATAGACATCATGTCATGGACCAAAAGGTGAATATGGCCACATCCGGATACCAAAAACCGGTTCCGGCAGGGCCCCAAAAAGGACAATTCCAAAACCTCATGTACTGGTACTGTCCGACGGCTCAAAATTTATGATTTTTCATCCAGAAGTAAATCGACATCATGTCATGGACCAAAAGGGGAATATGGTCACATCCAGATACCCAGAACCGGTTCCGGTAGAGCTCAAAAAGGACATTTCCTAAATCACATGTACTGGTATCGTCCGACGGCTCAAAATTTATGATTTTTCATCCAGAAGTAAATAGACATCATGTCGTGGACCAAAAGGTGAATATGGCCACATCCGGATACCAAAAACCGGTTCCGGCAGGGCCCCAAAAAGGACAATTCCAAAACCTCATGTACTGGTACCGTCCGACGGCTCAAAATTTATGATTTTTCATCCAGAAGTAAATCGACATCATACCCTAGACCAAAAGGTGAATCTGGCAACATTCGGATACCCAGAACCGGTTCCGGTAGGGCTTAAAGAGGACTTTTCCTAAACCTTATGTCGGACGATACCAGTACATGAGGTTTAGGAAAAGTCCTCTTTGAGCCCTACCAGAACCGATTCTGGGTATCCGGATGTGGCCATATTCACCTTTTGTTCCATGACATGATGTCTATTTACTTCTGGATGAAAAATCATAAATTTTGAGCCGTCGGACGGTACCAGTACATGAGGTTTTGGAATTGTCCTTGTTGGGGCCCTGCCGGAACCGGTTCTGGGTATCCGAATGTTGCCAGATTCACCTTTTGGTTCATGGTATGATGTCTAGTTGCTTCTGGATGAAAAATCATAAATTTTGAGCCGTCGGACGGTACCAGTACATGAGGTTTTTGGAAATGTCCTTTTGTGGCCTATCGGAACCGGTGCCAGGTACCCTAAATGGCCAAATTGGAGAAATCCTGGAAAGGATGCCATTCTATAACCCTTTATCTTTCATTCGAGGCCAATAAATCAAGAATCGGTTCAAAAATGGGTTTTTGGGAGTGAATTTCAGTCTGGGTCTTTTTTGACCCTAATGCACAATGTGTCACTTTTTTTGTAGCGTCACTCCTAGAGGTCGCTAAGAGCATCTTTTGACATCAAAATGTTTGTTTCCGAAAATTAGGGAAAGTCAGGAAATTTCAGGTCTCTATCATATTTCGTTACAAAATTACAGCTTTTTTAAAGTGACGCCGGGTCAAAAAAGACCCTAATGCACTTGGAAGGTGAGCGCATTTGATTTGGTTTCCATAGACATACTGTCAGACAATTTGCACAGTAGTGGATTACCCGGTATTTTGAATAATTTCTTGTATAATTTGCTGTCAGAAAAACAAAATGACCTTCAATCTAGGTCAACTGACAACTTCTCGAATTAGCTACATGGGCTTACCCCAAGATTCATGTTTAAGTCCCTTCCTTTATAATTTCTATGTCAAAGATATTGATAACTGCTTAGATAATCTATGCACGCTTAGACAGCTTGCAGACGATGCCATAGTTTCCATGAGAGGTCCACGTGCGGAAATCTTGCAAAGACCATTGCAAAATTCCCTAAATAATCTGTCTTTCTGGGCAAGAAAATTAGGGATCGAGATTTCACAGCAAAAAAATGAATTGGTAGTGTTTACAAGGAAGCGGTTTCCAGCCCAACTGCGTCTAAATCTTTTGGGCAGAGACATTACCCAATCTTTAACCTTCAAATACCTTGGAGTCTGATTTGATTCAAATTGCACTTGGGGTACCCACATTACGTATTTGAAACAAAAGTGTCAACAAAGGATCAACTTTCTACGATCAATTTCCGGGACATGGTGGGGTACTCACCCGGAAGACCTCATTAAACTATATAAAACGACTATTCCTTCAGTTCTTGAGTATGGCTCTTTTTGCTTCCTACCCACCTAATTAAATTGGAACGCATTCAATATCGTTGTTTACGTATTGCCCTTGGCTGTATGCATTCAACACACAATATGAGCCTAGAGGTCCTAGCGGGCGTAAAACCCCTGCAGAACCGTTTCTGGGAGCTCTCATTAAGAATATTGATTAAATGTAGTGTCAGTAACAACCTTGTGATTGAAAACTTCGAAGAAACGCTCGAATTGAGCATCCAGTCTATCTTAATTATATGTCATCGGATATTAGCCTTCCTTGCTATAACCCATCTCGTGTTTGCTTTACTAACTACAGTTCCCAATTGACTATGATCTCTCCATGAAACAAGCTATTCAAGGAGTTCCAGATCAACTTCGACCTACCTCAATTCCCCGCATTTTTGCTGAAAAGTACCAACAAGTCAATTGCAATAGAAGATTATTCACTGATGGATCGCGCATTGATGGATCCACTGGCTTCGACGTCTTCAATGAATACTCAACCGCCTTTCGGAAACTTCAGGAACCTTGTTCCGTTTATGTTGCTGAACTAGCAGCAATCTACTTCGCATTGGGGATGATTTTCGATATGTCCATAGACCATTACTTCATCTTCTCGGATAGTCTCAGTTCGATTGAGGCTATTCGGTCGATGAAGCAAGGTAGGCACTCATCTTATTTTGCTGGTAGAAAGATCATATATGATAACCTTTGTATGGGTCCCCTCACATTGCTCAATCCCAGGCAATGAGAAGGCGGACTCTCGCGCAAAGCTGGGCGCACAACAAGGCGAGATTTATGATAGAAGAATTTCACATGATGATTTTTTCCCATCAGTACGTCAGAGTTCTCTTCCAAGTTGGCAAAATGATTGGACAAGTAATTCTCTTGGGCGGTGGTTACATTCCATTACTCCAAATGTTACATTTCATTACTCCAAGTGTGGTTCAAAGGTCTGGATGTAGGTCGGGGATTCATTCGAGTGATGTCAAGACTTATGTCCAACCACTACTCGCTAGACGCACATCTCTATAGAGTAAACCTCGTTGACAGCAATATATGTAGGTGTAGAACCGGTTATGATGACATCGATCACGCAGTTTGGTGTTGCCCGGGTAATGACGCCTCCAGAGCACGACTATTGGATACCCTAGTGGCCCGCGGTAGACAACCCTTCCGTGAAGTAAGAGATGCATTGGGAACACGTGATCTTCCCTACATGCAAGCGATCTACGAATTCCTTTGTTTGTCTGATGTTATGGCGGTAAGCTCCAACTCGGATTAACTTTTAATACCGTCCCTGTTTGTATGATCTGAAAAATGTTTGCTCAGGATTATGTTGATTAACTCTGATGTCGACATCAAACCAGCCGGACATTCTTGATCGGGATTTAATCCGAGGATAATACCGGTTGGAGCTTACCACCATTAGAGTTTGATGTGACTATCCCCTCCTTTCCAAACAATTTCCAGCCATTGTGTCCTAGTCTTATTATCCTCCTGTTTTTGTGCTACTTGCCCCTGCCCAGCCAGGATTTGGTCAACCGTTCGAGAGTAGTATCTGAAGGAGGCTTCAGAAACCAGTTTCCTACCTAGCTCCTTCCAATCGAAATTGTTACCCATTAACCTCGAGCCCGCCACGAGTAACTGGTACCCAATACTAACCTAGAACTACTGCTATATAAAATGTAAATTCAAACATTACTGATTTTGGCTCCGCAAAGTGTCACACACGAGACATCGTTTGGACTCGCCCTCGAAAGTCAGGAGCAGCTCTGAATTCACTCTTGAGTCATTTGGACTTAAGTGAATTTCCTTGCCCTTCAGAGAAGTATCTGGACTTCGCACCGAGATATCGAGGTTCTCGGACAAACCCACAGGCTTGCACATCTAATGTTCTCTGAATTTTATATAGATTGAATAAATTCTATCGGAAGATCGATGAACTTCGCTCTGAAGTTTATCTCTGAACTTTCTCTAAGGAATGCCAAATTTCTCTCTGAAGATTGCCGTGCTGCTTGCTTAAGTTAGTTGAACTTCTTTCTTCAGTTCCCTAAAATTCTCGTTCGTGGAATTTCACACTAAAGTTCCTTAAATTTATCTTTGAAGTTCGCTCAACTTATCTGGTTTGTTGAACTGCTCTCTGCTCTGTTTCGTTGAACATATCTTCAAAGCATTTCCAGGCCTAATAGCAAAAACAAATTGAATTTCAGCCTCGATCTTCCATGAAACTTTGCATGCTTGTTTGCTATGGTCAATCTTTCACATTTTTGCTAAGATTCGGCCATTTTGAATCTCACATAAAAAAAAACTTCAAATTGGCGTTTTCGGTATTTTTTAACAAATCATAACTTAAGAACTTCACTTCCAATCGAAATGACGTCTAAGACAAAGTTTTAGGAAAAAATAATTCCTTTTCGGGAAAAATATAGCGGAAATGGCTCTAATGTTGGCCTATGGATCTTCGATTGGGCCCATCGCTAAAAATCTGCTATTTATCAATTTTATCTAGATGAACGCGTCATTGGGACGGTACTAATGAATATTTTTGATCGCTATTGAAAATTTTGTCGATTGCTGAATTAATGGATGGGCCCAAATTAGGGGCATTTAGGCCGACATTACATCTATTTCCCCTACATGATAGAAAATTTTAAGTAATTTTTTGGTTAAAAATCCAAAAAAGTGCTTCAAACTTAAATAATTAAAAAAAATACCCTCTCCAATATTTGTTCAATATTCCTCATTAAAAAGCTTATAAAAAATGTTGTGGAAATTTCAAGTTGCAACACTTTAAAAAAAACCAAATATACTAAAACATCACTTTTTGGACAAATTTTTGAATTTTTGTTTGAAATTTTTTTTGAGAAATTTTGCAAAGAAAACAATTTTGGAAGTCTAGAAAATGGTTTACCTTGCAAAATTTCCCACACAAATTGAACTTCTCTCAAAAATCAAGTTGCCTGAGTGCTCTTCAAGATTCCTTGAGCTTCTCTGCGAAATTTCTTTGACATCTCTTCTATGTATGTCGCATGAACTTCTATCAGAAGTTTCATTATTTTTTCTTAAAAGTTCCATGAACTTCTCTCTGAAGTTTACATAATTCAAGCTGAACGTTGAATTAGGTCCTAATTAGGTCTTCATCGACTTTCTCTTTCGTTAATAACTTGGGTATAGAACCGTTTCTTGTCATGTTTGTCGTATTAGAAGATAGATAATAGCTTCTTTCGTCGACCTGTGAGCTGAAAATAGCTGGGAATGTCTTTACATGTCCGTGAGGATACAAAGAGAAAGTCGAAGAAGAGAATAGGTTAATGTTACTTAGGACCGAATGCAACGTTCAGGTTGAAGCTAGTTCTCTCTGAAGTTCTCTACACTTTGATTTACGGTTTAGCAACTTTGCAGTCAATTTAATTGTTTATAAGAAAGTTTGAACATACTGAGAGATAAGCACATATCATCGGTAAGAGACGTGTGTGAGAAAATTTTCGAACAAATCTAAGGGCACCGGTGGGATTCGAACCCACAATTCCCATTCAGTACAAGGGTGCATTGCCAACTATACAACGGTGGATCTATGGTCTACGGATGTATTTGGCTAATGACATTTGAGTTTCGAATCCGTTCCCCACTCTAGTCTTTTTGCGCAAGCGTTCTCTGATACACAACATTCTATTCGTTGTTCCCTAGTTTGAAGTGGTTAAGACTAGGGTTCTGATGCGTGGTCATTATCGGTTTCATTCCTTAATTTTGTTGCTAAGGAATCCAATTTTGACTGACAAAGCGGCGCGCCTTTGGAGGGTATTCCAGCACTCCGAAGGGCGGGACCTTTCAATTAGAGTCGGATCCTTGCGATAAATGCAAGAATGACAACTGTAAAAATATCGAATACTTCATCATTTCTCAATAGTGATGGAGTAATACGACATGCACTAAACTAAGGACACGGGCTATACTACAATAGATCAAATTACTGGTCGCAGTGGTGTTAGGTCCCGAACAGAGGGGAAAAAAAACGGTGTAAGTGACTTTGATCGAGTCTCTTTATCGACTTTCTCTTTCGTTAAAAATTCAGATTCAAACGCATTCCTTGCTTCGTGTGTCATTCTGGATGCTAGATGAGAACCTCCTTTATCAAACTATGTGGCAGAAATAGCGCAAAATCTGTTTATAAAGCTGTGGCTATCAAAAGAGAAAATCGATTAAGAGATTCGATCAAAGTCACATACACCCCTTTCCTTCTAACCCCCTCAATTATTAAAAACTCACCATGAGCATTCTTCAAGCTTTATTTCTAACCTCCATTTCACACAGTACCCATTTTCAGCCTCGTTTTTGTTTTGGAAACAAATCATTTACTAAGTTGAATTTAGATTCAGATCGCAAATTGCTTATTAGAATAAATTTCGGGATGTGAAAGATTGAACATGAAAATGTATTCGAAAATCTTGGACTTAAGAAAACCTGAGGTGCCGAGAAAGGCATTTGAAATTTTTTGACAATTTTAAAACAAGTCATTTTAAAGATCTTGAATATAGATACTTCTGTAACACCTTAGACAAATTTTCATAACATAACCTAAGCAACTGCTCTTAGAAAAATTCTCATTATTCTGGAACGAGGAAAATTATCCCACTTGGAAAGAAATTTTAGAGATATTGGACATTGAACAATTTTTATCGCATAACAAAAATCTTACTTGAAACATAGATTAGAACCTAAAGAAAGCACGATGTAGTATGTAGTAGTCAAAATACGTTATTCTCAATGGAATTGAGAAGAGAAATGCTAGGAAATTTCAATGAGGATCTATAACCAACTTTTACAAGAATCTTTATGGAATTCCAAGAGGATGATTTTAGATTGCGTATCAAAATTTCAGGGGAAGTTCCTGTACAAAAAATCCTGAAAATTCCTAGACATTTATGTTTAGATTTTCAAGATAATTCTGAGATGCACTCCAAAGAAATTCTTAGCAATATTCGATGGATAAATTTCCAAACCGTAACCTTTTAAGAGAATGTAGAAATTATCTAAATAGGTAATTCGGACATTGAAATTTACTCAAGCTCCGGGTATAAAAATTCAAGATCAGGATTGGGTAAATAGCTTTTAAAATTCGGAGACTTCGAACGGTTGTTAAGATTTCATGTTTACTAAATTATTAAGATCCCGGTCTAATTTTCAATGTTTCTTCATAACACAAATTTGTTACCAAATCATGCATTTTTTTAAGGCAAATTCTTTATTCTCAGCATTAGTCGTAAAAAGTGACTTTAGTGCTGAGAATACTAGGGATTGGAATTCTAAAGGAATTCTGAAGAGAAATCCAAGGGATTTCGTCTAGAAGCTCCAGATTACTGTGAGAAGTATTTCAAGAAAATTGTAAGGAGAACTAAAAGTGAGTTTAAGGTAGTTCTGAGGAGTCTATTATGGCGAATGCGAGGACAATTCCAGGGAAAAGTACGGCAAATTTGAAGGTATTTCAGGGAGCATTTTATGGCAATTTGGAGTATAATTCAAAGTGAATTGACCCTGCGATGGCTGCAACCCAGACGTTGTCGTAACTAAGTTATACACAGCCAAGACGGATCCTATTCGACACCTTTGTGGATCATCACTGAGGCCATCAATATCGCTATCCCGAAGACCATCCTGAACCCCGTCCGAAAACCCCCTACACTGGTGGTGTCCCGAAGCGAAATTTGCGATCAAGGCCAGAAGGAAAGCTTTTCGTGCCGCGAAGCGCCTCCCTAAAGACCACTCCAAGCGAAACTACCCAAGAAACTATTCAAGCGGAACAGTAAGAACAGAAGTTGATTAATGTTTGATTTAAGGTGTACAAAGCTGATTAACAGCAGGCTCAATATATAGTTGATTGGTAGTGCATGAAACTAATTGTATCCCCATATTTCAACCTCAATAAGTTAGCTGATCTAAAGATTGAACAAGCCTTATTTTAGCTTAACACTACTCCACAAATCAGCAATGCACTACAGATATTTTGATAGCCTGATTTGTTAAATGTAGTCAGTGTCACTCGTTGCATTTCCGGCATTTTAGTTCTTCTAAATTTACTGCCTACCTTTCTAATCCCAAGCAGCGGCAGCAGTAGAGACAAGGTAGAGGAGCATTTTAGGAATAGCTCCAGGTAGAAGTGGGCTGAGACGACGTCGGAAGTATTAACATTTGTATTTCTGTGTCTTGACTGCTATATTGCACTGTCCCATAAAAATATATAAGATGTGAAGCGGTCTTCCATTATTTTATTTTTTTTCTATATAAAACTAGAAGGCTGAACAAGGGTTTAAAAATACTTTTATTTAATGCCTTGAAACGCTTATAATCTATATAACTGTTAAGCTTTCGACTGATTATAATCACCAGATTTAGATGTTTAAAAGCTGAACAAATGTTAACAATTATTCAAACTAAGGCTGAATTAAAATCGATTAAACAACACTTGTTAAGCTTCAAATTGTTACCTGGGTAGTACTAATCATCAGGGATGCCAAGAAAGTAGCTGGGAGGAATTTTTAAAGCCGGGTCAACGCCCTCAACGGAAAAAGAAAGGCCAGAGGGATGGCCCGCCGCCTCCCAAGCGGCCTCACACGAGACCCGCTCACCATCGCCAACAGATTGGCAGACTACTTCGCCTCACTCTCAGCTATTGACCGCTACGACAGGAACTTCATGCAAAAGAACTACGCGTCCAAACAGAGCCAACATTGCCATTCCAGAGGAGTCTGTACCTACCCCCATCAACGTGCCCTTTTCGATTCGATGAACTAACCCTTGCACTATCCCGCAGCATCCGCCGGTCCGGATGACAGTCCCCATCCCAAAGCAGGGGCAAGTGGCCTCTACCCCGGAAAGCTTCCATCCGATCTCTCTGACGTGCTGCACTAGTCAAGTCATGGAACGGATGGTCAATCGCCGTCCAATTCGCTTCCTCGAGGACAACGACCATCTCGATCACCGACAGCATGCGTTCAGACCCGGTCACGGCACCGGAACGTACTTTATTGACCTGGGTCCATGTACTTCAAGAGGCAATTGGATCTAGCCAAGGCGTATAACCCCACAGGTAATCAAACAGTAGGCTGACTGCTGGGGTCTGGGTGGCCACATTCTACACTTTATAAAAAAATTCCTTTGCAGAACCTTTCGGGTGATGATCGGGAACCACCGCTCCTCAACCCGGGCGGAAGAAACTGGACTACCACAGGGATCCGTCTTAGCGGCCACCATCTTCTTGGTCGCCATGAATGGAGTATGTGGGGTCCTCCCAAAAGGAATATGCATATTTGTGTGTATGTCGCGTATGTATGCAAGTGTGCATGTCGCGTATGCTTTTGGAAGCCCGTGGAATTCCCGCAGGTTCTGAAACTGAGAGCATGCGCATAAAATGTGCTCGATTGAGGCTGGAGTTCTACAACCGACGCAAGTCCTGTGGAACGGCGTTTCACCGAAATTGTGCAAGATCTTGGTGTGACCGGTCCTCAAACGCGACGCTATCTTCTGATCCCACTGGTTCAACTGTTCTGTCCATTCCCTCGTCGTCCCTTTGATCCGTCTGATGAAGAGGGAGCGGTTTTGGGCCCACTCTGCGTCCCAAGCTTCCCGTACTTTGATCACGATCCAGCGCTTGACATCGTGTAACGGTACTTCGATGGTATAGCGAGGGGCAGATGGTCCTGCCCCAGCCAGAAAGTCAGCTTCAGAGTTGCCTGGTATTGCGCAGTGCCCCGGAACCCAGCAGAATACCGTGTTTGATGGCGCGGACTTCATCGTCGCCAGTACCCAGGGATGAGTCGGGGCCTCGGATATCAGGACTTGTATGACGCTGTGCGAATCCGTGAGGACCAGGATCCGTCGGTTGGATAGCGTTGTAGCAGCGATGAAGATGGCAGCAACTTCAGCAGAGAAGACAGAACATTGCGGCGGTAAGCTGCAGCTGGTTGGTGTGATGTTTCCGGCTAGACCGATACCGACCCCGGCCCGAGAGCGAGATCCGTCCGTGTATCGGTGAGTGTGCGTGGGGTATTGTTCCCCTAACATTTCAGCTACAGCCCAATTCATGGCCACGGAATTGTGCCCGGCTTTGAACCTGCCCTTAATCCTGCTTTCGATTTTCGGTAATGGTGTTTGCCAGCATTTGTCTCCATGCCAGTGGACCCTGGCCACTGGGGGGGAGATCTTCGTTGGCAACCGTGCGGAGGAGTCTGTTCTCCTCGTCGAGGAGGAAGATCCCTTGATTTCCGGATGTCTTCGGGATGAAAGCAGCGGCTTTGGTTGCGATAGCTGCGGTTATACGGAAGCGGAAAGGCAGGATGCCTGCGTCGATGCATGCAGCGTCAGCGGGCGTGGATGGCAGCAGGCCAGAGACAATCCAGACGTAGGTATTGTAGACTGGTGCTAACGTAGCTAAAAGATTATCCGTTGCGATGCAGGTCAACTCGTATAGAAGGCGACTGTCGATAATTGCACTCGCTACGTGAAAACGGATGCTGCGGTTGTTCGATCTATTCTGTCGTAAATGGTCCGGATGAGATTCACTCGGCTGCGGCAATTTTTCTTGACTGCACTGAAATGCTGTTCAAAGATGAGTAATCGGTCAACGAGAACTTCCAGAACTCGGACGGTCTTCTTCGGCGGTATAGACTGGTCGTCGATTTTGATCGGTGGTCCGCTAATAAAATTGCTTTTAAAGACTGATAATTCAAAGCCTACTGAGTGGGCCCACCTGGCGACGGCGGAGACTGCCACTTGGGCTCTCATCCTTGTACGTATTGGCGTGGGTCCGGTGGTGACGATGAGGATGTCGTCGGCGTAGATGGACACAAATATGTTCTTCGGTAGTTGACGGAAGACTCCGTTCATCGCCACGAGGAACAGGGCAACGGCGATAACCGATCCTTGTGGGACACCCATTTCCTCGGGAAAAGCCGGGATTTGGTGTTGCCGACTGCGACTCGGAATGAGCGGTTGGACAAGAAGTTCTGGATGAATTGAACGATGGGTCCGTTAAGACCCCAGTCGATTAGTTGCTTAGAGCCTTCGATATGTCGAGCGATACTATCTCGGTGTGCAGACCACTGTCGTAGGAGTTCTTGAGAACTTCCCCTAGGGTTGCGAAATAGGTGGACGTTCCGAAACCTTGTCGGAAAGCGTGCTGTCGATGACCAAAACAATTTCCAGCTTCGAGGTGTTGCTTCAGTCCTCGATTGACCATACGCTCTGGGACTTTGGCCATGCAACATGTTAGCGCTATTGGACGGTGGCAGAGCAGTAACAGAGAGATCCTACTAAAAGTGGCCAGCCACCGTAAACAGTAGATTATTCTACGGGATCGAACAACTGTGCCTTTCCAACGACTCTCTAACCACGCGACTAGCCCCAACGTATAACTAGGCAATCCTTCAACACCCGCTGAATCGTCATGCGTTGAACTCGGTGTACTGCCGTTTCAATACCAAGTCGCCGAAACGCTGAGGTGCAGAACGTCCAGCTACCTAGAAAAGACCACCGGGAACCACGAGGTATTTCTCCTCAGGGAGAGAAACAGAGCTCTCGGAAACTTGGTCCATCAGGAGCTCCGACCCATATCCAGGGTACACTGGAACGGAGCCAGAGGATGTGCAGAGCCAACAATACGCGCTGACCACGCTAGGAACCAAAACAGGAACTATAATGAACTTATGAACTTTTGATTTATTTCCTGAAACGAACCAGCTTAAGACTGAAAATCTCTTGAATGTTAATCGATCAACCGATCAAAGATAATTCTGAACAGAAACTCCAAGGCAAGATCGACAATAATTTCAAAGGAATTTAATTCCGATGATAACTCATTGCTGAAATACAAGCTAGTTTTAACTTCAAACTAGCTTGAAATTCAGCAAAGAGCTATCCTCCAACTTTGACAGAACTTTGAAGACAGTTTCAAGGGAATTCCTCGGAGACTGCTTAATATTTTGGATGGACTAGAGCAATCCAAGGAGGAGCATTCAAAGAGAATTTTGGGCTAATTTCCAATGAATTGTAGAGAAAGTTTCAAGCGAAATCCGAGCGAATTCCAAGGAGGGTTTCCCAAAAATAAAAAATAAAGAATTTCAAGAGATTAGCTCAAGAGTATTTTGAGAAGAGTTTCAAGGGAATTCTGATGTGAATTCCAACGTAATGCTGGGACAATACTTATTTAACGTTATTTAAACTGCGGAACATTGGACATAGAAAAAACTTTTGATATAAAAAATGGCATTCTCACTGGAATCAGACTTTTTTTTCAAGATTTTGGACTTGACAAATTGAAGAAACTGTAGGACATTGCTAATTTGCTTAGATCTCAGATAAAAATAGCGAAACTATCGGATTAAGAATTGTTATCGACAGAATTCGATTAATAAAGATCGGAGATAAACTAGCCCATGGCTAAAAATCTCCTAAATAAAGTTAAAAAAACAGTTTACTAAAGACATAAGAACGCATATTTTAAGTTTCTTAACAAATTCTAGGTTGTTTTCGATTCCCGGGTCATTTCCGGCCCACCCTCTGAAATGATTGATCCCATTATTGAAGAAGAAAAAAAACACATAACGTAAATAGTGAACGAGTGACGAGTCTCAACAATGTTGCAAAACCAAAACTGTTGCCTTCTATCTACTCCTTAATGATTTTTGAATAAATCAAAATCTAATTTTGATAAATTTCCAGAATTTTTCGTGTGGTTACCTCAACTCCTTTGTCCAGCTTCAGACCCTTTCTAGAAAACCGTTCTTGTCCTTACTACAGCAGCAAACAAAACGCAAAACTAACGAAATCAACAAACAGAAAATCTACCTACTCCGGATCCACATAGATAAAAGCTTGCACAAAAGAGATTAACCAACTAAGTACACTTCTACTTATTTGAGCAACAGGGTTTCAGAGTTAGTATATGAGGAGGGGGGGTGGCAAAAAAATGGTGCTTGGTTCGATGTTTGCTTTTCAGTGTGTAGGATTACCTCTCGTTCATTGATTGTCCAATAAAAGCGGAAATTCTCTGATTGTTAGTAAAATTTCTGGAAATGAAACAAGACGAAGAAAGAAGAAAAAAACAGAGAGCTCGATATTTGGGTTCGTTTGCTATTTTTGGTTTGTTTTAGGAAAAGAAAGTATCTAATGGCGTGGTGGATGGTGGTGTTTGAAATGGGATTTGGATTCGATTCATCACAACTGTTTGCCAAACAAAATGCGGGCTTACTAGCACTGCTGGGACGACGACTGATTGTTAGAGCAAGCAGAATGATGGATGATGATTTGATGATTCGATTTTACAACGGTGTTTGGGGAAATGGTTTTTGTCTTAAAACTCCGATTGAGTCCGAAAAAGAGTGAAAATATGGTGCCAATGGACCGAGACTTACCCTCCGGAATTCTGTAGCTTCGTCGATTCTAGTTGTCTGGCAGCTTCTTCGGTTCGTTTCAATAGCATCACCTGCAACAGAACGAAAGTAGTTTTGGTAACTTTTGGAATCTTCCCACCCTTAGAGACACGCACCTTTTGGCTCAAATTCCGGAAACACATCTCCTGGATCATGTTCGCCCTCCGCTGGGTGGTCTCGCTTCGCGATATCACCAACAGCGTGCCCCGTTCCGGGATGTACCTACACTCGGCGGCACCGATCGCCTTCTGAAACTCCCGATGCACGCCGTCGATTTTGGCACTGCTCAACAAAGCACTGAAGACAATTAAGGATGATCGAAATGAGGAAAAGATGGGGGGTGGGGAACAATGCCAATAAGAATACTCACTACTCCCGGATGTCCTCCGGCACTTCGATCTCGAACCGGAAGAAGGTCTTTTCGTTGATCGGCGGGTTGGTATTCTTCGCTCGCAGTCGATCGGCCGAAACGATTTCCGTGTAGCTGTTGTCCCAGCCGAGGTATTCCACCACGAAGAAGTCGCCCTTCATCATCTGCAAAATGGAATGCGTTAAAATCCGGCGGTAACATTGGGGCAACATGGCAAGCGAACCTTGATGACCGCTCGCCACCAGCCGCATGCTTCGTTCTCGTTGGACCGGGAGTACACCTCGACCTCCATGTGCTCGCAGAATGTGGTCGGGGTATCGGTTGGAGGTAGACGGACTTGACTGAACAGGAACTTGGACTCCTCCTGCCAGCTGAGAATGAATGGAATAAGAGTCGAACGATGGATCCAGTCAGTTAATTCGCTTTGCTTCGTTAGGATATGGGGGACTTACTCATTTTCAAATGCAACTAGGACTCCATCTTCGAACACATCCGTGACAACTCCCTGTGGGGAAAAAAACAATGATGAAATTAAAGATAAATTCAATGAATTATGACGAAACGCAAGTTCAGTGCTGGTATAAAAAATCAAATGCGAGGAATATAGGAAGACGGCATAACAACAGCCAAACTCGGTTTCAATACTCGAGCGGTAAGGCAGCGAATGTGTGGGTGGCAATGGTGAGAACACCAGCGGAGGTACCGGATATCGATCTGTTGCTGATGTTGAGGAAACGGGCCATCCGGCCTAGATTCAACGGAACCTTCTCAGAAAACTCAGCGCTAGCTGGCGTTGCTAAATTGCTGATCATCTCACCATTTACGTTGCAACTCTGACAGAATTAGCGTGACCGCCCTGCTTCCAGGTGCCATCTTTTCGACAAATTTCCAGGCCAGGCATCTTCCTTCGAATCGAGGACAGTCGAAGACCACGTGCTCCGATGATTCCTCCACATTTCCACATTCCGGACAGTAAGGTGACCTTGCGTGTTTGAACCTATGTAGGTACTGTCTGAAGCAACCATGACCAGATAGGAATTGCGTCAGGTGGAAGTTTACCTCTCCGTGCTCGAGAGAATCGGTATCAGCCTGTGTGTCCATCTAACGTTCTCCGCCGTGTCCCATTCCTGCTGCCACTTGGCTATCGACTCCGCTCTCACCATTTTCCGTACTCTTTCTCCTTCCGCATGCAGCACTCTCTGTCCGATAGGGATCACCCCCCAGCAATAGCGCATACTCAATACTGCTTCCGACGAGATGGATATGTACGCACTCACGACTCGCATGACCATGAGCTGGAACGAGGTTATGACGTGTTTCTGCCCACTGCACCGCATTGTAGCTACAGACCAATAGTTTTGTGGTGGGCTATCTGCAGCTTCGCTCCTTCCATCCAGTTTCCAATCCCGTCGATCGCCTTCGGTCGCCAACATTTCCACTTCTTCCAGCGTCGCGCGTAACGTCAAGACGACGACGTCCGCAAAGCCAACGATTTCGACTCCTTTGGGCAGCTTCACAATTAGCACGCCGTTGCACATCCCATTCCAGAGCGTTGGACCAAGAATGGAACCTTGTGGAACACCCGCCGTGATCCTAATCGATTTCTATCGCGCGTCTGTCTCGAAGACCAGCTGAATGCGTTCTTAACGTCTATCGTTATCACAACGCAATACCGATTCTCTCTGCGCTTCTGTTTGGACGATTTCTCGGCTCTATCGAACACTGTTCGAATTGCATCCACCGCTGATCTCCCTCTTTCCGGAATCCGAACTGCATCTTCGACAATCCATGCTCCCTCTTCGTACATTTCATCAGTCTGTTAAGGATAATCCTTTCCAAGGCAGAGTGTATCCAGCAGGCTGAATTACCCGGCGGTTTTCCTGGCTTCAGCAGCAACACTAGCTTCTGTATCTGTCTGGGAAGTGAACCTCGTCCAGGCATTTCTGCAGCACCATCCTGAACATGTCCGGTAACGCCTGGATCGCCACTTTCAACGCCACGTTGAGGATTCCATCCAGCCTAGAGCGCTGATTGAACAAGCGAGCGAAGCGGTTGCGTGACGTCTTTTGCTGCTGAAAAACTTTTCGCGTACATTTTGTTCTCAAGTGATTGGAGTTTTTTGGCTGTGTTATTGTGGATGTAAGGTGGGCAAAATATGGTTGTTTATATTTTCGCTCTTCCGCCCATTTCAAATGTTAGTCTAGAAATCATATCTAGTTATTGGAATCGGCTGGAGCAGGGCTGGCAGCGGTTAGTACCCAAGAAAATAGTGACTTAGTGATCAAATGGTGTTAAGAAAGTGACTTATGGTCAACCAGAAAGTGACAGTGTTTTTGGGATTTTAACCGTCATTTATTCCTGGTTAAATTAAATCGATTTCTTCTTTAATGTAGTCATACTCAAAAAATTAATCACATAGGGGAAATGGATGTAATGTTGGCTCAAATGCCCCTAATTTGGGCCCATACATAAATTCAGCAGTCGACTAAATTTTCAATAGAGACCAAACATATCCATTAGTACCGTCTCAATGACGCGTTCATCTAGATAAAATCGATTGGAAGTCGATTTGGATAAAAATTCACTGCCGCTATGGCACCATAGCGCAAAAGAAAAGGGGAAACTCTTGATTCCCCTTCTGATGAAATTAATTTGAGCAATCAATTTGATTTGCTCACGGATGATGAGAATGATCCATCATCCAGGAAAAATTCTAGTAAACTTTCCCGGCTTAATGCCAAGAAGGAAAAGATTCCCCCTATTGTGATAACCACTTCCGATTTCCATGCTCTTCGCATGGAACTTTTGAACTTCGTGAAAGTTAAATTTTCACTACAAATTGGACGTCGGGGTGAATGCCGTGTATTGGCTGAAACCTTGGACGGATTTAAATGTCTTCTCAAGTATCTTACTGAGAAGCAGCACAAATTTTTTACTTACGACACCAAAACTGAACGTGTGTTCAAGGTTGTCATGAAAGGACTGCCCAGTGGTGAATCCCTGGATCAGATAAAAGATGAACTGGCAAAATTACTTGGAGTTGTGCCACTCCAAGTAATCAAAATGAAAATGAAATCCCGTCCAGGCGATTCGCGCAACGGGATTTCTAATGATTTTTATTTAGTTCACTTCAAGTCTAAATTTCCAAAACCTCACCCAGTGCCGTAAGTGCCAGGGATGGGGTCACGGAACTAAAAATTGCTACATGCCAGCTAAATGCATGAATAGTGGTGATTCCTCTCACGCAAAGGACGACTGTCTTGTGAAGAAAAATCCTAAGAAATTTAAATGTTCAAATTGTGGTGAAAACCACAAATCCAATTTTTGGGAATGTAAGACTCACAAAGCGATCCTACAATCTCGTTCTATGTGACAGGTAGGAAACGCTCCACGTTTCCGACCAGGTACAAATTCCTCTGCTGTTAACAACGGTCAGCGAGGAACAAATTCTACATTCGTACCCGTTAGTACGAATATCACCCCTGCTTCAAATTCTTCATCTATACCTACTCCCCTCGCTGCTAACAATGTTCAGCGAGTAAATGGAGATACCTATGCTGCTATTGCAGCGGGTAGACATCAAAATACTAGCTGATATGCTTAAATCTAACTCCATGTTTGATGCTATTCAAACTGGAGTAAAATTTGCGAACAATATCGTCTTGACTTAGGAAATTCAGGAAAATATTTTAAATTGGAATGCTCGATCTCTTAAAGATAATGAAGACGAGCTATTTAACTTTTTGAGAGTTCATAACGTGCATATTTCCGTTATAACTGAAACGTTCCTTAAACCTGACCATAAGGTTAAGAGGGACGCAAATTATTTCATTTATAGTAATGATCGTCTTGATGAACCCTGTGGTGGCGTTGCCATCATTGTTCATAGACGAATCAAACATAAAATTTTTTCTTCATTTGAAACCAAAGTTTTTGAAACTTTGGGAGTTTCTGTTGAAACAAAATTTGGGCAACTTACGTTTATAGCTGCCTATTTGCCATTCCAATGCGTAGGCCAGCAAAAGAATTTTCTCAAGGGTGACCTTCAGAAACTTACCCGTCCTAGGTCTAAATTCTTCATTATTGGTGATTTTAATGCAAAACACCGCTTATGGAATAATGCTCAAAGAAATTCCAAAGGTAATATTCTGTTTGATGATTGTTCTGCAGCTTATTACACTATTCAATATCCAAACAGCCCAACATGCTTTTCTTCTGCAAGAAATCCCTCAACTATTGATTTGGTCTTAACTGATTCATGTCAACTTTGTAGCCAATTGGTTACCCATGCTGACTTCGGTTCTGATCACCTTCCAGTAACTTTTGAAATATCCCAAGAAATAATTTGTAATCCCAACAGCTCTACTTTCAATTACCATAGAGCTGATTGGGAGCAACATCGAACATTTATGGAATATAACTTTGATCCAAACATTCCTTTGCAAACCAAAGATGCTCTTGAATCTCTGATTAGATCTATAGTTGAAGCAAGAGCTGCCTCAGTACCAAAATGCGAGGTTAAATTTGATTCAATGATAATAGACGACGATCTTCAACTCTTGATCCGTCTTAAAAATGTCCGTAGGAGACAATATCAAAGAACACACGATCCTGCCATGAAAGTCATCTGGCAGGATTTGCAAAAACAAATTAAAAAGCGTTTCTCTGCCCTGAGGAACAAAACTTTTGAAAATAATGTTTCTTAATTAGAGCCGAGTTCCAAACCCTTTTGGAAGCTCACACAAATTTTGAAAAAAAAACCTCAAAAGCCTATTCTAGCGCTTAAAGAAGGTGGTAAAATTTCGATCACAAATTTGGAAAAAGCTCAGAAACTTGCTAAGCAATTCGAGAGTTCCCATAATTTCAGTTTGGGTCTTACTAGTCCTATTGAGAATCAGGTTGCTCGGGATTATCTGAATATTTTCTCTCGGGAAAATATTTTCGATCATTCCTGGGGAACTGATTGGAAAAAATAAGATCTATAACTAAAAAGTTTCATAATATGAAAGCTCCAGGTGATGATGGAATTTTCTATATCGTCATCAAAAAACTCCCAGAGAGTACCTTGTTTTTCTTGGTAAAATTAGTTAACTGATGTTTCCATTTGGCATACTTTCCTGATAAAAAAGGAAAAATGCATAAGTTGTTCCAATTTTGAAGCCGGATAAAAATCCAGCTGAAACTTCTAGCTACAGTCCAATAAGTTTGCTTTCTTCAACAAGTAAACTTTTTGAAAAGATAATTAAAACTCATTTTTTGCAGATGAACAGTTTGGATTTCGCCATGGGCATTCAACTACTCATCAACTCTTAAGAGTTACCAATTTAATTCGTTCAAACAAATCGGAAGGCCACTCAACTGGAGTTGCTCTTCTAGACATAGAAAAAGCATTCGACAGTGTTTGGCATGAAGGTTTGATTGCTAAATTGAAAAAGTTTAATTTTCCACTTTATATTATGAAATTAGTTCAAAATTATTTAACTGACAGAACTCTGCAGGTGAATTATCAAAATTCCAAATCTAATCGACTACCTGTTAGAGCAGGAGTTCCTCAGGGTAGCATTCTTGGGCCTATATTGTATAACATTTTCACTTCGGACCTCCCTGATTTGCCTCAGGGCTGCCACAAATCTTTGTTCGCTGATGACACAGGCATTTCCGCTAAAGGAAGAAATCTTCGTGTTATTTGCTGTAGAGAAGTTTAAATAATTTCTCTTCTTATTTACAAAAATGGAAGATTTCTCCGAAAGCTTCCAAAACTTAGGCACGCCAACACAAACCAACATATCCATCGAGTAAGGGTTGTCTTCCCCTACTCGATGGTAATGTCTATATGTCAGAGAGAGTCATGACTTTCGAGTCATGACTTCATCGAGAGAAGTCATTGTTTACAAAAGCTGTTACGCTCTAATTCCAGCTCTATCTAGATATTAGTCGTAAAAAGTGACTTTAGTGATTAAATTTTGAGAAATAGTGACTTTAGTGAGTTTTTACTGAAAAAAGTGACATTTTAGTGACTGACTGGAAAATAGTGACCAAGCCACTAAAAGGTGACCTGCTACCAACCTTGTGCTTTGGATATTCTCCATGGGTAGGGATACCATCCGTCCTGATTAAACAAAAAATGTGCTGATTTTAAGGTCGTTTGTGAGCGTCCTGAATTATTTTTCAAATTTTAAAATTTGTCCTGATTTTCTTGTTTGCCCCACAATAATTTTATATTTTAAATTATTCAACATGTTGCTTTAGAGAATAAATCGATTGATTTAAAGAAAATGAATTTCTCGGGTAAAAACTCATTCATTTTTGACTAAAATTTGATGAGCGTGTACAGTGTGACAGTTCTCTTTGATTGTTTACAATTCTAGATAGAGCTGGAATTAGGGCGTAACAGCTTTTGTAAACAATGACTTCTGATGAGGATTTCTCGAAAGCCATGGCTCTCCCTAGCAACTCGACATCACCATCGAGTAGGGGAAGACTACCCCTACTCGATGGATATGTTGGTTTGTGTAGGCGTGCCTTGAATTCCTAGAAATCCACGAGAGGAGTCATTGTTTACAAAGGCTGTTACGCCCTAATTCCAGCTCTATCTAGAATTAATTATATGATTTGAGTAGTAGCTATACTGAAGATCCGAGAGATGTCGCCCCTCCAGTGGTAGGAAAGTCATTTTTGCAGTATGGAGAATATCAGAAAATCCACGATTTGTGACTAAACATGCTTTCACAGAAGGAAACAAATAAACGAGTGTTTACCTTATCACCATAGTAATGTACTCGTGCAATTTTTGTGCATCTAAAACTGCCCATAAAGTGGATAATGAATAAAAACTGAAAATTTCCATGCATTTTCAAATGGTTTCCTACCATTCCCATATATTCGAAGTGACTGGCCCTCTGGATGTGGATGATGTCAAAAACAACAAAACATGATTAATTTGAGACCGCTTCTGCTAATACACTGAACGAAAACATCCGCAATACTTCGACCGATTATTGCATTGCTCAAGCCTTTTAAGGCTCTGAACCATTTGGTGGATTATTTTAACTTTTGGTTAAAATTTGACAGATGGAAAGTTATCGATTAACCCTGCTATCAGAGCGTGGTTACTTCTGACAGACAAGAAGTTAAATTTTGACAACTGTGGCTGAGTTTTTCTCGAAAACCGGTCGATCGACAGCACAGGGATTTCGAACATAGAAAATAACTTTCGAAATGTCAATTTTAACCATGAGTTAAATGTAACTCGGCAAATGGTTCACAGCGTAACAATATGCTTTCGAATGATTGAATTCGTCATCAGCTGATGAGCATCCATATGACTGTCATTCAAAAACAGGATGATATTTATTTGAAAATTGGTTGTACATCATACAGCGCTCAGAGGACAACAATTTAAGGGGGTATTCCCAATCTTTTGCCTTTATTCGGCCTGTTTTTCAATTAATTTTTTTTCAAGGAAAATGAATAGTAATGCGCCTAACTCTTTGGGATTCTTGTTTATTGAACATTAAAGTTTACAAATAAATTTTTTTCGACATGAAAAAAGACATTATTGACGTCACAAAATGGCGGCAAACAGACCCCTGTTCGCCGCAAACGCCTGGACGGGCGAAGACTTTTCTCTGGAACGGCTTCATCTGAAACAGATTTCGTGATGAAATTAATAATCTGATAAGATTCTCTGGAGCTTCTCCCGTTGGCAGCAAAAAATCTTGCAAATTAACAAAATGGCGGCCATATGAAAAAACAGGCGATTTTTAGCCCGCTTTTTTGCAACTTTAAGGTGCTTCAAACAATGTTAAATGTTAATATTTTTGGCTGAAAGTGGGAGAAGCTCCAAAGAATTTAATAAGGAACATAATGCGCAAAGATTCAAGTCAATATCTCTTATAGTTTCTGAGAAAAATCTTCGCCCGATAAAAAAAATGTGGTTTCGAGAAAAACGCGTTTAAAGTTTTGACTTTAGTTAAAACCATTTGGGGGTTCTTACCATTAGTCAGCTATGCCTGGACACCGAATTCGCTGATCGGAAAACGGCTTGGGGGGATGAAAGTATATAGTCTAAAGTACAAAAAAACGTGAAAAAAAAAATTTGATTTTTTGAAAAAAAAGATCGGGAATACCCCCTTAAGAATAGGATGTCTTGTGAATGCTTTAAATTGGATTTATAATTCGATTGAATAGACAATCTTCGGTTTCCACGCTTTACCTCCGCCATCTCTGCTAGCGATGACTATGTTTGTAGCTCGTCTGTCAGCTCAGATCAGCAAATAACGTTCAGTAGAATTATTTACATTATCATTTTGGATGATTTTCGTTATGGGGCTCAACCAATACCATATGTATTTCAATTTGGGATGACAAGCATTCTACAGAGAGCATTACATATTTCATCTGAGGTCCGCTCGCTTCTCGTATCAATGTTCATCCTGTATTCGGGAGAAGCATAATCTGATTGCAAAACAACTGTCAAAACAGCTATCATTCGAAAAAGCGAATTCTATGTTTCGATTTGAATGTTCTGAGCAGTGCTGATAAAAATCATTTCTTCTACACTCAACTTAACTGAAAATGAAGACAACCTTAACAGGCATGAATTTGAATTTTGACATAACAACATTCTCCAAGTCAAGGCAACCTCTGAGTATCGAAGTCAACATTATTGTTTTTCTTTATTCGTGACTGCACGGTTAGAAAAAAGTACCCAAAAGTAAGTTCTTTTCACTCATCTCGGCACTATAGTGCAGGAACCCAAAAGTAGGTAAAGCGGGTCAAAGTAGTTTTCATTTACTTGTGTGCAATTCGTATGGAATTTTCCACTAGCTTTCAACGCAAAAGTTAGTTGTACCCAAAAGTAGGTAAATATGATTATACTCAACGTTGCGTTCCCACACTTTACTACCCCTGTTGGGTGGTTTTGCTCCTTCGTTTTTGACAACATTAGAAGGAGAAAAGGAGACAAACTAGTCAAAAGTAGGTGAAAGTGAACTGGCCGTTGGGTAATTTTTTCTTACCGTGTGGAAGTTCATTATCGCTTGTGTTTTTGTCAATATTAATATTCGCCTTCATCTAGGTGGGGATGATTTTGAGGATCAAATGAAAAAATTATTATTTTCGATTTGCACAAATATAGTGCTGAGAAACGTGTCGTGTTGGTTTTTACCCACAAATCGATGGCAAATTATTGCCTCCTGCTGAATTGATGATAATATCGAGGATTTAGACTCTGTGGTCGAAAAATATTCAAAATAATCATTATGCCGAAAATGATTTTGACTATTTTTCTTTTGAGGATCCAGTGGCGTTTCCTTAACCTCAATCTACCTGTGCACCAACTTTCAAAACATAAACAATCATCAAAATATTGCTTGCAATGGATAGATATCGAATAAACTAGAAGATTAAGTGTATTTTTTAACCGATTCGAGTATGAATATGTCATTAAATCTGGTTTTGAAAGTTGGTGCACAGGTAAAAAGTGAGGTTACGGGACGCCACTGTGAGGATCACTTCTGATTTTGACAATTTGGGGTTGGATAATCAAGCAGTGGTGAATATCAACAAACGCGTATTCGTTGATGTATAATGAACTCATTATTTTGTTCATTTCGCTCGTAGGTAACAGCGAAGATTGTAAATACAAACGACCGGTCCAACCGGTGGAAACTAACTTTTTTTTAATTGGCTTACTACTTGACTAGCATATTGGTCCCAAGCAAATCGATTAACGTACCCCATTCTAGTCTAAATTCAAGTACTACACTATGTTTGTTTTGATTCGCTATGAAAGTTTGACAGTTAAAATTAGGGGCACGTGGATTTTTCTATGTTTCGAAGGGTGCATCGATTAACTTGGAACCGAAGAGAGTACCAGAGCTGAGCCAAAAAGTTGAGCACGTTTCTTCTGGACCTTCTGGTCTTAGAGTTACGTCTATGGTTATTCTTTGCTTGCGATGGTAAATGATAAAAACAGACACTAGGTCTGAGGTTTCATTCGAACTGAGGATGATGTTTTGGTACAGTGTAACGGTGTAGATTCTGAGATTTAATTCGTTAAGTTCGTGTGCCGGGATAAAAAATGTCCAAACGGAAGTGCCATTTAACCGATGAACTACGCCGGCTAAATGTTGTGTATGATTCGTACGTGTCAGTGGTCAACAGCGGTACATATTTCCATTATATAGGAATAATATACTCAAATAGATCATAAACCTCCTCAGGTAAATCGGATTTGGAAAAGCATATCCAAACACCCAAACATTATCAAACTGATGGCATCGAGTTCGAAGTCCATGCTGAAAAGTCTACTCCAGCGGCACCGAAAATTTGGGCAGCAGAAGAAGCTCTTGCATTTCACTCGGTAATGCATCACAATGCTGCGCTCGTACTAAGGCAGAAACCATCATCGCTGGAGTTCTTTCGCCGCACTCAATCGACGTTACTTTGAAGAAACTCTCCTGAGCTTCTTTCGTTAGTGTAAGTACAGACGGGAGCAACCACAGAAACATAAAACTATTCCCTATCTTCCATTCAAAGTGTTTTTATGTTACTTCATACGCGAAGTTTGCGATTTTCAGAGTTGGTTGGAAATGCTATCTAACATGAAGCTTTAGTGTGATAGTTTATTAGCTAGAGAACGATCTTAGAAGAGGGTAGGTGGATAGTTCCGTTAGAGTACAGCAGTATGAAAATTGAATAGAAGTTGAAAATGAGCGAATGCGACAGAAGAGGAGCAACACAATATTTGGGAAATGCTGTCGGCAACGTGGGGCTTTAGGTAGTGATGAAGCGTCGCTAGAACTATTCCACAGCCGCAGACAGTAATGAGCAAAGGCGGGCGCACACTTTTTGCCTGTAGATTTGAAGACATACACAGGAGTCGCGGTTTTTTTTACACGTTTTTTTTTACGCAGTTTTTTTTCACGCGGATTTCGGAATTTAGGCGGTTTTTTTTTACGCGGATTTTGGTTTTTTTTACGCGGATTTCAGAATTTACGAGGTTTATCGTTATACACTAGAGTCGCTTTTTACGCGTTTTTTTTTACACGTTTTTTTTACGCGACGCGGATTGCGGAATTTACGCGTTTTTTTTTACGCGTATTCCGGAATTTACGCGGTTTTTTTTTTACGCGGGACGTATCACCCGCGTAAAAAGCGACTCCAGTGTACTTCAAATCTCCGCGTACATCGTACGGGTTAGGCAAAAGGTGTGCGTTTGAATTTGTAGATAGCACTTCCAACCAACCCCTATTCCCTATATCGTTGTGCAGTACTTTGATGCAGCGAAAGGTGGCATTCGAGTAAGGATTTTTGATTTCTATAAAGTTTCTAATGAGAAAGCTGCAACGATCACTGACATAATTGATCATGAGTTCAAAAAGCACAATAGCTTTCAGTGGAGACAACACTACCGTGGACCCCCGGTAATTTGACCGTTTTTAATCTGAACACCTTTTAGTTTGATCCCCGCCAGAGCGTAAAATTATTGACTGCTTAGGCTGAGAGTGAAAGCACTGCACTAATCAATTCATTGCCCTGTTCAAACCGTTGGTACCAAACGAAGACGAGGCAATGAAAGAGCCAACAAAAAAACATTCAGTCACTCACGAACAGGCGACTCACACCGGTTACCTTCGCTCACACAGCATGTAATTCTAGATAGAGCTGGAATTAGGGCGTAACAACCTTTGTAAACAATGACTTCTATCTGTGTTTTCTAGGAACTCAAGGCACACCCACGCAAGCCAACATAACCGTCGGGAAGGGGAAGTCTTCCCCTACCCGTAGGTTTTGTCGATTTGTCATCAAAAGAAGTCACAAAGTTGTAAACAAACAAAAGCTGTTACGCCCTAATTCCAGCTCTATCTAGAATTGAGGCATTTTCCATAGACAATGTACGCTCAGTCATTCAAAACAAGGATTGGGTACCATACCATCACGGAAGAATAAACGTGCTGACTTAGTGCTCGGTTGTGAGTGACTCGTTTACTTCTCAATCATTTAGACTCTCACGAGGCAGTGAATGATGAGGCAGATGGCAGTTCATATTCATATGAAAATGTCTCATTGAACCCGACTGTTTTGCGCACTGATCCCCGCTAATCAGCACGCCGTAACAAAGTAAGAAATGCCCACGTCATTCAGTACATCGAATGAAGAAAAGCGTATCATTCAGATTAACGGGGGTCTACGGTAGTACGAATTTTGGTGGCGTTAACCGACGAGGAAAGGAGAACATCTTCCACTTGCTGAAACAGACATTCAATTCCAACCTTATTTATGTAGGATGCCCTGTTCACGTTCTACACAACGCGCTTCACCAATGAGCTTTTGACATGGACTCGATTGTCGTGAAAATGTACTACTTTTCGATCTACACTGTGAGAACAGCTGAGGCGTTGAAATCGTATTTTTTGTCGCAAGACCAGCCACCAAAAATCCGCGACAAATGTTTCACGATTAATTGAGTGAATGCTACTAGCTAATGTTTTTTGGGAGGGAGCAAAACACCGCAGCAGAGGTACTGCGAACATATTGATGAAGTGCGTGATTCTCTTGAGGAGAGATTTGAAGCTAAATTCATATCTCAATCAACTATGTCAAAGCTCAGAAGGGAAGGTGGGGACCGTTTGGAATTCGATGCTGCTACTCAGGAAGTCTACAGAACAACTACACAGTATTTGGAGAAGTGGACGGAATTTCTTTCTGATCTCATTTGATCTGCATTACATATTTCACAATGCTTAATATTCGATTGATTCCAGGTGTTCCAGAGGCTTGATTTCCAAAATCCAACGATCAAGTATGAAGACGTTGAGAAAACTGTTCAATTCCTCAAGGATAAATTTGTCTGCATCGACTAGAATCTGATTTTTGATCAGTTCGTCAATCTCAAGAAGTGCTTGAGCTCGGTAGAGCCGGAATATTACCGATTGCAATAAGAAGTTGTGTGATTTTTTAATAGCAATCCAAATATCGCTGGCTACTTAGAAATTTTGATGATTACTCAGTACTTTTTGTCGAAACCAGGACACAACGCAAACTATGAGCGCATTGTTTATTTGATTGGATCACAGTGGAGTGATGAGAGGAATCGTCTAACAGTAGAACCGGTTTGGCATCTAACAACTGTCGGGCCTCCCTTTTCTCAGCTGGCTGGATTTGATTCCCGGTCCGGTCTAGGAATTTTTCGGTATGGAAAATTTCTCGACTTCCCTGGGCATAGAGTATGATTGTACGTGCCACATAATTATACTAATGCAAATGGTATAGGCATCGAGAGCTCTCAAATAATAACTGTGGAAGTAATATGCAATAAGCTTGAATGCGAAGAAGTAGAGCTGTTAAATTTAATTTGAATATTTTACTTGTGTCGATTTTTTCAAGTATTTACTTTTGCCTGGTAACTTACCATCTCATACCATAAATCTCTTAAAAAGGTTCTTGCTAAAAATTTCAAAATGTCCTGATTTTGAACCTTCTACAGATGGTATCCCTATCCATAGGTGAAATTGGGGTAAAATGTGCACATGACGGGAAAAATGCGCTACCTAGATACTAGAGAAATTACTACCAATCTTTGAATTTTTAATTAAATGTACTATGCGAATATCTTTGAATTTGAATGAAAGTCAGATGAAATTAAAAATTAAAAATTAATAAATCTCTGAACACTGTCAAGACAAACTACAGTCAAGCTCTCCACAACTGGATGTTCACTAACTCGTTATCGATTTATACAACCATAGTAAAATAAATTTCATGATTGCGATGATGATTTCCTATGCAGGGCTGGTAGCGATCACTGCTTTCAAAAATAGTGATTTTAGTGACCATATTGAAGAAAAAAGTGACCAAATAGTAACTTATAGTTGTTAAAATAGTGACTAAAAAGTGACCTAAGAGAAGAAAAGTAGTCGTAGTAGTAGTCGAAAATTCCAAGGATCTTCATAAAGTTTGTGGTAGAAAACGAATCCAGAGCATAAATCCTTGGAATTTGTATTAAAATACTAAAAAGAGTTTGCCAAACAAATTATGAGAAGAAATCAAAGGAATTTGTGAGGAGAAATGCCAATGAATTCTTAGGAGACTTTCAATACAAGTAGAATGCCAAGAGAAGGAGTAAGATTCAAAAAGAAATCGGAAATGAATTCAATGAATATTTGGAGAACCTTTCCAAAGGGTTCATATTGTGGAGAATTTCAATGTATCTTTCGACGAAAACAAAAAAAATCGAAAAATAGCTTCATCGAAATTTTGAGGAACATTTCAATGGAAATCTCCGTTGAATATGGAATGGACTATTCAGAGGTCCTCAGAATTACTTGAAAGTTCCCAATTTTTTCTTGAATTTAATTAAACTGCCTTGAAGTTCTTTTGTAGTTTGAGAAACTAGCCTGATGCTCACAATACTTCTCATCAAATTCTCAAACTTCCCTTAACTTTTTAGGAATTCCTAAAGTTTCCCCAATTTTTCTAACGATCATGGATCTCCTCTAAAGGTTTAACTATTCGCTGAAGTTCTCTAAACTTCTTTAAAATTTATGTGACTTCTTTAATGTTAACGGAACTGCTCTGAGGTTCTCTGTTCTTTTCTGAAATTCTCAAAAATTCTCTAAGGTTTTGGCAGTTCTCATGCAGCTTGCTGTACTGCGCTGAATTTGATTGAACGGTCCTAAAAATCTGAAAATCTGGGAACTGCTTTAAATCTCCCACTAATAAGATTCTTCCAATTTTTGGATGCTCCCGAATTTTGGTAATGTTCATAAAAAAGTGTGCGGATCTCTTCTTAAGCTTGATAGATTTCTAAGAAGTTCTCGAAATGTTTCTGAAGACCACTGTCCTTCTGTAAAGTTTTCGAAGTTTTTCTAAATTTCTGGAACTTTTGTGCTCCCGCAATTTTCATGGAATTAGAACGATAATTAATATAGTTCTATGAATTTCACTCATTTATTAAAATATCGACACTAATTTAAAACTTCTTCAATAGCCTAGACTGTCCTGGTGTTATTAAAACTGCCTAAACGATTACTGAATTTCTTTAAAGTTCTCTAGCCTGCCCTGAATTTATCAGACGTTTTTGGATTAATCATACAATTCTATGGAACTCCTTGTAAGTCGCTGCATATTTTCTTAAGTTAATGGGATTAATCTGAAGCTACCTGATCGTCCTCGAAGTACTCGAAACTAGAAACTGAATATCATGAAACTATGAAAAAACACCTAAATTTATTAGAAGTTCTCTGAAATTTCTTGAAGATATCGCTGCTTGCTAAAAGTTCTCAAATTTTTCTTTAATTAATGGAACTTTGTTGATGTTTTCTTTTCAACTTAGGTAATTTTTTGCATTTTTTAAGTTCTTCTTCACCTTTAAAATACCCTCACGTTTTCCGAACGTTCCAGAAATTCTCTCGGAGCTTTGCTAAAGTTTTCGGAAATTCCCTGAGTTTCTCGAAACTAAATTATTTGAACTGATTCTCTGATCTTTCTTGATAAGCTCGATGCTCCCCCGAAAGCTCTCAATTCTATTGAAGATCTCGGTTCTGATCGGCAAAAAATTGAATTCCCGTAAACACCTTTAAATTTCCCTGAAATTCTGTGGACTTCTGTGAATTTCCTGACATATTCCTGAAGTTTTCATAAATTTTCTGAAGGTCTCTGTACTTCCCGGAAATTGTCGGAACATCTTAAGGGTTCTCGTTTTTTTTTCAGCACATCATGGAACTATGCTGAATTTGTATAATTTACAATTATACATCATTAAACTGCTCCAAAAGTCTGGACTAAAGTTACGTTAACTGCTCTTAAGTTCTGAAATTCCCCAAAGATCTCTAGATCTAGCTTTTCTAATGTGCTTAGAACTTATTAAAAATTTGCCCAATACCCCTCAAGTTTTCTATATTCTTCAGGTTCGCTTGACACTTGTGAAGTTCTCTGACATTCTAGGAACTTCATACAAGTTCCTGAAAATTTTTGGATTCTAAAAGAACAGCTTTGAGGTTCTTAGGGCTTCCAGTAAGTTCCCCATATTTTCAGCGAGTTAACTTCCCTTATGTTCCCACAATTTATGGAACTTCACTGAAATTCTCAGCATTTCCTTTCATTCATCAGAACTTCTCAAAAGTTCCTACAATTGTTGTGAAGTTAATGGGACTGCCATGAAGATCTCTAATCATGCATAAAGTTTATTACAAACATGAAATAAATCTTCTTCTTTTTTCCATAATTCTGGCACTTTGAGAATTTTTAATATCTATAACTTGTACATGGAATACGAAACTTCAAGACATTGAATATTTTTAGATCTTGGACTTACTCAAATTAAGTAAGTTATTTGAACTTTTTGAAAGTGAGAAATTAAGTACGCGTTAAACTTCAACATTCAATGCATTTCATTGTAAAGCTGTTTCTATAAAACTGATTGCCATGTCTAAAAAACGTTTGGGTTAATTGGTGTTATTTTCGATCTACCAAAAAAACATATTTCTAACGCATTTAAAAAATAGCTTTCTTATTAGGGCCTGTTCATAAACTACGTAGACAGCTTTTTGGGATTCTTGACCCCCCCTCCCCCTGCGTAGACAATTGTCCATACAAAATTTTTTAAATTTAAATGGGCCGTGGATAATTGTCAACCCCGTACGTAGTTTATGGACAGCCCCTTACAAGCCTGGAACTTATCCGTTAAAGTTCTGGAAAAAAAAAACAGAAAAACTCAGGTAATTTTATTTAGAAAATCGAGTAGACACCCTGTAGACAGAGAAAGACGATCAAAGAAACGTCACAAAGCATCAATCTTGAAATAAATTCACGCTAAAAAAGTTGAAAATAGTGACTGATTACAAGAAAAAGTGACTTTAGTGACTTGGTCTTAAAAAAGGAGACTTTTTAGTGACTGGCTTGAAAAAAGTGACCAAGTCACTAAAAAGTGACACGCTACCAGCCCTGTCTATGGGATTGCTGTTCTATAACTCCCTTCAATATCGAGTTGTAGAGAGTTCACTGTATTTAATTGATACAAATTGAGTCATTTCCGGCCCAAAACTCAACGGGAATATTTGTTAGAAAACAGTTAAAATAAACATTATTGATTTTTGCTCTATAAGGGGCATAATACGTCGCGAGCTTTGCGGTGCGGAAAGCATAACCTCCAGGTGTGAATCTATGTAATTCAATAGTGGCAAAACACAGATAACTCCAACATGTATAGCGCCTGGAACGAATTTTGCCCCGCAGTATTGGGAAACAGACGTTTCTGTTAACCGTTCATATTTCACCAATCTAAACAACACATAATCAATGTTTACTCACAGTATCAATTGTAACACCTCGCCAATGCCCTAATCCAACATTTGTGATGACTCGGATTCATGTTGTGGATTAAATCTTGAAATCCACCCCTTCCCACAAAGCAAACAAGAAGTCATTAAATGCTAATAACCCAAAAATATATAAAATTTGAAAACAATCACCGGTGAATGCCATGGAGGAACCCTTGGATCAACTCTTTCAGATGCTATCAAATTAAGCTGTATTGACGATGAGGCAAATCGGAATAATTATCAGGAATGCTTAACCGATATTAGGTGCATATCCTTTAGGGATTTAAAATGCAATGCTATTAGAACATCAATAATTTGTTTTAATGGCATGCTTGTGGAATGCCTATCACTTTGTTTAGAACAATGGATTACAAATTCTACCTCAACCCTCAATTTCTAGTTTGTAAATGCAAATCGTGATCTCTATAAAGCTTTTAAAACCCAATTCCCCTACAAATTTTTTGAATAAAAACAACAACGATAAACTAAGAACCAAACAATAATTATTCACCTATAAATTTAGAGCAAGGTGTTGTCGCCTTTGACGAACTTTGTTTGGCCTCAAGGTGAATGTGGATTTATATTGGCTTATCCTTATCATACTCTTTTTTTCAAAGTCTTTTCATATTTCCTGCTAAGCAGATCATCTCAATTCCATTATAATTGATGATACATCTATTCCAACATTAGCAAAAAAAAATAAAATAAGCATATGGACACCAGACAAAGTGAATACCCTTGACATTTCAACCCATATTAAATTACTGGAAATAGAACTCCCTCTTCTCGGCAAAGGCAAAGAAAAACACATTCTCGACAAAACATTACACCTTTGCCTTTCCATTGCACAATTTGCGCTACGTCACTTTTCCCAGATCCCTAAAAATCTGCCATCGCTTTCACCGGAATTGCCTTCCGAGACATCCTCTCTCTCTCGCTTGGATTAGTTCCCACGAATCCAAGAATCTTTATCGAAGACTTTCCTTCTTCGGCAGCACGGCGCCCCTCCTCTTCCGGAGTGCCCCGGCACACACCTACCTACCGTAGCAGGTCGTTCTTCCCTACATGCAACCCCACCTCCGGGTACCCCCACCGCCGCCGCGCCGCCACCACCACCACCGCACACACCAACAAACACTTGACAACGTCTTGACGACGATCGAAAAAAAAAAATTATTGACAGCTCGTGGGAAGCAGGAAAAAAAAAGGATGGGCCGACGAGACGACGGCACAGCGAGAATCGACCACCACCGCCGCCACTCGGTCCCCGTAGGATCGAAACCGTCCGGCACGAGGTCCCAAAATGTTCCGCTTCGGCACACTCGCACACAGACACTTCCTGCTACTGCTCCGTCGGACAAGAGTTCATTTTCCTCATTCTTTTCTGTGGCACCACACACTTTTCTGCTGCTACTACCGCAGCAGCACACTTTTTTCTCGCCTCTTCTTTTTTCCTCCACGGCGTCCGACGGGCGCTCCGCGAACTCTTGCAGAAAAAATTTTCACTGCCCCGCAAAATGTCACTTTTCGGGCCGAATCGAGTGTCCCACGGTCGCACTTAATCGTTCCTCACTAAACCACTATCCGGCGCACCGGAAGTGCCCAAATTCATCGGTACTTTTCACAATATTCACCTTATAGTTGGCTCCGTTTTCGCCGCATACTTCCACAAAGAGTTCGTCCATTTTGGATTTCTGAATATTCTTTGCTCTTCTCCCCACTGACACTGCTGCTGCTGCTGCTCAGCACTCGGATCTACACTACTGACACCACACGCAAAACTCGCTCGCTGGCTGCTTCACTGTTCGCGGCTGCCTGCACTGGCTCAGGCTCGGCTGCTGCTGCTGCTGCTGCTGCTGTCTTTTTGCTTTTTTTTCTTCGCACGGTGCTTTTTTTCTTCGTTCCGTGAACCGCAAAACGTCGCGGCACACGAATGGATGCAAAACGGAGAGAGAAGAAAATGATGTTTCACGGTTGTCAAAAACTGACAGCAGTACCCGGTGCTGGAAATCCGCATCAAGATCACGGACAGTAAAGTCCGTAGAAGCCGGAATGAGCATTTCGGCAATTGTTGATCTGCACAGTAAACAAAAATGCCTATTTATTTCACTCTTGGAGTCTAAAAAATAAACAATCCTTTAGGATTATCAGCATTACATCTCGCCAAAAGTCATTTTGTGTGTTAGAAGTTAGAACTTAGAAACGTTGAATGTATCTGTATGCTGACTGCCCGCATAAACGCGAACCATATCTTGACCTTACCGAAAACGGTTAAAAATTGTTTATAATCCCTGCTAAACTTTATCTGAAATGGTTATGGAACTTTACATGAACGTTTGTGTGATAACGTTCTAACCTGATGTATTATGGGTTTTTTGAAGTGAACCTTACAAATAATGGGTTGTTAAAAACCATTACCAATTCTTGTTTTCTCGATACATTTTCGGAAAGGAAAGTATATTAGAATCTTTTTACTTATGGTTTGAGAACTTTAATAGTAATGGTTACGGTAGTCAGTAAGGTCCATGGATGGTGTTGTATTGTCGGTCAACTTTACGTGGAATATATCACGAAATGGAAATCATTAATTTACAGGCAACCTACACAGCAAAAAAAATTAATATCGATCAACACGAAACGAAAATCAATTATTTAATTCATGTGTTTCACTTATACATTTTTGCCAAAGCATCAGCCTTATACATTCCATAAGACAAACCACATAAGTCCTATTAGAATGCATAAAAGCTATGTATGACCGCTTATACATTTCATTTGACACATGATCTTTATTTACTTTTTGCAAAGCGTCTGCTTATTAGTTGACTTATACATTTTATGAATAATCAGCAATGGAAATTTGCCAAAAGGTATAAGGAGATTTCTATCCGTGAATGTAATTCAAGCTGATGTATGAAATAAGGATGTAATGATAAAAAATGTATTTTACGAGGTATTTTATTCCGGTTTTGATTGCTACAAACAAGCTTGCAAATGCTTATTACAGCTAACATGCTATTTTTCCAAGGGGTAAGACAGCTCTTAATCATGAACAATTTTAGAGTTGCTTTTGAGGCACCTCGAGTAACTCACATTGCGCAGTGAGCAAAATCACTGTCATTTGCTTTCTCACTTTTCGCATCAAAGCAACATTTGGAGGTGCGAAGCCAAAAAGCTGCTGTCAAACATAACAACAAATAAAAGGAAACATCCGGCTTGAAGTGATAGAAAAACTAAATCCGCCGGACCAAATACTTCCGATTCGAAAAAATTTGTGTACCCCGTACGTCATCTGATACTGGTAGAAGCGATCCCGTTACCATTGATGAACAACCTGCCACTGGATAAAACTGCGATCTGAGCTCTCACTGTAACTGGAAAGTACCCATTAATGGGTGAAAAAGTGCCCATTTCGCGGTAAAGTAGGTAAACTCATAAAATAGGTAAAACGTCTTTACCCACTAATGGGTAAAGAGCTTATACGTCAAATCATGGGGTACTTTTTACCCATTTCCAGAATGCATTGTTTTCCGTAACTGGGTAAAAAGTACCCCTTTTTTAAATATATTGATGGGACTTAATCTGAAATTTGAGAATTAGCAATAAGTTTAAAATCAATCAATAAAATAGAAACTACAGATTACTGAACTTGGTTTTTATTGAACATCATTGCAATAATTTATGAAAACAACGATGAAACCAAACGATTGACTATCTGACGGGTGCTGGTCATTGTGATTCCATAACATATGGGGGCTTATTACGGATGTCACTTCACGGTGAAAACTTGTCACTTGTCGTCACGGTGAAGTGATTACCATTTGATTTGTACGGCAATCACGGCTCTTATTATGAGTATCACTTCCTTATCACCGTGTAGTGACACCCTAATAAGGCCCATGATCTCGATGAAATCAATAATTTTCTGCACTTCTGCTGGCGGACGAATGTTGAAAACAGTGAACACTTTAAATAGAGTGTCCAGCGGGCGGATGGAGTCAATTCCACCGTGGATGAGTTGAGCGTCAACGTAAATGAAGTTATTGTTGCCGTTGAAAATCAGATGGGGCGCCACATCAACGTTAGCATCGACATTCCAGGCAACATACTTCATTAATTGTTCTTGTAAAGGTGTTTCAGCATCCTGCAAAAAGAAATGAACGTCTTTTTAACAAAAGCAAAATCTAGTGTAATGGATTTATTACCGAGATACATCGAATTATCGGAGCCGCTAGTTCTACTTCGAAGTCTGTAGACTCCTCCAAGGAAGATTTTCACATATTTATCACTTTTTTACTAAAACGGAACAAAGGCACTCGACAAGGCACACCAAGTATACCAGCAACGTTACCGAGCAACAAAGATATTTTTCACCCAATATAGGGTAAAAATGTACTCATTTTTGATCCCTGAACAGGTTTCGGAAATGGGTGAAAAAGTACCCATTATTTGAAATTTACATTTACGCATTTTTTGACAGCTCCATACACTACCACAAAATGGGTACTTTTTCACCCATTAATGGGTACTCACCAGTTACAGTGTGGATTACTTCGGCAACGTTCTGCTGTCAGCGGGAACCATCTCACTTCTGGTGCTACTGATGTGCCTTCTAGATAATCGTGATATGGTTCGATACACCACCAAGATTTTTGTGCGGCCGTTGACGGAAGTCTACACTGATAAAATTTCAAAGATTGTTTTTATGTGTCCCACACATGAATTTTTGCAATGTGATCAACAAATGATATCTATGTGTCGGACACATACTTAATATGTGTATACATAATGTGTAACTACACATATCATTCATTTGACTCATAAATTTCATGTGTGCTTCTGGGTGGATTCTGTTTATGTGTGGTTACATGAAAATCATGTGGAATTTTACATGGAAATTCGTCAATAAAAACGTGTGGAATTCTATTAGTGTATATTTCTGCGTGTATATTTCTTTCAGAAAGAAAAATCATATTTTATTTTGTTAGTTTAATGATGTATTTTTTTTCTATTATGTATTATATGCGGAGCATGTTTCTTTCTTCAGTTTCTCGTCAGCAAAGTCCATAACGATGATCGCCAGATCGCCAAGGACCCTTTCCTTTCACTCTTTCTGAACCATATGCAGGATTCGATTTCGTCCAGTTGATCAATGATGGGATTGAAATCCGGACGACGATCGAGGATCGTACACACCGGCTTCGGCAATGGCGGCTACACTGGATACTCTGACCTCTTCTATACCGGTGATTTCACGTTCTCCTCGGTGGACATCTGAAAACGATTCCTCTGGTTATTTTATGAGAACAAATAGCCTGTTTCCACCTACCTTCAGTTAATTCACATCCAACTTTTCGAGACGGAAGAGTACGAACAAAAATCACTTCCAAAACAGTTACAGCAGCTGGTGACGGAGGCCCCTTTGGAATCATTTACAGCATAGTTTGAGCCGTTTTCCGGACAAATTTCTTTTGATTCAAGTGGTACTGGAATTTACATCGTTTAAATAGCAGATCTGAGCAATCTTACTATGTTTACAAACAAAACTGACGTCTAATATGAGATAAATCTTTTCAAAGAGAGTAAAAGGAGTAGACAGAGAGAAAAAAATCGATGAACGTCGATTGAATTTTGAGGTACATTGAGTTACTCGCTGCAAAAAAGCAGCTCAGAGTACAGCAGTCTCACCCCTTGTATTTTTCGGATTTATGAAGCTATGAGATATTTTAATGATAATTCTTATTTACAAGATGCAAGAAGAGAAGGTAAAGTGTGTGTATGACACATAAAACCTGTCAATTTTTATGTGTCATACACACACTTTACCACACTTACTGCTTTCATAAGGTCACAATAGCGATTAGCTGTAACGATGAGGAACGCGATGAGCGAGCAATCAGCGATCATAAAATAGCTAGTTGTGACCTTGTGAAAGCAAAATTGACAAATGTTATATGTCAATATCTGAGTGTGTCCGGCCTTGCTCGGGATTCAACATTTGCTTGAGTTTATGCGCCAATTAAAAAAAATGCTATATTGTACGTAGCCCCCCCCCCCTCTTTTCTAAGGGGCTACCCCCTATGGCCTCCACATGCCAAATTTGGTTCCATTTGCTTGATTAGTTCTCGAGTTATGCAGAAATTTCTGTTTGGAAGCCCCCCTTTAAAGAGCGGGAAGGGGTCTCGAACCATCATAAGAACCTTTCCCTGCCTCAAAAACCCCTGCAAACAAATTTTCACGCCGATCGGTTCAGTAGTTTCCGAGTCTATAAGGGTCAGACAGACAGACAGACAGACAGACATGCTTTTTTATATATATAGAATATACACAAACATTACCATCTCTTCTTGCTTCTTATAAATAAAAATTATCATTATAGTATCATAGAGGTAACTCTAAAGGCCCAAACGCAATGACAGCGGAAGCGGAACGGCAGCGGCAGCGGAAAAGCCCGATCTGAGTAAGCCTACTTGTCGGATTGAAAACTAGTTAGAAAGGTTAGAATCAAGTCGACTTCGGTTAGGCATCATGATGTCATTTGTGACAACTGTCAAACTTTCCGTTTCCGTTCCGCTTCCGTCCACATTGCGTTTGGGCCTTAAGACCACTGGGTCCCGAAGAAAATTATTATTATTTTTGGCTCACTCAGTACCAGAACAACGGTCCCAAGCAGTCCCAAGCTATTTCACTCACCCCTGCATGTTCTGCATGAATCCACACACCCCTGATGTTATCTGTCAAACTTTCATAGCGAATCAAAACAAACATAGTGTAGTACTAGAATTTCGACTAGAATGGGGTACGTCAATCGATTTGCTTGGGACCAATAGGCTAGTCAAGTAGTGAGCCAATTTAAAATCGTTAGTTTCCACCGGTTGGCTGTACTCCACAAGCTACTCCACCATGTCAGCAAGGACCGAATCACCTCTACCTGCCAGTGAACATACGGAATCCTGCGATTATTTGGTGGAGCTCTACTGTAGATGGAACGTGGGTACGATCGAATTAGTATGGGAAGACTCATCATGGATCATGTTGCGTTCATCAATCCTACGTCGGTGTTGGATTGTCCAACCTGAAGTGCAACAAGCTTCGGTAGAAGAATTCGATGTTTCCAAAGTTCCACGTTCTTTGGAGCAATCTGATCGATTTTGGGGTCTCTTGTATGATGAATTGTGTCCCTCAGATGTTCCCAACGTTGATTCTCGGAACTTTCGTAAAATCTCGATTTGGTTGATCTCGTCACAAGGGGTCATCTGTGTATCTTTCGCGAGAGAAGCGATTGGTATTAATGGACACACCGGTCAATCAAACTTGGTCAAAAGGGCTCGGGATGATCTGGAATCACTTTCTTGCAAAACAGTTTTTTCTCACCAAATTGTTTTAAGGCATCTGTTCACTTTTGTTAATTTTACTCGAGGGGGCATCAGATCTGTATATGATAAGGTAGCAATCAGTTAAACATAAATTTACCGTTTGAAGTTTGAAGTCGGTAAAATGTATTTGGCAGCACTAGAATTCGACATATATGACACAACCAAATGACAGATATACGCAAGAGTGAACGAACATGATTTCGGAAAGCTCCGAATACACGCCCCAAGTAACCGATAAGCATTAAAACGTAGCCCTAATTCTGCTTGAAATCCGAATATGAAGCAGCCATTTAATGCATATGAAGTGCTGCATGCTAATATCACAGACAAACAGACATAACACTCGCAAGTTGTTCATCGAACAAGCATTTAACGGTCAATTTAAAAGTATCGTAGTTGGTAGTACCACCACCTGTGGCGCGCATAGTCATTTCCCTTGAGTTTGACGTTTACACACTACCGCCATCTGTTCAGCGTACTACCCACCACAGTGTACTCAACAGATGGCGGTAATGTTTTAGCGACGATGTTTTACAGTGAGAAATATTCAATGTGTTATGTCTGTTTGTCTGTGCTAATATTAATAAAGAGTTGATATAATGCTAAAAAGGCGAAATAGCGGGCCTTTATAATGCTAGTATGGTTGCCCGTTACTAGCACTGCTAATGCTTACTTAGGGCTGTTGTGAGAAACGTCAAAAAATATCGCTTCCATTCCCGCGCGAATTTTTTTCCTATTATTTGCCAATAATCGGGCTGTTTGAGTAAACAAATACCACCCACCGCCCACGATGCCAAAAATAAGTAGACTCGTAAACGGAATCAAAATGATAACTAATGATTTCTTTATGTTCAGATACCTTTTGTATCAAGTTTCATCATTTGTTTTTCATATTTATGATTAAGATACGGATATAGATGCTATGAATTTTACCTGTAATGAGACTCGAACCTGGACATTCTGGAACAACAATCATGTGCCTGTACTCCCTAAGCTATAGATCGTGATGGTAATTGCTTTTTAAATTGGCTTATTTAATCACACGATTGGTGGAGGTCATCCATTTCGTGTTTTCATGGTCTCAGATCTCATCATCAAGAAGCTGTGAAGATTTCATAATTTAATTTTGTGCACACTTTCCTAATGCAAGCACTGAGTTTTATTTTCAAATGCATACATTACGTAGATCTAGAGATTTAAGGATGATAATATACGAGGTGGTTAAACAAATCGCGTGTGAAAAGTCATGCATCAATCATTTACTCAATCATCTTTGTCAAATTTCTATGTTGGTGTTTGTGAACATATTCGAGAGACACAACTCGTTATACCTCACAAATACTGACTACGTGGTTTTCCTGTCAAAATATTATCAAGCATTGCTAATGCTCATATAAAGAGGATTATGTGCATGAAGCATTAGGAGTGTTGATTGAAAGCTTATAGCATTAGCAGTGCTGATTAATGACTTCTCAGTATTAGCAGTACTGTCTAAGCGCTTATTAACACTAGTAATGCTGAAATAAAGCCGATTAAAGGCTACATTTAAATGCTTATGGTTACTTGGGGAATGCGGTTGGTGCCGAGGGGGGCGACACATCTAAATCTAAATTTTAGATGCTCAAAAATCTCAGACTAGCGAATCAATCTTCGAAAAATCTTCTTGTATTTCTCGCATCTACTTGCATCGCGCATCATCTTTTTGCAGGAAATCTTCAGAATCATCGTTAATCGTCTTTCTATCTACTCAGCGTGCGAGCAGCTAGCCACAGCACAACACAATCTTTCCTGCAGCGTAGATAGAGTCGCCCCCCTCGGTTGGTGCTATGAAAATTGAAATACGTCTACGAAACGACCAAAGCACACGACGTGAAGTGAGGGAGATAGGATGTATGATTAAAGTATCTTAATACGTCTACGTAACGACCAAAGCACACGATGTGAAGTGAGGGAGATAGGATGTATGATTAAAATGAATCTATAGGATGAAAGAGTACGGAATGATATGTATAAACGCATTGTCTGTTCATTACTCGTTTCGTCATTCAGCTGCCTAATTTTAGAGCGGACGGACGCTAGGAAAAACGCGAGACAATTTGACTGGAACAATCATAGTGACAAATGGTCGATGCTTGAAACCTTGATCAAGTCACGACAACACGAAAAATCTCACACTAGCGAATCAATCTACGAAAAATCTTCTTTTATTTCTCGCATCTACTATCTATCTACTCAGCGTGCGCGCAGCTAACCACAGCAAAACAAAAACTTTCCTGAATCGTATATAGAGTCATCCCCTTCAATTTAACTAGACAATTTGGAAGAATTTACGGGCAACTTTTCAGCAAGATATGCTGCTTCTTAAGATGGTTAAGTTTTATTTTAAAACACGAAGCAAATTCAATGGAAAGCAAAGAAAAAAAAATCATACCTTCAAAGTGTTTTTTTTTTATGTTACTTCATACGCGAAGTTAACGATTTTCAGAGTTGGTTGGAAATGCTAACATGAAGCTTTTAGTGTGATGATTTATTAGCTAGAGAATGATCTTTAGAAGAGGGTAGGTGGATAGTTCCGTTAGAGTACGGCAGTATGAAAATTGAATAGAAGTTGAAAATGAGCGAAGGGCCATTAAAGCGACAGTTTACAAGATAGACGCACATTTTTGCCTAGCCCGTACGATGTACGCGGGGACTTGAAGTATGTCTCCAAGTCCACAGGCAAAAATGTGCGTCCCTCTTGTTGCTCATAAACTGACTGCGGCTGTGGAATAGTTCTAGCGACGTTTTCATCACTACCTAAAGCCCCACGTTTGCGAGAGCATTTCCAGTCGATGGTGTGTTATAATGCAGTTCTTCTTTACCCAACTACTGTGTTGCTCCTCTCGTCATGACCAACGTGATCATACTGCCGTACTCTAACGGAACTATCCACCTACCCTCTTCTAAAGATCATTCTCTAGCTAATAAATCATCACACTAAAAGCTTCATGTTAGCATTTCCAACCAACTCTGAAAATCATACCGTTATTCAGACTTATTATAATTTTGAACACAGCTTATTCAGATAAAGGTAACCTTAGTTCGAGGGGGACGAAAGTCCCAGATTTATTCTTATTTTATCCAAAAATACCTTTTAGTTTGATGAATTGATTTGAATCCATGCAAATTTATTTTATCCGAAATAATCGTGTTCAAATTTTTAAAATGAATAATATCGTCTTTTTATCGATCACATCTCCAATATATCGGGTCACATCTCTATCTATCGCATGACAGATTATTTATCATTACAACTTACAACTCGCTGCTGGTTTTTCATAAGGGCCAATGTCGAAAACGTAAACAATGACTTCTTCCGCGAATTTCTCGAAGATGAAAACTCGCTCAAGTAAAATATCACAATGATTGTGCAGAGGGAGAGTCCTCCTATCCGAGAGAATTAGTGGCTTACATAGATAGACTTTGAATTAGGGAAATTTAAGAAAGAAGCCATTGTTTACGTTTACAACATTGGCCCTTATGAACGCCCAGTGTCGAGATGTTGAGGTGGATTTCGTCGATGAGGAATGTGGGTGCTTCAAGTTCACGAATCGCAACCTGGATAACGGGATCAGTCAAAATAGGTGCAACCGACGTCTGACCGAGCAGCACCAGGTTTGCTTGGATACTTGCATGGCTGAAAATCATTAAATAATTGAGCATCCTCCGAGTGGGAGGCTGAAATGGTTGTAAAACCATGATTTCGGGAGTACTCGATGAGGCGTTGTCTCGACCTTGCGAGGGAGGTTGTTGGTTGGAACTTGAAAGCGTTATGCCGGAGTTAAGCTTCTTCTGCTGCTGCTGATGGGTTGCGAACCGGGAAGTGCTTAGGGGATTTGCGAGGCGTTGTCGCTGATATTTAGGTAGATTAGTGCGATCGGAATCTATGGGTCATAGAATGGGACGACGGTCATGGACCAGAGATGATGAGTATTAAAACCGGATACCCTTTGCAGTGCAGATTGGCTAACTTGACCCCGGGGGTGGATGCTAGTCCTGTCCTCGATGAGTTCTTTCAGACGTTGGAATTCAATTTAGAGAACTGAGAAGCGCATCTGCTGGATCCTTGTCCGGTCATGTTTCCAGTATCCGTCTGCCACTGTTTGGGGTCCAAGACTACATCAACTAAACGGGACTGCTTTGCTGAACGGAAGATTGGCAGGTAAGGGTGTTTTTTGTTGTTACTCCGGGGAAGAGTGTAGTGGCCTAAAAGAATTAACCGCTCGATTTGCGATTTTTTCAAGATTGACCGAATGTGAAAACCACGCGATCATGAAAATGACAGTAAACATAAACACACTAAAACATATTAGAGTACACGGATAGATAATTCTAATTCTAACTCATCCAATATTGTCGAAGAATAGTGGATGAAATCGGATTATATCGTCAGGCGCGTGTTATTCATTATGAATCAAGTTTATCTAAAAATCTGAATTATTTGGCAAATTTTAGTTAAATCTGTTAAATGAAATGTGGAATGGATTGCTTTCGTCCCCCTCGCCTTAGTTATGAAATTATAAAATTTGCATCATTCTTTGTTTAGTATTATTTTTAAGTGTAGGCATACAGATTGATATATGTACAGTTGTGTTCGATAAAATAGCAGCGCTTGCCGATTTTCATACAAAATGGTCAACTTTGACCATTTTGTTCAATTTTACGATTACAAATTATTAAATTTTTCGAAACACCTGCCGGAAAGTGAGACACTAGGTAAAATTTTTCAAAATAATAGCAGTACTAATAATTTTCATTTTTTGCTTAATTTTGAGATTTTAAATTTTACATTTCTCAAAATTCTTATAATCCCCACCCAATTAAAAATGTACATAATAGTTAAAAATGTTTAAAATATTTGCAGCACGTAAATTTTCAAATAAAAAACTGTTATTATTTTGAACAATTTGACCTGGTGTCTCACTTTCCGGCAGGTGCTTCAAAAAATTTAATATTTTGTAATCGTAAAATTGAACATATTTGTAGTTCTTAGGCGAATGTTTCAGCTCAGTTGATCATAAGTTAAAAAAAATTACATCATGTCAAAGTTGACAATTTTGTATGAAAATCGGCATACGCTACTATTTTATCGATCACAGCTGTACACTCTGAAATATTACTAGTTGTAGATAGTTTAAAATTTGATCATTTTTGTCATTCACGAGCTTTCCAAGTAGCATAGTTTTAAAAGTATATTATCTTTAAGATATGGATAATATCCACATATTTTAAACTAAGCCCGAGTTGTACGAGAGAATTTTACCCAGTGTATTAGTCGTAAAACAAAATCAGTGCCCCTCCGTTCACGTGATAAAGTTTTCATTTAAGGTGTTCCGCTGTGAGATCCTTATTCTCGTAACCACTTCGAAACTTTAAGTGCACAAATATCAACTTCCTCGAAACGTACCACATTGAAACTGTTACTTCACGTTTGCTTTACTGTAGTATACATGAAGTAGCAATTTCAGGTGAAATGGAGCATTAATTTCCGAGAATTGTTAATTGAAAATTCGAAGTGGAAGTGCATGCCTACGTGGCGGTCATTTGTGGACTCTTCAATGAATCCCCTTAAGGATGTCAGCATTTCATCGATCCAGGGAAAAAAAATTGCTAGTAAAGACCTGCGGTCCCGACACTCAAACACATACGCATTTGCAAAAACGGAAACGCATTCAGCACAGACACAGGTGAAAGTGTAACTTACCCCCTGACACTAACGCATAAAAGTAAAACATAAATACTCTTAAATAATACATCGAGCGCTTAAAGCGACGATTTGTTGCAGCATTTCGATAATGACATTGACAATGTCATCAAGAAAATTGCCTAGAAGTATGGTATTCTATTTCGACCGAAAAACGATTTAACTATTGCCAGTAAAATACAGCTATACAAATCAATCATCTCTCCTCATCTTGACTTTTGCCCTTCTATTTTATTTTTGGCCAATGCAACACAAATATCGAGACTACAGCGCTTGCAGAATAAAATAATGCGTTTGATTTTGAGATGTAATAGAATCACTTCCTCAACTTTGACGTTAGACGCCTTACAATGGTTGTCGGTGAAGCAAAGAATTGTATATTTGACTATGGTGTTCATTTTTAAAGTAGTTAACGGTTTGCTGCCTCGATATTTGTGTGATCGAATTGAAAGAGGAAGTGACTTTCATAGATATAATACTAGAAACGCGGTTGAAATAAGAACACCACATTTCTTGACTTGTGCTTCACAAAATTCATTATATTATAAAGGAATAAATGTTTTCAATTCGATGTCTAGACATATCAAACGTTCAGCAACACTTGCAGAATTTAAAATACACTGTTATCCAGTGATTTTTTTATGAATTGACAAATTATGTATCTTGACGAAGTTATCTCTAACGGATTATTTTATATGGATAGCTGTCATAACGACTTTTTAATAATTATTGTAGCACTGCAAAAACTATTTCTGTTCGCCACGAGGGTGATGATGGATTTTTAATATTTGATTTAATAGTAGATTAATTTAAAAAAAAGTAGTCTGCAAAGGTTTGAGCCTCGCGCGCGTATTACGGATATAGAGGACTGGATTTAATATTTGATAAAAAAAAAAAATGCAATTTTGAAGCTTATTTGAAAGATACATTGAGTTAGTGGTAAGTTTTCTGGCAAATGGTAGGGGTTCGTGAGCATTCCTGACATTGCTGAAAATTATGATAGCATCATATTGCGGGGTTGCTAGTGTAATAGGATGCTTTGTTGATTGTTCATTAACTCTTGATTGCTTGTAATACTTATGAATATTTTAGGTGGACAAAAAGGCGAACCAAGAGGTGGACGCCTGAGCTTTTCCACATTTATATTGCTGTGAAGCAACTGTAAACTCTAGAGAGAATTTATATCTGTAACTGAAACCAGTTCGATTTTGTTTGCCAACCTGGTTAAAATGTCATATTTAATTATCTTAAAGATAAATCGTCCAGCTCAAACCTTTGTAGGGTTAAGAGGTGGGACCATCATCATCATCATCATTTCTGTTCATGTGGCTCAATCCACGTCCATGGTATGCATAACCACAATGGTGTGAAGTTTTTTTTCCACCCATTAATGAGTAAAGTATTTCTTGAGTATTTCATTCTGAAAATTTCATTATTCACTCATGTTTTGACAGCTGCATATATAATCTAAAAATGGGTAGAATTTAACTCATTAATGGGTTTTTGTTTCTCGCCGTGCGCAATATATTGCACAAGAATAGAACAAAAATAATGAACTTTCAGTGCATTCGCACGTCTCACCGCGCGTCGATGACTGATATTTCAGTACCGGGAACGAGCGCTCATCTAGCAAACGCTTCAACTCTTGCACTCGAAGCTCCTGAAGCGTTCGTTCAACGCACACATCCAACCATATCAGCTTTGCTAAAGACCAAAATACACTGTTCAACTGAGTTGATTCAACTCCCCACCAATCTGCAGGTCGACGTTCAATTGACTTGCAAGCGAACAGAAAAAGTTGTACATCGACCCAACTATCTGCACGACTCAATTTGGCGTTCAATTGAGCTGAACGCCGAATTGCATCGTCTAAACCGGGCTTAATGCAAACATACTCACCAACACACAGCCAATTATGCTACTCGAGTACCACCCATTGCCCGTAGAGTAGTAGATGCAACATAGCAGCATCACCCCACTGAATGGCAGATCGGCCGTCGCTTGGCGCCTCCATTGCACCACGTGTTTTGTGTCTCGGGTGGGTGATGCTGTAACAAATCACCATCCGTTCTCCATCGCGAACGAGAATGACGCTGAAAATGCGTGAGAAAATGTTTGCTTTTTTGTTGTTTCTTGTTCTTCCATATTATGATTGACGGGTCGTTGACGCACCAAATACCGAGCGGAAAATTGTTGTTACATCAGTGATGAGTAAATTTGACATGGTGACGGCGGGTGGGTTGGTTGAATGCATATAGTATAGGGAAAGAGCTTCATGCAATTTCAAGTGTTTGCGTCCCCGAACGTGGTTTCCTCATTGAACGAACTTAAATCCTTCTGAAGGATACTTTTCTGATGGGTGTTGTGTGTCGATGCATCAAGCATGCACATGACCTCCTTGCAACGAGTGTGAGCTAGCAAAGATAATACCTCTTGCAAGCGCTTGTCCACCTGTCCCCCACGCCGTTCTCGGCCGATGAAGCTCTCTTATCATCCGCCCCGTTCCACCACATAGTAGTGCACTTCAAAGAGAAAACAAGTGCGGTTCTCTTCGTACCTATAGATCGCTTGTGCATGCAATTCTTTGCGCGTTAGCAGGATAGCAGGGATGAGCTTTCCCAGACGAGTGATAACGCGGCAGCTCTCACATAGCATCGCGCGCGAGCATAATCAGTTGCTCCCTCACTCGGTGACGGAGCAGAGGGGCCAAGTCAATCCATCATCCATACAGTCGTTGTCGTTGTCGCCACCCACAGTAGTAGTAGCAACGGCAGCAATCCGAGATAAACATATAAAAAGGCACCTGTCGCGGGTAGTCCAGAGTTAGTCCGTCGGGAGCAAACGTCCAGGGTGGATATTCATTTAAAAAAGCCAGAAGCTATAAAAGTGAACGAAAAATCAAAAATAACAACAATTGATTAGGAACAATTGGATTATTTGATTTCAATAAGTGATTTACACGCGTTTCAGTGATAAGCGAAAAAGCATAAAGGCAGTTATTTTTAATCTACAAGATCCGATAATGACGTCCAATTGGCTAATCGTGTTGATTGGTGAGTGAATTTGAATTATTGTACCTCACCGGTGATGGAATTTTCTTGAACGATAATTGATCGGAGTGATAAGGTGGTAATAAAGGGGACTTACAAACAACTAAACAGGAAGATTGTAAATACGTTAAACTTCCGGACTGCGTCGAGGTGTGTGGTGACGCGCGAACGATGGCTTATCAGAATTAAAAAATGCATGTTAAGTGCCGGAGCCGATTTTGATCGATCGAAGCGCACTACACTGCTGCCTAGTGGCTATTATGCTTTGTTAGGGCCATCAAACTCAAGATAGTGTTTCGTGATTAATCATCAGCGAAGCGAGCGGACATTCATGACTCGTTTGGAATTTTGTATTTGAATAGTAAAATTATTGGCATTGGTGTGGACAATGGGGGTGTCTATGGGGGGACCAGGCTCTCCAGCATTGAAAGGGTCAGATCCTAGAAGAGGGCCAGGAAAATTACTCATTTTCTGGCTTCAGATTTTTAACGATCTGAAAAATTGTGAATCCAACTTAATTTCTTCTAAAAATTCCATATTGTGATTTAGAAAATTTGTTAAATATTAGATTTAGTATATGTAGAAAGTTTAACCAATAATAAGAACATAATACTACAATATACTAATACATGCATTGGTTGGCATAGAAAGCTCTCAATTGTGTATCTAGAACATCCAGTTGAGAGCCGGCAAAACGCTCGCAAAAGAAACGTAGAAAGCATTAAAGAAGAAGAACAAAAATTAAGGACATTTCGAAGAATTTCCGAGTTCTTCAAGAGAATTGGGAAAGGAATGATTGGAAAATGAAATGCTCCCTAAACCTTTAAAAAACGCTCAATTACTGCGTAGCTACTCAGAACTACTGTGCGAAGCAACGGGGCAAACTGATTGACGGGCAATTCTAATTGAAGCTTCTGAAAGAAGATTGCCTGTCGCTCCCGCTCTTCTAGCTAAAAAGAAAGTAGAATAGAGTAGCTATGCAGCAAATTTTCCAAGGTTTAGGGAGCATTTCTCGATTACTTTTTCGATGGGACGTATCAGCTTTTGTAAACAATGCATTTGATCGTTAATTTGGCATAACTGGTAGCTCGCCCACGCTGTTAATAATACCATCAGATAGGGAAAATTTTCCCCCACCTGATAGTGGTATTACGATGCGTGAGCGAGCTATCAGTTATGCCAAATCGACGATCAAATGCATTGTTTACAAAAGCTTATACGTACCTTCGAAAAAGTAACCGAGATTTCATCAAAAAGGTACAATTCTAGACAAACATTTCAAAAGGTCCAATCTGCTTTGATCTATTCTCTTCATCGACTTTCTCTTTCGTTACAAACATTCGCTGTTGTGTTTGACGTTCTGGGCGCTAGTTGAGAAGTCGATGAAGAGAATCTATCAACGCAGATAGGACATTTTCATCTAAAATTTTGCGCTGCCGAAAGGAATTCTAAGGATAGCTCTAGAGGATTTCTGAGGAGTATTCCAAGGGAATGCGATTAGGCAATTTTTCAAATTCCAATAAGTCCGATTTGGAGGCAAATTTCATGGAATTTTCTAAATAGGATTAGCCCTCCGACAAGGTCACTATGTTTTATTGAGTCAAAGAGGTTAGCTGATAGTAAACTGCCCATAATCACAAGTCAGTCCCATCTGTAAACAACTGAAAATGAGAAAACGGCGTTCAAAGATTTTACAAGTTTTCAGATTTGACACTTATTTTGAAGGGATAAATTTAAAAATAAACGTACAATGTGATAGAATGCATATATGTTGGCCAAAATCTGAGTGGGACTGACTTGCGATTACATTTAACGTCAATGAGAAAAATAACCGCAAGTCAGTCACAATTCCATAGCGATGCTGCATTAGTTTAGCACAGTATTGAACAGTAGAAAGATACCATGGTTCCATAGAACGTTATTGAATGTTTCTGCTTTTGTTCCGCTTGTTCCAGAGCAATGGCCGAAACATATTCTGGTGAGTATGGGTCTTCATCAGACCAGAGGTTTTCATAAACGGGCCAAACCCACCATGCGATAAATCAATTCACATGAGAATACAAAAATAAGATCAATACGAGTCATGATGAGTGACCAGCACCATTTTGGCCACACCCGGACATGTTCCGGGAATCCTTTTTAAATCAAAATCCATCAAGCGATACATCACATGAGAATGTCACATGAGAAACTGTCAAACTGAGTATCGTAAGAATTATATTGTCAACATCCGGACATGTTCCAGATACCCTAGGGGAAGTGGACAAAATCTGTCTTGAGACAAATCTCATGATGCGTTGTGTTGTCTAACATTTCTAACATATGTTTTTCTAATGGGACAATTTGACTTGGTATTGTTTTTCATTTTTCTTGAACAAACCACCTTTTTTCAATAGCACATTTCAAAAAAAAAAAAAACATAGAAAGATAAACTGAATAATGATTCAAAATTGATAAAAATGCAGATGGGACTGACTTGCAATTGGGTTGTTTAATTTTGAAAAATTAATCGGTTTTTATATATCATCTGAAAGAACTTCGTTTTCTGAGCACAGCGATATTTTTTCGAACCCACACACTTTCATCTCGATTTTTAAATCAAGATTTAAAGCAAAATAATAACTTCACTGTTTGACACTAAACTGACAAACTGACAGCTCGCTCCCATACAAAGTGACACCGAGGGGCGCTAATAAGGTGATTTTTGCAAATGTAATCGTACTTATTTAAAATAGTTCCAGTGTATCAAAATTGATGAAATTTTGGATTTGAGTTCCATTTTTAATGTAGATTACGAATATGCATTTACCTCAATACCCTTAAAGAACCCAATTACCGGCAGTAAAGAGATTGAAAGTAAATTTAAAAATATATAAAATTAAATTTAAAATTATTTTAATTTTAAGCTTACTAAATGTTCAAGGCCATCGTGTTATCAAACTTATTTGATGATTTTCCGTTTGACATTTTGAAGCCATTTCAATTTTCAGCGTGTTTAAGCTTATTTTGGCGTTGTAAGATTGGCGTTTGATGGTGCAAATCTTAGTTTCAATTATGCTTAATTCAAATTTATGCTAAATTTACTTTAAATTTAATTTAAACCGACTTTAATTTAAATTTTCATTTACTTTAAATTTAAATTAAATTTGGTGCCTAATAGCCGCCAACGCCGGTCGTGCAAAAATAAAACATCAACAGGAAAACGACACCAAAGTGAAATGACCTCCCCGGAAGGATGGAATCATGATTTTGGGCCCTTTTCTGGCAAATTTCAACACGTTTCACTGCATCGTTAGTAGCACTTATCTTTCGCACTGGTTCCGACCGGATTCGATTCCGTTTGATAGATATTTTTCACGGTTAATCGGACCATCCGCAAACACGCACTATTTCCATAGAGGTAACTCTAAGACCAGAAGGTCCCGAAGAAACGAGCTCAACTTTTTGGCTCAGCTGTGGTACTATCTTCGGTCCCAAGCTAATCAATGCACCCCTCGAAACATTGGAAAATCCACGATCCCCTCATTTTATCTGTCAAACTTTCATAGCGAATCAAAACAAACATAGTGTAGTACTGGAATTTATACTAGAATGGGATACGTTAATCGATTTGCTTGGGACCAATAGGCTAGTCATAGAGCGAATTTAAAATCGTTAGTTTCGAATTGATTGTTGCTTTTTCTTTCTACAAACATTGTCGCGACACCACGAAAATAACAAACAAATCCACACCACAAATTAATTGGGGTCAATTCAATCTAGTGACCACTTTTTCTTGCGTAAGGCATCGATTGCTCACGACTAATCTGGGAACGAAATTTGTGACTAGCCCTGGTCCCTTTCAAATCGTTTCGCTATTTATGAACGGCCCTTATATTTGAAATGACGTTTCACATTCATCTTGTGATGAACGAACAAACCGAAATCTAAAATATTTGCTATCGGTTATATCATGCCAAGTAAGCATTAACTTACAATTAGACAGCACAGCGAACAAAAAATAATCGATTAGCATTACCGAGGGGGTAGCTTAACCAAAAAAATACCTTACATACGGGGGGCACTCATTGGATCAAAGGGATTGTGAAAGAGGATACTAAAAAAGAAAGTTTTTACTTCCGAGTGTTTCATCTTAGTATTCTTCTTTGCTACTAATTCTCTTCATCTACTTTCTCTTTCGTTAATAACCCTGTTAATAACTTGGGCGCAGAACCGTTTCTTGTCGTGCTTGTTGTATTAGATAATACAAGGGGTAGGTTACTCCGTACACTAATCTTGGATCAACTTTTTTCTCAGTGTGCAGCAGGTGTGCCGATTGTGCCGGTCATAGATCAAGCTGCGATTGTTTGTAAAATACGAATATTGTGGTATATTTTGGCAACCTGATATTTCTGACAGCTTGAATGTTTTGGTTTGCAATCGCAACTGCAAGGACAATATCAGTCTAGCGGCAACCAAGCAGGAATGCCATGACTTAGAAATGAGTATTTGCCTTTGGGCGTATGAGTAGAAAAAAAAGCACCCATAAATGTGTAATTGATTAGACCTGATTCTACTTCTATCTGATCGGTTGTAGATGATGCGCCAATTTGTAATATTCGTTCGCCAGTCCATAGAGGATGAAGCAAGAAGTGGAAGGGGTGCAAAGTTTAACTTATGTTCATATGATAATAAAAGTCATGTGTATTAGGGTTATGTTATAATTATTTGAATTACGGGTATTATTGGGGTCTGATTTTACTCTAGAGCCCTCGCTAAAGCCTACACGGATAGAAATACCCTTATACCTTTTGGCAAATTTCTATTGCTGATTATTCATAAAATGTATTAGTCAATTAATAAGCAGACACCTTGGCAAAAGTTAATGAACATCATGTGTCAAATGAAATGTATAAATGGTCACACATACCGTTTGTGAATTCTTATAGGACCTATGTGGTTTGTCTTATAGAATGTGTAAGGCTGTGTTTTGGCAAAATGTAGAAGTGAAACATGAATTAAATAATTAAATTTCGTTTCGTGTACATTTCCGATTTAAATCTATAAATGAACCGAGAAGTGAACTACTGATCTGAGTTTCTGAGTGAGAGTATGTTCCTGAAATATACAGTCAAACAGCACGTAATGTAATGACAGTTGTCCAGCAGTGCTCCCATTTTATTTAATTATCAATACAATACCTATGAGATTGTGCCGAAGGTGTGCTGATGGATGTGCCCAAGCAGTGCCGAATATAATTTTGGTACGTTGTGATGAGTGGCTTACCCCTTGAAATAATAGCTTCTTTCATCGATTTTTGTGCTGAAACTAGCTGGGAATGTCTTAACATGGTCGTGAGGATGGAAAGGAATGCCGATGAAATCCGCGGGGAAAGGATGTTACTCGTGACCATTGAAGATGTGTGTTGTACACTAGGTACATCTCACTGCAGTCTGAAAATTTTTCGCGAAAATCCAGGTTAACCACGACAGTGTATGTTTCAGGCGGCTGGTTCGGACTCACGCCGACAGTTCGCTCACCTGAGGACGGGACAGAAGGACCAATGTTTCAGGCGGCTGGTTCAGACTCACGCCGACAGTTCGCTCACCTGAGGACGGGACAGAAGGACCAATGTTTCAGGCGGCTGGTTCGGACTTACGCCGACAGTTCGCTCACCTGAGGACGGGATAGAAGGACCAATGTTTCAGGCGGCTGGTTCAGACTCACGCCGACAGTTCGCTCACCTGAGGACGGGACAGAAGGATCAATGTTTCAGGCGGCTGGTTCGGACTCACGCCGACAGTTCGCTCACCTGAGGACGGGACAGAAGGACCAATGTTTCAGGCGGCTGGTTCGGACTCACGCCGACAGTTCGCTCACCTGAGGACGGGACAGAAGGACCAATGTTTCAGGCGGCTGGTTCGGACTTACGCCGACAGTTCGCTCACCTGAGGACGGGATAGAAGGACCAATGTTTCAGGCGGCTGGTTCAGACTCACGCCGACAGTTCGCTCACCTGAGGACGGGACAGAAGGATTAATGTTTCAGGCGGCTGGTTCGGACTCACGCCGACAGTTCGCTCACCTGAGGACGGGACAGAAGGACCAATGTTTCAGGCGGCTGGTTCGGACTCACGCCGACAGTTCACTCACCTGAAGACGGAACGGAATCTTCTTCACACGCTTGGTCTTGAACTCTTGGACACAGTTTCTTATAAAACTGTGTAGAGGAATCAAACACACAGTCAAATTAACGGGGTAACAATTTTTTTATTGATCTTCAATAAACAACGGTTGTTAGGGGAATGAAAATTTTCTCCGATCTCGCTTCATGGCTTACTAATCTCCAACAGTGTAAAACCTTATAATGTTTTAGTTCAGTGCAAGGGCGTAGCCAGGTTTCGAGCTAGGGAGGGGCGAAAAAAAAATTACTATGGAAAATTTGGCCGAATGCCATTTTACCGAACGCCATTTCCCCGAAAGCCTTTGTGTTGCTAAGTTTAGGGGGGCTACGCCCATGTGGTATTGTTTACAAAATATTTCAAAATTTCCGAATTTCAATTTGAAAATTGTTGAGGAAATACGCGGTGAAAGGATGTTGCTCGCGGACATTGTAGAAGTGTGGTTTAAATCTCACTGCAGTCTGAAAAAATATTGAGAAAATCTACCCAAAAAAACAATCGACTAAGTCCACGTAAACAGTACCACCATAGAGGTAACTCTAAGACTAGAAGGTCCCGAAATAACATGCTCAACTTTTTGGCTCAGCTCTGGTACTCTCTTCGGTTCCAAGCTAATCGATTCACCCCTCGAAAATCCACTAACCCCTCATTTTATCTGTCAAACTTTCATAGCGAATCAAAACAAACAATGTGTAGTAGTAAAATTTCGACTAGAATGGGGTACGTTAATCGTTTGCTTGGGACCAATAGGCTAGTCAAGTAGTGAGCCAATTCATAATCAACTATTGTTTTTAAAAACAAACTAATAATCATCATTTTCAAAAAGGAGCTTTAAATATGAAGTGAAAATTTTCATTTCTATATCAAAAATCATCACTTGACTGTTTAAAATTTAAATTAAAGCCTTCAATTTAAATTTCAACATGTCTTCCAAAATCTTCACAAGATATGAAATGTCTTAAAAATATTTCCAAAATCATATCTTTAAATCGGACATCCCTGTGGCACAAATCTGGTAGATTCCCAGCATTTCCAGCCCAAAACGCAAACCGGTTGGTCATGAGTGTTTTCGATTTGAATGAAACATTTCTCACGTGTTCGCTGCTACTAATGGTTGCATTTTTCATTTAAATATGATTTTTTCCTCCAGAGTAACTTTTGAAAAGGGCGTATAAAAAAATGGATTATTTTTTTTTCAAAAAATCATAACTTGAAAACTATTGATCTGATCAAAATGACATATCAGAAAAAGTTTTAGGTAGTTAAATTATCTTTGCGAAAAAAAAAACACTGAAAGAAAAACTTAGTAAATTAGTATTTAAAAAACGTAAAACGATGATTATCTCAAAACACCCCCCCTTCGATCTTTATAATTTTTTTTTTTCAAGAAAACTGAAAAAATGCCCTAATATTTGGTGAAGAGTGTATGCTGGTAACTTTCTTAAAAAAAAATCTATAATTTTTGAAATTTTTGTTAGTTTTTACAAGTTGGTGAAATTGTATATTTTTTAGTAAAATAGTAATTTATTTGGATTCTACGCATAATTTTCAAAAACTTTGCACATAAAAATTTTTTTTCTAAGTCCAGCCGTTCTCAAGTTAATGCAATTTAAAAAAAAATAATTATAATAATTTTCTACATTTTGAGCCATTTTAAAATGTTAGTCGTGATGTCCAGCAACGAGATGTTTTTCCATGAATATATATTAAAAAACAAACAGTTCATTCTCAAATATGGTAGCTGTCAGACTTACCCGTTTCTATTTAGACGCAGCAGAAAAGAAACAAGTTTATAAGTAAATGCTCTCAAATATACCCAAATAATCAACAAACCCACTCATGTGCCTTTTTTCTGTCCTCTATTAGTTGTATACCTGGATAGAATTGTGTATGTCATAACAGAGGCTCAAAACATAAACAGGTAAACAAATATGTTATTAAACCTGTAATTGAGATAAATTCTCTAGGTACTTCTCTGACGTATACCATATTGTGCCTTAAGAGCTCATCCCGCGATATCACAACTACATAAAAAGGCACCCCGTGGAGGCTTCTTACACTC